>NC_141389.1:2823472-3197469 GCF_017979445.1 Akebia trifoliata | reverse complement strand
AAAAAAGCATCTATGGTTGCTATCCACTTTCACGTCAAGATGTGCGATATGAGGTCCAATCTTGAGGTTACTCCAACATGACTCAATTTAGAAGTACTTCAATAATTAATATACACATTTATATGTCTTACAGAGGCAACTTTAGCTAGGGAGTCCACAGAAGTGTTGGTTTCCCTCCAAACATGTTGCACCTTCCAACTCCTAAGAGGCTTTAGAGCATCAAAATCAAGCAGAACCAATCATCATGAGACCAAGGAAACTTGCCACCTTTCAGCCCATTCACCAGTACAGCCAAGTCCAACTCAATGATGATTTTTGCATTAGCAGGAAATAAAGATCTCAGAGCTTCAAGGAGTGCTCTACATTCAGCCAAGTTAGTAGTTCCAATGCCGAAAACCCAAGATGCTGCTGCAATTAGCACACCTCTATCATCTCTAATCAAACCACCACCACCCGCCCAGCCTGGGTTTGATTTAGCAGCCCCATCGATGTTCAATTTGAGCCATCCCAAAGGAGGAAGCTCCCAACGAATCAAAACTCTCCTTAAAGGAGGTGCAGCATAAGGTTTAATACCCAACACCATCAGTCTTCTGGCTTCATCTTGGGTTGAAGATCTGTTTGGTTTCCATGTGATATCCAGCTCTCCTAACCACTTTATACATCTTGAGATAGTCGAACTAGCCGAAGGAGTGATGCTCTCAAAAATAGCTTCATTACTCACCCTCCAAATGCACCAAAAAACCACTCATGGAACATGGACGAAATGGCTTTGAATTGGGATGTATTAGCACAACCCCACTCCCCTATTGTTCTTGGATTAACATTAGTTGGTTCCTTCAAAAAAATCCAGCTAAAAAGGTTCCAAATCTGAGCAGCAAACGAGCATTCAACGAAGAGATGTCTAAAAATAATGAAATAATGAAAGAAAGAAAATTTACATGTTCACACACTGTTCAAGCTGTGGATTATGATAAAATAAAAAACAAAATAAAAACCTTGGCAAGCAAGGTCGAACTACAAAGACAACGTTAATCCAGAAATCTTTTTTACTTTAAATTTAATTCAATTTATGCAAATGATTAAAAACTATTCTTTGAGAGAAATTATCTAAAATAAACTACTAAAAGAACAAGATTTACAATACGATGGAGAAGTGTAAATCAGTCAGATCCACCTTCAAAGCTTTATCAATGATTTTACAATCCTCTATTTATCTTGATCCACTAAACAAAGCTAATGTTTGTAAATCAGAATATTTAACAATGATATTTAGAAAAAAGAAATTCAAAAGTATGTGATTAATTTATTAAGACAAGATTATAAGATAAATATTAAGTGTTCTCTGTAAAGAATGGTTTACCTTGATCTTATCTAAGAATAAATCATCAAAACTAAGGAACAAATAATATTAAATCCGATAATATTTACTTAAGATTATCATAATAAAATGATAGGGCATTATTATAAGAACAGTAAAAAGATTAATAAAATTTGCTTCAACTTCCTCGATCGATCTAACAGAGAGTTAAGCCAATAGACATCGCAAGAACAATAAAGTAAAAAATAAAACAAAGGAAACATGAAAGAGAGAGTAGAGATAAGAGAAAGAGAGAATAGAGATGAGAGAAAAAGAATTATTTATTGTTTCTTGATTCTGAAACCAACAGAGTCTCCTTACAATCTTCAAACTAAGAAATAAAAAATTAAAAATTAAAAACCTAAAATTAAAAGAATAGAAGAAGAGAAATTGATCTCAAGGGAGATGAGATGAGATCTAGTCTCTTATTTATAGAGACCAGATTAGGATTTCTAGGAGAATTAGAGTTTTTAGGGTTTTGAAAACTTTCTAAAATTACAATAACTCAAAAACCCTACTTCAATACGAATGGTATTCAACCGTAAATCTTCTACACGAATTTCGAGGTTTGACTCACCGACATTACCATAGCGCCCACATTGACCAAGGCGCATGGTCTAAGTGGGTCCAAATGACTTGAATTTTGGTCTTTGGTCTTCTTTCAAATCTTAGATCATAGTAGTAACTTCGGATATTTTTTATTCGCCTTGAAACTTTGCAACTTTTTCCTGTTACACGAAAATAATAGTAATTAATTCTAAAATACATCATTTTATTAAAATTAATGATAAATATGGACCAACCATGCATTATGTCTAATGAAGGGATTTAGTGTGCAATTTATTTGTAAAGTTCATGCAATAAGGACTTTAGAAACCAATTTCTAGACCCTAATCACATACCAATACCTATATCCTTAAAAGATATAACTCTAAAGTTGCACGCATATTTGAGGATATTTTGGGAAATACAACATTATGGAGATATATAACGAAAACCAACGTCCTCATGAGGTCTTGGATGATAGCATTCCCTTAACATAATGGATCATAATCATGATAAAAAAATGTGGTATTTGACCGTAAGCCACAAATAATGAAAGCACCAACTCGCAGGTGTCCCAAAACATTTTGTGCATGATGTTTTGCCATAGATGCTTCAAGATTAATATAGAAAACTAGCAATTTTCTTTATAACTGGACAAGGACGATTATAGAAAGGCATAAGTTACAAATTTTTGGAAAAAAAAAAAACATTTTATACATCAAGAGCAGACTAAAACATAGAATAGGTACTATCATCTAATAAAGTATAAATTGAATGATATATATATACCAAACCTACTAAAATATGTATGGATCCGTGGAGGACTTGATATGTTTTCCAACTGTGGTATCTTAAATTCTTAAACCAAGAGGAAAATAATACTCACTTGGCACTCCCTGTATTAGAGTCATCAACAACCCTCAAGGGTCGCTTTCTTCGTGGTTGGCAATCAATCTGAGTTTGCATACAAAGGAGAAGATAATCTTAAGCTTTGAGCCAAAAGGATAAATAACAAAACTGAACTCTACTAAGAGTCACCTTAAGTCTAATATAAAAAAAGTACTAGGAAAGGTGAGATATGATAAACGTCCTAGTATATAGAGCAAGTGACTACATGCATGAAGCATACATAAAAACTAGATTGAAGCACAAAATATCTTCTACTTTAACAGGGTATATAAGCTTAAATAAAAACCCATAAATAAAATCAAATATGTTACCTTGTCCTGATGTGATCTGGGAGATTGATGACCCTTTCCAAGATATCTTCAATACTACAAGAGCCAAGATTATCAATATTATAGCAAATATAAAAAAATATATATCAACTAAGCCATAAATCAAAAGAAATATAAATTTAAATATGCAAAGGGTATTGTACGTAAAACTACGGAGAAGAAATCAAACCTTTTATTTCCAGTGAAAAGAGTGAGTTTTCCGAATAAGGAAAATCAGATGAGAGCGACATCATCACAAAACATAGCAAGTTCATGAGATTTCCGGAGGAACCCATTTTTATCTTTTAGAGTTACAACACAAGCAAAAAAAACTTTATAACATTTGCAAACTATAATAAAATGGGAAAAATAAACTAACCAGTACCACATTCATTTTGCAAAAACACATTAATATTAACCTACAATGATCAAACTGAAACTAACAAAGGCCAATGCCAGAATCAACTAAGCACCAAAACTGCATAACCCACTTCCCCAAGGTATAGACAATCATGTTTTGCTTCCAACATGAATTTTATTTCGCAAAATTTAACCCACCATCAAATGCAACCCACTGAGATATTTGTAATATAGGAATTATTTTAAAAACATGCTATTTCCTTGAGGACAAAGTCCAAGTGAGATTTTCGCTACCTAGAGATAACAATGCAATTTGCACACCAAAGAACAAGGTGGGGTTGGGCATCAAAAGATTGGGTATGATGAACATTGCTCTTCTAGTTGGATTTGGTTTATATCGGATTTCATCATTAAGATCTAGACCCAATCCAATAACTAAAATCGTCGTACTTATAACTAGTGAGCGGGATATGATGTAGGCCAAAATCACAAAAATGAGATGAGAAATGAAGGAAGACGAAGATAAGCTCTTTTTTTCATATTAGGGCAAATGCAAAATTGAATATAGGTTATGAGAAGGCGATCTTAAATACTATGGACAAAATACAAAAATACCCCCCCCACACCAATTACAAAATTACCCTTCAAACCTAAAAAATTCTCAAAAATTGTTGATCAAGGTCTAGAAAGTGGTTTTTGAAGTCCTAATTACATAAATTTTACGGGTAAACTATACACTAAATCCCCTTATTAGATATAATTCATTGTTAGTCAATAATAATTGTTGATTTCAATAAAATGATATATTTTGGGAACTAATTACTGTTATTTTTGTGTAATAGACAAAAGTCGTAAATTTTCGAAAACAAATCAAAAAATTCTAAAAAACCATTGCAATCAAGGATCCAGAAGAAGTCAACTAACCAAGACCTAGGTCAATTGGGCCCATATGGACTGCTTCGCCTTGGTCAACGTGTACGGCGTTGTGATGTAAATGAATGACTCCTCGATATTTTCATAGGACATTTGCGGCTGAAGATGTTTCATATTGAATTGGGGCTTGGAAGTTTTTGTGTTTACAGAAGGGTTCCAAACCCTAGAAAACCTAATATGATCTCTATAAATAGGATAGCAAACCAGAGCTTAAAATATATCTATAAATATATATTCAGAATTTTAGGAATTTTCTTTCTTGTTTTTCTTTTAACTTTTGTTTAAAGAATAAGTTGTAATCAATGAGACTCTACCAAGTTTCGAATCAAGAACAATAAAGAAGAATTTCTATTCTCTATTCTCTTTCTCTTGTATGTTTATTTTATTTACTATTCTTGCGATGATTATTGGCTAAACTCTCTATTAGATCAGTCAAGGAAACCTAAGCAAATTTTTGTTAATCCTTTTTATTATTCCTATATTTATGCTTTATTATTTTATTGAGAAAAACTTTTACTAAAAATTATCGGACAGAATATTGATTGTTCTACTATTCTGATGGTTTATACTTTCATCAGTTCAAGATAAACCATGCCTTACAAAGATATTTAATATTTGTCTTATAATTTTAACTTCTAATCCACGAACATTAGTTTTGTTTAGTGGATTGAGATAAATAAAGGACAGCTAAAATATTAACAGAACTTGCAATGGTGGATCAGACCGGTCTAAACATCTTCATAGTGTTTTAAATCTTTCATTCTAGTGTTTTGTTTTAGATAGTTTATTTTCAAAAACTATTTTTAAATTGGTTACGTGAATCTAAATTGGATTTGAAGTAAAAAGAACATTGGATTAATGTTGTCTCTATGAATCAATCCTTGCTTGCCAAGGTTTATATTTTTTTCATTATTTTAACATCAATATGTACCGAACAAATTGGCATCGCTGCCGGGTACAACGGTGTGATCCAATAACTTTTATTCGAAAATCCGATTCGATTTTCTATCGATCGAAGTTTTATTTTTCAAAAAATTCTTTAAAAAATTCACTGGATTCCTGAAGTCCGTATGAACAAACCCCTAAAATTTTATCAAAATTTCATTAGAATTTTACCACGACATCTTAATCAATTAAGACAACATGATCAAACCTCAAGATTGGTGTTTCAAATGTTTGTAGAATCTTGTTTCAGACTGCAAGAACCTAATGAGCAATTAATTTTTCTAGAATTCTAACTTTGTTTTTTCTTCTGTTTTCAACGAAAGAATTGACGATGAGCAACTCGGTTGGAAATTTTATCCAATCATCTGACTCGATTTCTCTGCCATAAAGACAAAAACATTTTATTTTCTATATTTATTTTATTTTTATTTAGTTTTTTTTTTAGATCAGACTTGTAGTAAAAGTTAGTAACTTGTAAATGAATTTTAAATTTATTTTAATTTAATCTGAGAAGGCTTGGATTGTAATAGATTTAAGAAAGGACGATAGTGGGACGTAACGATCTCGGCACCTCGGCTTCGTACACGAGATTGGTGTCAGTGGCCCAAGTCAATTCAACTCGCTCATCCCTTGTCTATAATGGGAGGTAAGACTCAAAACCCCCACGCAACTCTTGTAAGTGGTTACTATACTAGCTTTGGGTGAGTTAACTGCACATAGTAAAAAGAATTCCCTTAAGAAAATGACACAATTAATATAAGAATCGGATTTCATCATCAAATTCTTGCCTTATTAGAAAATTAATTCACACAAGTCAAATTTAACTAAAATATTATTAGACTCGACCATAGGTACCATCAAGCTCAATAGACAAAGCTTGTCTGAGTTGTCTCAATTGTACATCTTAATCAAGGTCGATGCCTAAACGAGATCCTACCCTGTTATACCTTACTGTACTAAGGGGATAAACTACATCTATTCTAGACAAAGAGATGATTTAAGAGTGTCATTGCTCCGCATTATGCACCGTCTCTCATCTGGGGGTTAAACTGGCTAATTTTGATTTCATAAAACTGGGTTGGAAGCTTAGATTATTCATTTGAAATAGTTAGGAGTTGTCTAATCTATAAAACCCATAAAGCACTGTATGAATTCCTCAATGTTTTGCATCGTCATGGAGTTTAGGATAGAATCATGGATCCCCGTGTGTCTTATGTGATAATTATGGTCATTCTCCTGAGTGTTGTCTGAGTCTGCCCATGCTTTGTGATACGCAGGCCAATATGCGTAAATCTCAAAATTCTTATTGAATGTCAAGACCTAGTTCATTCGACCAACCATACCACGTAGATAATTGGTTTCCCTCGAATACCATATCTTGTCAGAACAAGTTCACTCAGGGTAGTCGTTTTGGTAATCATGAGGATGGCTATATTCACAACACCTCGATGATGAACCCAATCATAATTCCCCAACAATCCTATGATTCTCAACAATTCTCTGAATATATAATTATAGAGTCAAAGTCAACATTAAATCACTCACTTTTGTCCTCTTCTCCAACTTTAGCATTAAAGTCCTTGATGACTGAGTTGTTAAATCAACAACAATAGTTCATCCAACAATAACAACTCTATTAATAACAACAGGACATGGATCAAGCCTTAATCAGCCTGGGGAAAATTAATCAATTCAAAAATGAGCATATCTTAATTCTAAAAATTCACCATTCTTTCAAAATAACCTTAGCGACCAATTCCATTCTTTGAGGAATTCGATGATTGTCTATCAATGACTAATAACATTTTATCGATTAAAGTCCAACAAAGTTAGCTAACCGTGCTCTCAGAAGAAAGAGAGAATGATTATTTTTCAAATGAGACAACCTCGGAGAGCCAACCCATGTTTTAAATTCCCAATGAGTTGGCCAATTATACAAATTTGGCTAAGGAAACTAATTCACCATCAGAAGAGACTATTGTCCAAGAGGAATCAAGGATCAACTTTAATTTGTTAGTCACATCAATCCAACTTCATACCCCATCCAGCCCATCATTTTACAAAATTATAAAGACTTTACTTGTTTTACAACTTTCATTCTCTTAGAGAATACAATGGTTAAAAATTATTTTAAAAAGGTGATGACACTAAGAGTTGAGGATAAACAAGGGATGTTGATCATTTTCATGTCCTAACGATGATCCAAATTTTTTTGCCTATCATTTGGGATAGGAAATTGATCATCATATTTGTCGAATTAGATGTTAGAAAAATACCTAGGAATCATACCATTTGACAGGTCAGGCTGAAGATGTTAAACTTAGCGCTTTTGGAAGGCAACCCGTGTGTTTTTGTTTTAATGAGTAGTGTTGTTAGGAAATAAAACATTTTTTCAAAAAAATAAATAATAAAAAATTAAGTAGGATTTTTATGCAATTATCTCCAAATCTTTTTAGATTAGTTGTAATAATATTTGGCACATTCATGCCCAATCTGTTTCAGGTGTGATCTAACCACCCCTCTCACCATTTCTTTAACGTTTCCATTTTGAGGACAATATTTCATTTAGGTTTGAAGATATTATGTGTTTCTGTTTGGAGAGAGGCAAATGATGTTGCAGACGCCCTTGCAGCTATAGCAGTTCATAGTCAACAATCATTGTTGTTCATACGAGAAATAGATTTACCTCTAATTGTAAAAAAGGCTTATATAGGAGATAAGCTCGATCTGCCTCAATTTCGAGTTGTAAATCGTTAGGGTCTGCCCTATGTACAAACTTTTACTTATATAATATAATTCACCTTGCTTGCTTAGCAACAAAAAAAAAAAAAGGTTTGAGGATATTAGGTTAGCTCATAATTGCATTGTTAATTTATTTTCAAGTTTTTAAAAAAGATGAAAAATCAAAAAAATATTTAACACTTTTGAAATGTTTTCTTCAAAATATTTGTATGTATTGTTTACATATGAATTTCAAACCTCAGGCTCATGTCATAATTTTTTATCATAAGTTCTTTTTATTCTCTATTAAGAAAATCAAAAGATTACTTTGGAAAAATCATGACATTTTTTATTGAATATTGAAAAAATAAGATTTTATGAAATAAGAGTTAACCATCTTCTCTGTCTAGAGTATTAGGGAAAACCTAGTCTAGTGAACTATGACTTTCTTGTCCTTTGATTGGCTGGTTAAAAGAAAAATAGAACTGAGGTTAGTATGACTTGGACAACAACCATATGATTACACTAGGAACCTTGGAAAGGACTACCTGTTTTTTGTAAAAAGAACACTAGAAAAATGGTGACGTATGAAAAAGTTAAAAAAATAAAAAGCAGAAAATTGTGAAAAAGATCAAAATAAAGCAAATAAAAAGGTTAGAACTGAAAAAGTGCATAAAGAAAAGAGTCTAATGAGACCAAATCAAGTAGTTTCAATAGTGTGAAAATTGTCAATGATAAAAACGTGAATAAGTTGGAATATCACAAATAAAACCCCTTAAAGGTATTAAAGTAAACATCCACACCTCTCACAAACCTAAATAGGATGTTTAGTTTCGAGTTAGAACTTAGGTAAAACCAACAATTCTTAGCAGTTAGGAGGTGAGATCTTGTTCCTAAAAATATTTTTTTTTTAAAGAAAAATCAGAATATTGCACAGGCACTCAAGTTACTCTTGAAATTTTTTAACTATATTATTTAGTTACAACTTAAAATTCTAGGGGTATTTAGAAAGAAAATCCTACATTTATGTCTATTAAGTAGTTTTCCGAGAATTCTAATAAAGAGCGTAATTTTATATGATTCAGGCCATCAAGAGAGGGGGGCCATCATAACCTTAAATACTCAATTATCTATAATATATATGTTGGCAAGGAATTTTCCCATTCCATGTGGATCTATGTGGGTTTTTTTATTTTTATCCAATCAGATCAGTACTTCGCATTCTAAGTTTAATGTTAGATCTGATTTGACCCCGATTCAATTTATTTCACACCTAGCATTGTCAAACTGCTAGAATATATAAGATTCAACTAATATACTACCATGAACAATAATAATAATAATAATGAACGATAGATATATTTGTAACTTCTAACCTTTAAAAAGATTTCAAGAAAAATTAGTACGGTAGATAGACATACCATTTGATGAAATAGCTCTATAATGGGATCGGGCCTGTGACTTCACTTTTAAATGCAAATCGCTTGTGAATCCTAATTTCGGCATGCAGAAAATACTAAAAAATATTAACGAAGGAACACAAAAGACATGAGCACAAGCATTTGAATCTCAAAACAAGACTGTAAGGAATAAATTCCAATGAAAAAAATGAGATGCAAAGTGAGGAAAGAAAGAGAGTCTAAGCTCTTTCTTTTCGATTAGGGCAACAATAAAATTGATTATAGGTTATTAGAAAGCGATCTTAAATACTAATTGCAAAATACTAAAACATCCCTGAATGAAATTACACAATTACCCTTCAAACCTAAAAGTGCTTAAAAACTATTGAAATGTCCCGAATGAAACTACATAATTACCCTTCGAACCTAAAATTGCTTTAAAAACTATTGAAATTCAAATATAACCCAAATGCGCATATGCCACCTTTAGAAAACGGAAAACCTGCCAAAAACTACCTAACTCAGACTAACCCAAGTTTATAAGCTCAAGTTTAACTTTGGTTAATTAGCTCAAAGACCAATAATGTTAAAATATGTACCAAAAAGTCTCTTCTAAAAAAACATGGACTCTTTAGTACCTATTTTATGAACAATGAAAAAATGATCTTAAAAAATAAAAAAATCCTTGTTTTCTCTTCCCAAAACTAGTCATATTTAACTCACATAGACAATGATGGTGAAGTGATGGAGATGAGTATGGACATCATCATCATAGCATTTTGATCCATGTAGATTAGATTTATTAAAAATATAACTAATTTTTAATAATTAAAATATACTTTTAAAACTCAACTTGAATGCTCATTAAATTTATTCATCTCAAAAATTAGCAAGCCGATTTATTTATATTGAATTTATGAATATATTTTAATAAATAAAAATATTTATTTTTTATTTTTCACAGAAATATTAATAATCAAATAAATTGGTCAAGTTTTTATTTGACTCAGTATATTTTTAAACACTTTGTAAAATTCAGGTATTTTCCTTTAAAATTCTTCAAAAGATCGTTAATAAGTTATATTTTATTAAGTTGGACTTAAATGGTCCATTTTCTTTAGGTACATATTCACAATAAAGAGGCCTTCATAGTCATTGTCCCTAAAATTTATTATGAATCTTTATTAGAAATGTTGTACAAATAATACTTATGTCAATATTATCATGTAGATACGGTCATGCACTCATGTGAAGCTTAATAAAGCAACTGAAAATCATGGACACTACTAAATTCAACCTTTATCATGTAATTTGATTCAGAAATATCTCAAATACTTTTTTTTCTTTTAATTGATAAGCTGGGGTTAAAGGAACCCCACCCTGAAAACACTTCTAACGAGTGTACATACACATTAAATCTTCCTCAATAATTCTCACTAAATCTTGAGGAGCATTACTCATCTCTTCCATAACAAAATAATTATTCGAATAGCACCCCAATTTTGCAAAGTAATCCGCCGCCTGATTTGTTTCTCTCCCATAAAATTCAAAAGCACACTTCACAAAAAATTTTGATCTATTCTGAAATTTCCAGCAGAATTTCACTATACTTCCATGAAGGCTCGATTTCATGTTTAATGTTTTTTTTTTTTTAGTATAAGAAATCAGAGGAGATTATAATTCGCTGGATTCCCTTCATCCTTGCATATCTCATAGCCTCTAAAATAGCTTGAAGCTCAATCTGAACTATATCTGCAAAATCCGTGTTACTCCACCCTGCAAAAAGAAAATCTCCCACGTTATTTCTGCCTATGAATCCAAATCCTGACCCATGCTGAGAACTCGCTCCATCTATGTTTATCTTTACTTCATTCTCCTCCGGAGTTTCCCAAAAAAAATGTTTGAGCACTGGTTTGATAACTGAGTAGCTACATCACCATTTATTCATGATCTGCACTGTTATGTTCCTCGAATCAGCTTCAATTTTTGCTCCATCAAAACATTTCTTCACCCCCTCTCCCACCTGATTCAGCACTATCTCCTTTGTAAACTAAACTTTCGCAAATATACGTTGATTCCATTCCTTCCAGCGATAATAAATAACTGCACAAAACGCTAAGTATAACATATACGTAATATAATTACATTTGAACCACACTGTTAATCACTTGCAATTCATCTTCTATTGACCCTGTTCCGACTCTGTTTATTCCAAACTTCTTTAAACATTGGATCCAAATCCACTGTGATACCCATTTGAACCCCTTCTTATTCAGATTTTCAACAGTTGAAAGCTTATTTTGTATGGCTAACCAAGCAATAAAGGAAAATCTTGGAAGATGGTTCTTATTCCATACAACTATGTCCCTCATCAACATTTTTGGAATTGGATTGGATGAAATATGATTAATGACTAATTGCATTCAGTCATTGTAAGGTCTTGGAAAAATCTACTTCTTGTCGACAATAAAATCCCGGATCTTTGCATTTAAATGACTATCGAATTGATTAATAATTCGATTGCGAAATCTAGATATTATGCTCCCTTCTTGAAGCCAAGGATCTCTCCAAATACAAGTGTCTTCCCCATTGCCAATTAAAAATGGAACATGCTTCCGAATAAATTCTCTCTCCCTTAAAATGCCTCTCCATGCCCAAGAAGCATTATTTGCTTGCTGACATCCCCAAATATCTGAATCTACCACATATCTCTTCCTCATCCAGTCTACCCAAGAGGATTTATTTTCCACCACTCTCCATATCAACTTTACCATCCAAATTTCATTTATATCCCTTAGGTGTCGAATGTCAAGACCTCCTTTATCACATGGTTTACACACTTACTTAAGAGAGAAAGACCCCTCCAAAGAAAGTTGTTAATAATATTTTTTATTTTTTTCAAGACACTCACCGGAATATTAAATGAGGCAAACTAGTAAACTTGAAAACTAGATAACACTGATTTAATTAATTCTAGTCTTCTCGCATAAGACAACAGGTTTGCTCTCCAACCCTCCACCCTTTTTGAGATTCTATCAATCAGAGGTTGACACGGACTATGAGATAATCTTGAAGAAAATAAGGGAAGTCCCGGATATTTTATGGGAAGAGTATCTTTCGAAAACCCAAGAATAAAGAGAATCATGTTCTGATTTTTATAAGAATCACTGAAAAAAACCTGACTCTTTGCTCCATTTACTTGAAGCCCCGACATATCGTAAAAGTCATTCAGAACATCTCGAATAGACGAAGCTGAAGAACCATCATTATTGGAAAACATTAGGATGTCATCAGCAAAAATTAGATGTGAAACCCCTAAAATACCTGAGACTCTCGGAATAATCAACTAATTTGAAATAATTTTCTGACTAAGACTATAAGAAAATGCTTCCATAATCAATGTGAATAAACAAGGAGATAGGGGATCACCTTGTCTCAACCCTCTTTCACTTCTGAAAAAACCATAAGATGTGCCATTAATGAGAATAGAAAAGCTTGGAGTGGATATACATTTCATGACTCGATCAATCCAGACAGGAGGAAATACTAATAGAAAATGAATTAATTTCAAAAAGTCCCAATTAACACAATCATAGGCTTTTCTAACATCAATTTTGGCACAAAAAGATTCAGGAGATTTCATAGAATGGTAATTATGGACCATTTCATGGGCTAGAAGAATATTATCTTGGATTTTTCTTCCCTTAACAAACGCCAATTGATTAGAAGAAATAATGTATGGAAGACAAACGTCTAACCTGTTAGCTAGGATTTTGGAAGTAGTCTTATAGATAAAATTACAAAAGGCAATGGGTATGAATTTTTCAAGACGCTTGGCATTCTCTTCCTTTGGGATTAAGCAAATTAAAGTAGCATTAATTTCCTTCAACAACTTCCCCTTATTGAAGAAATCCAACACAGTTATACAAACATCCTCTCCAACAATATCCCGGTAATTTATAAAAAATTCACACCAAATTCATCTGGACCTGGAGATTTATTTCTTGGGGACGCAAATATAACAAATTTTATCTCCTCCTTAGAAACAAGACTTGATAAAATTTGCACACGTTCCTCAGAGAATTTAGAAATAAATGGAACTTGAGAACTTACTGTAGGATTCGGGTTGCAAAACATTTCTGAAAAATATTGAGTAGCCCATGCTCCAATACTTCCCTCATCTTTAAGTAAGTCACCATGATCTGTTTCCAACTCCATAATTCCATTCTCTGCAATGTTCATAGTCACTGAAGAATGAAAAAATCGAGTATTTATGTCCTCTTACCGAAGCCATTGAATTCTCGATTTTTGCCTATACAAAATTTCTTCACTATCTAGTTCCTCATTGTAGGCTCTAATTACTTCTCCCTCTTGACCTTGAAGGTTGTTATCTATTGTTGTTTCCCAATCTAATTTTGTACCCGAAACAAATGTTCCTTAGTTTCTCTTTCCGACCATAAATGATTCCAAAGTAATTCCTATTCCATTCTCTAATGAAATTTTTAACCATCTTAATTTTTTTTGTAAGCTTAAACATAGGGTACCCATAATATTCTAATTCCAGGCATTAAAAACCACTTCTTTGAACCCCGGTTTTCCGATCCACAAAGAGAAGAATTTGAACACTTTTGGTCCTCCTAAAGAGTTCCTTGGAAATACCAGCCTCAAAGGAGAATGATCTGACACTCCACAAGGCAGGTAATTCAAAATCATTTGCGGAAATTTCAGCAACCATGCTAGATTTATTAGCGCCCTATCCAACCTACATAGAATACGTTGAGTTCTTGTTGACTTATTACTCCATGAGAACCAATCATCATTAGTTTTCAGATCCTGAACTCCAATAGTATTAATACATTCATTAAAATCACACATTGCTCGGCTTGATGTAGGACGTCCTCCCACCTTTTCTTCCTGAAATCTAACCGTATTAAAATCCCCCAGTATAATCCATGCCTCCAACGTGATTAACTAACTAAGATCTAACCATAGCAACCTTCTATCATTCTCAAAATTTTTGGTATAACAAAAGACATGAAACTAACATAACCATACCTCAGACGAAGTACCTTGCAGTGAATAACCTAGTTCGATTCAAAAAAAATTTGCACAAAGTAGACCAAAGGATTCCATCCCACCCAATACGACCATAGAAGTGTGAATCATAATTATTGATAAATTTCCACGCTCTACAAAGCTTCCTTTGATACTTTGATGCATCTTCGATCTGAACCTTAGTCTCACAAACCACATCAATTCAACATTTTCGTCCCTAATGAAATCACGAACAGAATTCCTCTTTCTTGTGTAATTAAACCCTTGAACATTCCACATTATAACCGACATTATCAAAGAGCTGTTGGATTTCCCTCGTTAGGGACAGTAAATCAAGGAGATTTAAATTCAAAAAGGACGTGTGGAGCGGTGGTAGATGGAGTAAACGATACAAATCCGATGCCTAATCATATTCAATTGTGTTGTCCATTCTATCATAGTTGTGTTTTGTTGCTTGTTTAAATTTGTGATCTTTGTGCCAAAAAAAAAATGATTGACTGTTTGAATTTGTTTTAGCATCTTTTACCTTACACGCTACTTTGATAATAACACTGTCTTTGAAAACACTAGCTAGTACAAAAAAGACTCTAGGCATCGCTTTTGAGTGGTTGTGCCTTCGAATATTAAATGTAAAACAAAATTGGAAAGGAATACATACACATCTGCAAACTTGGTACTTCCTTCACCTCTGATCCTAAGTAAATGTTTCCAACCAAGAGGGGGCTGAGAAATATTTGGCTTGTCAATTGCCCAGACCCTGCTACCATCCTGTGAGATGTCAGCTGGATCATCACAAGTTATATCAGGTCGCCACTAGCGAGCTCTTTCACAAACGAAAAGTTCTTGCAAGATACTCTCTCTTTAGTTGGTTTCTTAGGCACAGAGGACTGTAAGTAACCAAGTCAAATTCATAAACATCAAGTCATTTTTTTTTTTTTTTTTGTTGAAAAGGTACATCAACTCATAATCAACTAAACTTAGAACAAATTCAATATCTTCACAAACCAAACAACTTCATGACACAATGTGAAAAAAGCTCAAATTTGACGGCCCTGGGCTGTCAAGTTTCATAAAATTCGACGGATAAAGGGATCGGATTGGCATCGAATTTTTCATTGTCAAATTTTTTTTTTTTCGACGAGTCGAAACTCTCAAATTAATGTAGGATGGGAGAAATTCGACAGCTCTAAGCAGTCAAATCTGGAAATATCCACAATTTTGACGATCCTAGACTGTCAAAATTCAGTTTCTAAAATTTGTGGGCTTTGGCCCGTCAATTTTTTCTGTCAAATTTTCCAGTTTTCACGTAGTGTGAGAACCTAAAGTTCCACCTAAGGTGATCAACCCATACATGCACATAGATAATTAAAAGAAACCACATATAGATAAACAGATACCTCTTATTTCAGTCTTTTTCCCTCTTTCATGCACCTACTTTGATCTCTACTTCTACTACCACTTTTGAGCTTCTTCTTATTCTCAGGACTCCCTATTCTCAGGATTCGGTATAAAAGAGGATCAATTGTAAAAAAAGAAAAATAGAAATTGAAGGACTATAATTAAATGGTACCTTGGTGTACTACTTGTATATTCAATATCCCAAATAAGATTACAAACCCAGAAGAGCCTTCTTTAGGAAATTGGAGAACCTAAGAAGACTCAACTTGTTGATGCCGGAAGGAGAGAGAAAAGCAAGCACTGAACTAGGATAGAAAACACATACAGCTCACCACTGTCAGATAAGAGCTGATGAAGGCAAATGATTCACGCAGAATTAAAGAAATGAAGAAATTGTTCTTCAGAAGCTTAAGGCTCAAAATTCATTCTAACCATCAATTACAAAGTTATGGACTTAAATAGATACATAGAACACCCCTTAACTATAGAGACTCTTACAATTCCAATAAAATTCTTGAGGATCAAGTAACCTACAAGTAAACTTAATAGGCACCAATCAAGACTCAAAACATTGGAAACTACAAAAAATTAACTTATAATAAAATGTGCTAGACCGAAAATCTAAATTTATATGCATCTTATCTTGCAATAATACAATAAGCCTGGATGACAGATAGATTATATTTCCATTAGATGAAAAATAGAAAGGGATTGAAGTACCTTTGGGCCTCGATGAGAAAATGATATTGTTAAAAATGGGTATTACAACAGCACCTAATTAATTTAAAAGGGTTTTTTGATGAATATAAATGCTAGCTCGAAAGCACAAATGCAAAGAAAAATGAAGAATTGGCACTTCTATGGTAGAGTGACACTGATCCCAAATAAGGAGCCAGTTAGTCTTCATTACAATGCTGGAAATTAGAAATCTTGTTGAAACTTCACAATCTTTGTAAATAAAAGGCTCTTCTATGGTGAACTTTTAGGTCCACAAATAAGCATATAAAGAAGAGTGATAGATTATGTCAATATTACAATTACAATTTATTCAATATAGTGGGAGAATTTTTTATTTTTTTTAAAGAGTTGGGTTGTTGCCTATGTCATGGATACTTTATTCCCATATTCATAACCAACAAGATAAGGCAAGAAGGTGAATTGCATCATGACATACTAAACCTGTATTTTTACAGGTTTCCTCTTACTACTCTAGTACTACAAATACAAAGTGCTGCCAATATACGAGAATCATGGAGTAGGGACCTATGTTACCCAATTCAGTTCTCTGTGTGGTTCATACTTGATTGGTAAAATCAAGCGAATCACAAACCCACCGAATTTTGATTGGGTTCGACGAATCAAAACATGCCAGTTCACAACCATTTCTTATTTGAATCTGTGAACCAAACCAATTTTATATCTTCTTCTTTTTTTTCAATATTTATCTTAAAATTTTGAATTACTATATTAATTTATTTATATTGAACTTAAAAAATATTAACATAATAATTATATTTGTAACTTGTGTTGACAATCATTTACCTCAAAAGACAGATCTGATGGGGAAGGCACACTATGAATTTAAGGTCACAGGTTGAATGGGGGCACGTTATGTGAGCACGTGACACCCGAGAGTGGAGGAGGATAACACAACACTCAACACTCCCCCTCACCCATAAGGGTGAAAAATTCTCTTAAGGAGACTCGAACCCGTAATCTTTACAAACCTATCACTATGATATCATGTTGACAATCATTTACCCGAAAAGATCGATCTGATGGAAAAGGCGAGCAACCATGAATATAAGGGTCATAAGTTGAACTGGGACACGATACGTAAGCATGTGACACCCGAGCGTGGAGGCGAATAACACAACACTCAACAACTTGTATACTTGAATTATATGCACGAGCAAACCAATCTAGTTAAGCGATCTAAGAAACCCAAGCAAACCGAGAAAAAAATTATCTCAACCCACTCCTACTAACTGGGTTCATTCTACATTGGGCAACCACAAACCCAAAATTGAACCAACGTGCCAGGTAACACGAGTCAACGCAGGACCCATGGGCCTGAAATTGCAGTCCACGCTGGCCTTGTCTACTGAAAAATAGACAGTCCGGGCCTGACCCAATACACCATGTAAGTAATAACTGAATAAAAGAAACAAGATTGGAACTTCAAAATTATTTTTCCCAATAATGGATTAATTCCTGGATGCACAAAGGCTCATCGTAAAAATATAACAAAATGGCATATTATTTTAATTGCCTGTTTAGATGGAACAAAATCGAATCAATAACTAATTGTATCAAATATCAATCACAAAGAAGTTTTTTGAGATCTCATTTGTTTGACTCGATGAATTCTTTGTACTCTTTCTTCATCTTTACGCCAGGTACGGTCCTGCATAGCCAGCACAAGAAATATTCAGTGAAGGCCAGGGACTAACAACTATAATGTACAACATAAGAGATTAACAAGACTTGTTTCGTTTGCTTTTAAGTTGTAAACAACAGTAATTTTTACATTATATGTGCCAAATTAGAGAGCTTCTATGCCACGCCAATGTTTGCTAACGCCACCCCAAGATTTGTGTTAATTCTTTGATTATTACATATGAATTGGGGTGGTTGGTGTAGCAATAGAATCACTCTTCAAATTATCATTCAAGCATTTATCGAGATATGTCATCAAAAACCCCTTGACACATCAAGGAAATCAATTAAAATGCACAAATTAATGCAACACAACCAACCTAATCATTTCCTTATTTTTGAAAAATTGCACGCATGGAGTGCCCATAATTCCTGCTGCTTCGGCAATCTCTTGATCTTCCTCAATGTCGATTTCCACAAAGTGCACATTCTGATCATATTCATCTATGACCTGCCCATCAAAGAGAAGTATTTTATTAATAGATTGTTAAACATATATAGCACAAAGCCTGTATGGATGGAATTCAGTTAGAGAGCTTATACAGCCACACCAACTTTTTCTGCAATTCATCATCTAATGAAATTATATACAGGACCAAATAGTTCTAAAACAAAATAAAAAAGATTGCAACAGCCAATCTTCCTTAATCATTCTCACTCTAATAAGTACTAACAAGTCCCTTGAGAGATTGGAGAGCTTTTCTAACCGATACGATCCATTGGACCATATTAATAAAAATAAAATAGTAAGGGGATTAAGGGAAGAATATGACCGATTAGAGAGGGTCAGATCTCCAAATCTCACTTAGCCAATTTTATTAATCTTCAGACTCGCCAATATTTGGCTACAACCCTACTATTTCTAAGAAATATGACGAAGAATAATTATAGAACTCTTAACACCCAATTTTAGTTAAACTACAATGCCTAAAAATAACTATGACCGATCCTATATGCACCCACTTTATTTCTCGCCTCCCCACTTTACTGCTTTCACCCACCATCCCCTTCCGAATCTGATTCGGTCTCCTCCTCCTCCCCTTTCTTTTTCTTCTTCTTCTCTCTCTCATTTGCATGTCCCTCTCTCCTTCTTCTTCTTCTTTGAACCTACATAAGTTTCAACTAGGATTTCGTGGTACAAGAAGCAATACCCTTAGAGCTTGTAAAATAGGTTCGCAATGATCATGGAAACCTCAACTCCTAATCTAGTGGTTGTAAGAAAATCTCGGTAGTGAACAAATAATTCAAACAAAGCTTCATTCGGTAGGTTAGTACCAAATCCGCCAATCGGTAAGTTCCTACTGAGTCCTTTCAGGTGGATTTGGTAGGATCCTACCGAGTCGCAATGTAAATTTTTCAGTAGCTTTGCTACCTAACAAAAATTTAGTCTTTTTCTTTTTTAGTGTGACGAGTAATTTCAGTGTTTATTGGAATAAGGGGTGAATGAGCAAAAAGTAGGTGCTTATAGCACGCCCCTATACAATATGAACCCAACTAATACACCAAAAATAACTAAGTGTTAGTGGTGCAGAAAGTTAAACCCCTATCTCTTTGGAGTCATAACATTCACCTGAATCAAAGAGCTTCTTAATAGGAGAAATGGAAACGTGGTGTAGCCATTAAAAATAGAATAGTTCTCCACACCCCAAATACCATACTTAATTTCATTATTTAGTGTCTTGAGAAAAATAAAGAATTGGTGTGGAAATATAAGCTCTCGTTAACATGAAATATGAAAGAAAGGTTTAGATTCCATATAAAAGTTAAAAGACCACCAACGAAATAAAGAGACTGGTTTTATAAAAGGTGTAATTGCAAATAAACTTTGGGGGCCTGTTCAAAATAATGCTTCAAACAATTGCTTCTTCACTAAGCAAAAATTTGTTCATGTCTGAATGAACATTATCAAGCTGAGCAGCTAACAATGGTAATATACACGTGCTTCATTATGTTAAACACGCAAGTTTTTTCTTGATCATTGTGATACCTTGTTTAAATTGAGTCTAACTATGATACCTTGCTTAAAATGGGCTTCAAGGTCCGACATGGGCCACATGTCGGTGATGTATAGAGCACGCATATAAGCCTTGGACTTTCATGGTACAACTTCCGAAGTGCATACTGTAAAAACCAATACAAGCTTAGAACAAAAAATAAAAGAAGACAAACTAGAGGAAATGATTACAAGGCTAAGGAAACCATACAATGAGAAAGTTACATTGTTTTTTTTTTTTGTAAGGGGTAGATAGGACTTGAACCAAAGACCTAAGAGTTGTTTTGCAATGTCTCAAACCAACTGAACAATGGGTCTAAGCCCAGAAAGTTCCATTGTTTTGAAGTCAGCAAGTGAGGCTTATTTTTTGAGTATTTTTTGTTTACATGGGACCTTGTTTGTAGCTTGAGATTAGTCTTGCTTGTTTTTCTTGAGGGCACCTTGTCGTCTTTTCAATAAAATTTTCACTTATCAAAAACAAAAACAAAACAAAAAAAACTGGACAAACGCATACCTGGCCCTTGTGCTTCGTGAGTGTGATGTCAAAATGCTCTTGGATGTCCTTTTCAGTGAGTTCTTTCCTAACCTCTTCGGTCTTGGGCTGTTAAGAAAGCAATCATGTATTTAGAATAATAAATAATAAAAAAAGATGGATTCTGGTCCAGCTTTGAGGTAGCATTTATCAGCAACATCATAACTTTACACACAATTTCATGAACTATAATATTAATCATTTATGGGAACTATAATATTAATCAAGAGGGTAGGAATGTCAAAAAAGACAAATCTTTCTGAGCACTAAATTAATGAGACTCCTATAGACGCTAGTTAAGATTTACGAGCAAAAATTAACCCAAAGAAATCATTTACGTTGATTAGGTTAAATTATCCATAAAGATTGAGAGATTGGTGGAACTAGTGTTGGGTGGATGAGGTAGAGAAGTGCTTTAGAGGTATTATTATGTGATGAATGTGTTCATTCACACCAAAATAATAAAATAAAATTATAGAACATAGAAGTTGTGAAGACCCACCAAGGATGGAGGCAAATACATGAGACAAAATAATGGATAACAAACAGAATGACAGAAACTACTCATATCCATCAAAAGCTCCAAGCCGGGAAAAAGAAAATAACAAAACGAAACAAAAACGTAAGTCCTCGAAAAATATACCTTGAAACTCTTTGTGAAGCTTATGTAAAAGGAACATGAAGTTTTTAGCTCAAAGAACAAAGCTGCAAATCAAATCCTCCTTTCCCTCTTGGTGTGAGAAATATTGATTAAATAGAGGACCCTTTGAAAAAGAAAAAGGAAAAGGCAAAGATTCAAAAGACAACTGTTGGTTCATTATTGTCCTTTGAATATTCTTTTTTTTCTTTTTTTGCAAAGATTCAAATTTAGTATGTCCTTTCTTCATCTCAAAACACATTGGATTTTTTTTTTTTTTTTTTTTTTGACTTCAAGTGTTCTTTTTTTCCCAAGAATCATGGCAAAAAAGTGCAGAAAAGTCGATTTTTCTGGTTTTGGAATGTGTTGGACAAAACATTCCGAAACAAATCGAAATTTCCCTCCAAATCATTCATTCCATGAATGTTTTGTTTTGGAATGTTCAAATACAGGAATATCTCCACCAAAACAAAATGAAATTTTGAACAACGGCTTTATAAAGATATGTACCTGTGATAAAAAATAAAAAGAAAAAGAAAAAAGTGACATACCTAAACATCCTAAGCCTAACTCCTAAATATTTTCAAAATTTCCTACTCTGGGCACTTTGCTTTTGGAAAAAATTAATTCACAAAATTTGACGTCATTAATACCAACAAGAAAAGTTTCTCCTAATGGCCACTTTCTGCTCATTCTTGACTTGCATTAGTTACAATCAAACATCATTGTCAGGATACTATTAGTTTGTACTCTCTTTAAAAATATCTCAACATTTTCATCTTTTATTCACAATCATTTACTTACAAAGTAAAATAAATAAATAAAAATAAACAGCTAATTCCATGAAGAAAAATTAGAGAGCTGCTATAGGCATCCCAGCTTTTACTTATTAAACCACACTTAAAATAAAAAACAAATAAGTGAATGATTGAGAATAAGTAAAAGTTGGGGTGCCAATAGTAGCTCTTTCACCGCAAGTACATTAAACAGTTGCAAAACCTTATTGCTGAAAACGCATATAGAAGTAAAATACCTGGTGAAACTCAACAAGTAGATTATTGCTTGCAAGATATCTCTCAACAGATAGAGCAGCTACACATCCTGATCCAGCTGCAGTTACGGCTTGCCTCCATTCATGATCCTATACACAATAGAAAACAAAACAAAAATAATTTGGTCAAAATTAATTATTGAAGTCACCAAAATTCTAAAATCAATTCTGGATTTTAAAAAGATCTTCTAGTGGATTGCCTGTTAAATACATTTCAACGTGTTTTTTTAAATCTTATTAACTCATGTTTTGTATAGTTTATAAATAAACCAAATAGTGCAGGCCTAGAAGCATCAAGGTTCATTGTCCCTCCATCCCATACTATATACGTAACCCAATAAGTATTATCCCAATCTGTGGGTCCCTTTTGATGGTGTGTTAGGAAAGTCATAACAATGACAATAAACCCAACCATACAATCTAGGGATGCAAATCAACAACCGAATAGGAGCTTATACTGCCATGCATCGGACTGTCAAGTGCCAATCTAAGACTTTTGGTCTATGCCTGAGGTATTAAATTTCGATTTCGGTGTCTATTTCAATCATCTTGGAAATGGAAATATTTCGACCAATGTGGAAATCAATACAATTTTCTAGGAAATGATAGAAATGTAAAGGAAGTTTCATTGAAAGTGTAGGAAATAATAAAACATACATGAAAATACACTTACAAGTCACAAAACTATAATGAACAGCTTTAGTAACAGCCATATGAATCATAGAAATGAAGATTAGTAAAATTCTGTTACTTGTTTGCATGAGTATCTAAGAGCCCGACACTTAAAACAACTATTTGCTTTTTGGAAATAAGAATAATCATATCACGTAACTACAAATATTTTCATATGTCACTTTCTTAAAAAAATAAACTATTATGTACTAATTATCACATTATTATAAATAAATAAAAATACATTCTCATTATCAAAACAAAAAAATAAATTCTCACTTTATCATACATATTTTTTTTAATTTTTAAAATATAAATGAATAAGTAAATAATATATATCTAACTAATTAGAACATAAAAGGTTGCATGTATGTACTATATGGCTTCCACCAAAATCTTGCATTTTAATACCAAACCTTTGATTATTTCAGTCGAAATTTTTACATAAAGAACATCTCTGTTAAATTTCATGTCGGATCTTGTGGAAATGGAAATATTTCGATATATTTCATGGAATATGTTGAAATACCCATGGAGTGGCCCCCAACTGACCTACCTAGGTGGATGGATCAGCAGGTCATACATAAGATACTTGGGTGAGGGCACCATAAACTTTTAACATCCCAAAAAATATATTAAAATAAATAAATTCAAGCAGGAATGGAAAGAAACTTTGGATAGAATTACCTGTACGTCTCCAGCGGCAAAGACACCTTCAACAGAAGTTTTTGCTGCACCATCCTTCACTAGGACATAGCCTGAACTGTCAAGTTCAATTTGGCCTTCAAACAATTGGCTGTTCGGGGTATGACCTATACCGTAAAATAAGCCTTTGACCTCAAGCACTGATTCCTCCCCTGTATCAAACCTTCTAAGCAGGACACCAGACATCTGACCTTTGCTATTGCCAACGACATCCACAGTCTCAGTATTGAAGTGCAAGGTAATATTTGGATTGTTGATAACTCTGAAACATTCGCCAGAATCAACCTGTTAAACAAACATTCAGGGAGTTGAAAATTTACCATACAACTTTAATAATTAGTATTTAATTCACATCAAAAAGGTAGTTATATTCAAATAACAGATTTATTTTCACTTTTTTTAGAGATTATATTGCCACACCAACTTTTGCTAATGCCACCCCAATTCATATGCAAATCACCAAAGAATTAGCACAAATCTTGGGGTGGCATTAGCAAAAGTTGGTGTGGCAATAGAAGCTCTCTTTTTTCTTTTTCTTTTTTGAAAGGTACTTAATTTCACTTCTACAAGACAAAAGCATTCAAAATCAGTAAGCATTCACCATAATTCTCAAGCAATGCAAGGTCAGAAGTAAATGTAGTATTATCAAAGTATAGTTAAATAGAGAAGGTGATCATGAGCCTGCTTGCATTGACAGACATTAAAAGTGAATATGTTTTCATCAATGAAGTGACTATTAAATTGAATTCCATTAATAAATATTATGAACAATGTAAGCATAAGTACCAGCGTCGAGCATTGATAATTTGATATGAAGTGGTAAACCCTTAGTAGCAACTATCCTCCACCCCAGGTGTTGGTTCCACTCCAATCTCACAAAATAATCCAATTATAGTTGTTTTTAAGCAGCTGCTTCCCAACCCCCTCTCACTCAATTCCCACCAACACTTGTGGATTCCTCTTTTATGCGGCTAAGACTCGAACACCATAATACCCCAGGCCCACAACAATACGATATTATCCGCTTTAGAGCGAAGCCCGCACGGCTTTAAAAAGCATTGTACCATTTAGGGTCTGGTTTATCCTTAAAGCCCAAGCTCTAAACGCACTCCTACCTGATGTGGGACTAATCACACACCTCCTTGCTATTCCACCCAACAACATGACGGCTCCACTTCGACCTCTTGGTCTCCGTAGCCCTTTCCATATCCATCTAGTGGCACACTAACGGGTCTGTGACAACACCCCCACCAAACAGGAAGAGTTGTCCTCAACTCTGATACCACTTGTAACACCCTAGGCCCACAATAGAACGATATTGTCTGCTTTGAGCCAAAGCTTGCATAGTTTTAAAACGCGTTGTATGATGTAGGATTTGGTTTGTCCTTATAGTACAAGTTCTGAACATTCTCTTGCTCGATGTGGGACTAATCACACACCTCCCTACTATTTCTCCCTATAAAATGAAATCTCCACTTCGAACCCTCGGTCTCCGCAGCCCTTTCCATGTACAACCAGTGGCACATCAACGGGGCCATGACATACACACTGGACTTCACAATCCTGATATGCTGATATGTCCATACAGTTTAACTAATATGTAGTGGGATATATCTCTTAAAATATGCAGTTCGTGCTAAGCACATAAAATAGGAAGGATGTACAAAATAACAGATTGGTAAGTATGCAAGGGAGCTCCTGACAATAATAAGACTATACTTGAAGGAAAGTAATCACTTACTCCAAAATGTAAATATCCTTTTAAATATTAAAATAATGGGATCCGATACACTTTCTAAGATTAGCATTGTGTTCAATGGGAGACCAGGGCAAGTGATAGGAACACAACCCAAGATGCAACCCATCCCCTAACATACGCTTTAAAGTTCCCTTCTTCATCTACCTCCCAATTCCTATTAGTGGATCTTCCTTAGATAGATCCTACAACTAGATACCACCTCATAAAACTGGAGCGCTTCCCAATTTCGGTCAAAGAAGTACCCAAAAGAATGGATTTGTTATCCGACAATTAAAGGAGGGAAACTAGCAAACCACTTTCTCCATCCCTAAACCCTTTTTGAAATTCTCATCCAAGGCCATCTTGAGGAGCATGCTAAAAGACTCTTACCATTATAATAAAAGAAAAGGGAAAAGTGGATCCTTCGCTAAGGGCCCTTGAATTTCTGCAGAAGCTTCTAGGAGCACCATTAACCTAAGCCAAAAACGAAGACTAAAGAAACATATCATGGTCTTTTTCATTCATTTTGACCTGAAATCCCTTCCACACAATAAATAATCCAAGAATGATTGATAAATATGTTGTAAGCCTTCTCAATGTCCAACTTACAGTCTCTATTCTATGAACTTCTACATGTAGAGAACAATACAATCACTAACAATCAAGACTCCAAAAGTCTCTAACATTTATCCAAGGCACTGAAAAGGACCGAGCACATAATGAAGCATATCTCTAATTGTACCAACAACCACGTTGACAAGAATTTCGTAAGTTCTGAACACAAGGATTACCAATCTAAGATCTTTTAGCTCGTCCTCCCCTTCCTTTTGGGGGATAAGACCAAGCTCTTATTAGAACCACGACCCCAAAATAAACATTTGTGTATCTTGAAAGAACTCCAAAAGATCTTCTATCATTATATTTTGAAGTTATTGTAAAAAGTTTCATGAGAACATACAAACCTAGCGGCTTTTGTTACATCTCTTCCACTTCAAACCTCCTTTCCAGCAAATCTTCTTATAATCAAGTAATCATTAATGCTCAATAAGTTAATACCATTTAAAATGGATTTGGAAAACTCTCTAACATTTAAATCATCTTATAGAAATCAACAATCTCCTCCTGAACTTGGTTTTAATCCCTGGGCCAACCCCAATCCAAATCCCTTTTATGCAAGTTACTTCCCTATTGCATTTGTGCACGTTAAAAAATTGTGCATCTCTCTTTCCTCAAGTCACCTAATCCTAGTCTTTTAACACCCACTTATTTCTTCTCAATGTGTGATCTTAACTAACACTTTCAACTCTCCCTTTCTACCAATTCCTCTCTAGAGAGAGCATCAACTTGCTCTTTCAAATTGAGCATCTCAATCTTCATAAGAATTACGTGAAAAAAAGAAAACCTATCCAGCCCCTAGCCCACTGAACAAAAAAAGTTCTTCCATTCTTCTATTTCATTTTTGAAGTTACCACGTGTTTTTTGAAATTGAATATGACTGAACGCATTGTTAACACCACCTAAATTCAAAGAATAACGAATGTGATCCAATGTTGGTTTAGAAATGGAATCTTGGATAATGCGTGTGTGGTGATTTGCCAAATCATCCATGACTAGAAAATTGTTCAATCATCTTGAAAACAGCAGATATTGATTATTAGAAAATTTATTTATGGGTCCCCTAAAGGAAGGTCAACCAAATCCCTTCTTAATCACAAACTCCATGAATACCTTGCAACATGTAGTAACTCTATATCAACCCTTCTTCCATGTATAGGTGCCAGATAGTTTGTTGGTAAAGTATATGGGTGATGATACCATAGACCTGGGTTCAATGCCCGCTAGCACCGAGTTACTGATCTCATTAAAAATAGGCATACCAATCAAAAAAAAAAACCACTTTCATGCAAATGAGCATATAATATTGAGGCCACATTGTAGACTCTCCATTTTGCACTCACGAAGTTCAACAACTCGTCTCCCTAGTTGTTGTGGATTCCTAATGATGAGTAAAGAGCAATTGAGAATTGAAAGCTTGTGCGATGTTTCTTGGATTTCTTCACAGGCTCTCAGATTCCACAAACAATTTTTTTTTTTTTATTAGTATAAAATATATTGAAGAAAGGAGAGGAACAAAATACAAGAAGAGAAGGCCAAGATGACTCTTTGTTACAATAATTGCCTAGACTCAATGTTTTCATAGTTAATTGGTTAATAAGTCAACGTTTACATTGATTCAACCACACATTGAATTAAATCTTGATTCGTTTTGCCCCATGCATAAAATGATTATGAAAAGACCACTTTTCCCTTAATATAGCATTTGTGACTTTAGTCCATGTGGGTTGAGCAGCTAGCACATTCCATTGCCAAATTTGAAAGCTTAGCAGGGTTCTTTTTTCTTTTTCTTTTTTTTATTTTTTTTTTTTTGAGCAAATTCTTGATAGTTTCTATCAAACTCTAGAGTTTGAGTGGGAGCTAACCCTGTCATACATTTTTTTGCAAGGGTAGCTTGGTCCTACTTCTGGATACATGTTTTGTAGGTTTTCAACTGCTATAAATTGCACTGACCCCCGATAGAATATAAATGGAAAATTATAGTAAAAAAATCCACAGTGTAAGATGATTGAAAGAGGGTAAATACTTGAAAGACAATATCACATAGTATTTATACGAAAAAGAAAGGAAACGAAAAGTAAAAGCACAACAGTAAAGAAAAAACTTAACAAAACAACAAACAGATTCTCAATAAATAAAAATATTAGTACAACACTAAGCATTTCTATGACATTTACGAATTAACTATGTGAGGGTGGATCAAAAGTTAAGTTCCTTAAATAGAAAATAAATATTTTTAAAAAAAAAAAAAAAGGGCATCTCGACTCACCTATCTTGCATTGCTCTAGATGCCCTTAGTTGGTCCTTGCGTACAAGTAAATGTACGTGACGAGCATATTTAGTTAGATACAGGGCCTCCTCTGTAGCCGTATCACCTCCACCAACAACAGCAAGAACTTGACCTTTAAACAATGGTGATGCTCCATCACAGATTGCACAAGCACTAATTCCCCTACTCCAGAATTCTTCTTCACGAGGTAACTTTAGCCTTTTTGCAGTAGCTCCTGTGGCCACAATAACACTGTGGGACTTAACCTGATAAGTAAATCCAAAATAATTAAAACCCAAACAACTAATCGGCACCATGTAAGACCTTCTACATGAATTTTTATTGATACCAAACAAGGTTACAACTAAGACACGTCTCACCCACACTCTGATAACAGTAGTTGGAACCATAGTGACAAAAATCAGCAATTTTTAAAAAAATCGCAATTAAATCACGATTTTTTTCAAAAAAACATTAAGTTTTTGAAAAAAAATCTTTAAGTTTTCAAAAATTCACGATAAATTGTGCTTTAATCGACAATTTTTTGAAAAAATCACATATTATTCTTACTTTTAACATTTTTTGTGTTCTTTTATCATTTAATATATGAAATACATTTTTTATACTTGAAAAGATATTTTTATTTTTTTAATTTATCCGATGTTTTCTCTACTTTATTGATTTTTGCCAACTTTTCCTAAGCTTTCTCTTGCCGAATTATTCCCGAACCCCGACTTTGTCACTATGGTTGGAACAAAGTTCTAACACAATATCGATCAAAAAAAAGGTCTAACACAATTAAATAATATCAGGAATCTACCAAATATAATAGCAAAGAGAGAGATAGAGAGAGAGAGGATAAAAGGTGTGGCGGCATGAGGGACCATACCACCCATGAAGACACCTTCCTCTTGGTGTGTGTCGCCTGGTTGTGAGGCTCCTTTTGAACCTTTCTATGGATACCATAGAGCCTTGGACTATAACTAGACACTAAAGAAATACGTAGAGACATAGGGAGCTACCCAACTAAACAACCCATAGATTCAGCCAGTACTCCAATTTATTAACCTCTCCCATACCAAACACATGACATTTGCTTACCCCATAGTGCCCCAAAGCAATGAAGGATGAATCTAGGGCTTTGAAAGTAATCCATATTTGCCCCGAGAAAAGATAATAAGATCATTGGAAAATTGCAAATGAGATATAGAAGGACTAGCATTTCCACATTTATCTCAAAATGATATCACTTTAGAGCATCTCCAACAGTGTCTCAAATTGGGATGGCAAATCCAAATTTTGAAATAGCCTCTCAAAATTGCACTCCAACGCTTGTCTTAAATGGTCTCTCAAATATAGCATATGCTAAAACCGATGCTATGTTTGGCTTTAGTTTTAGCATATCTCATAATTTGCTAAAGTGGCTTTTAGGTTATAAAAGATATCTTTTAAATTTTCTTTTGACCAAATAGTCATCCAAATAAACAAAAAGTACATTTTTGTTTAAATTTTTTTAGCAAATTGCCATCTAAACATATCAATGGCATTTCTTGAGAAGAGGCGTTGGAGAGGTACATGCCAAATATGACATTTTTGCATTTTATTGTCTCAAAAAATAAAATTGCTAAAGGAAAATTTAGCATTAGCATTGGAGATACTCTTAGAGCTTCATTAACCATCATAAACAATATGGTCATTAGCATATCACCCTAACTAAGACCCCTGAAATTTTTATGAAGCCAATTGGAGATCCCAAGGATGAATTTACAGTGGGAGCACTTGTCCCCACAAGAATTTTCAAAGTCTACTAAGGATTTACAAGCTCTTGTGACAAATAATAGCGGCGGATAAAGAAATCCGTAGCTATTGCCCCCACAAAAAAAATTTCCACTCTTAGTTGCCCCACGTGGGTATAATCCTGTCTCCACCCCTGGGAGATACATTCTCACAAATACCAAGAAGTGGGCTGTCCATTGCCTCCCCTTTATTTTATCACCTAGTTGGGCTACTCCCAAGATCCCTTGGATGCATACATTTACAAGTGTACCTTTTCGAGTCTTTCAACTCATCCATCTCACTGTCTCTACTTTGAGGATTGGATCTTGAGTCTTGACAAGTTTAGCTATGTGACATAGCTAGAAATTGGTCTTCATATTTTTTATTTATTTTTAATAAAACTAGGATGGTCATGGGAAGACCATAGATGGCATCCATTGATTTAAAAGATAAAAGAAGCAACTAGAAATTTAACTAAGTTAGGTGGAAATAGAAGAAAAAATAGTGAGAGGTGGAGAGAAAAGGAGGAAACCGAGATTTGATTGATACACCTTAGCCTTCACTCTAATCAACTTAACCATACTTAGAAAACATTCATTCAAGTGAGGACCAACCAAATTACGTTGGGAAAAAAAATTAGAATGACTATCAAAAACCCCACATAAAATACAAGTTAAATCATCCCATAAAAAAATAATAAAAAATTAGCAACATTAACTGCATATATTGAAAAAATCAGTATGGCATTCCTAATGGAAGATTGCATTCACCACATTAAATCAAGCTAAAAAAATTTCATCACTCTGATAGTAATCCGTGTTATTGTTTGTGAAGCCTGATGGTACTGGTCAGCAAGGAGTATTCTTCATCATTTAGTACAGTACTCGTCAATCGAGCTCGACGCCAAGCTCACTGGGGGGTTGGAGGGGGCCCGCGGCCCACTTGTCTTGAAGGTGGGGGGTCAGGGCTCGAAAGAAATTTTCTGAGGGTATTTTCGTAATTTCACTAGTATTATGTAAAATCCCGGAGTGGTGGAATCTATAACTGTGATTTTTCTTTTCATAGTGGAATCGGTGGATCCATGGAAGTACCTCAATCTTGATGGGAACCACATAAAATCTTTGTGTTCTCTATGTGATTTGCGTTTATTTTTTTACTTTTTTTCTCGATTAGTTTCTTGGTACAACTGCCCCTATTTACTTAACACTTCGAAAACTTGAAATTAGTGTAAACCAAATGGAAGATTGCATTCATCACATTAAATCTCAAAACCCCAATGTACATCTAAAACTAGAAATTACTTCAAAAACCAATTCATCATCAAAACAAATTTCCACACCAATAGAAATAGAACACTATATATCACCTCGCGCTCACTACTCCTTATAGTAAAAGGACTTCTCTTCACATCAATGTACTCCACATCTTCTTGAAATAGCTCAGCTCCCCATCGTTCCGCTTGTCGACGCATCCTAATTCAACAAATCCACACCAATTTTTACTTTTAAAAAAAAATCACAAATTTCCCATAATTGAAACATATCGAACACATTGTAACGGATAATTTACCGATCCATCAAATCAGGCCCAGTAATTCCCTCAGGAAATCCAGGGAAATTCTCAACTTCGGTAGTAGTCATCAATTGCCCTCCCGGAACACCACCAACTTGGAACCCTTCGAACACTACAGGTTTCAAATTCGCACGTGCGGCGTAGATAGCCGCTGTGTATCCTGCTGGACCTGAACCTATAATTACCAAATTCTCCACACCTTTGTATACAACTGCAATGCGTTTTTTTTTTTTTTTTTCAATTAAAAACATGTAAATATAGTGTTTAATAAGGGTATTATTGGAAGAATCAAAAAAAGAAGAAATTGAAGAAGATAACCTGAAGAAGAGGTGGGAGCTTCAGCGGAGGAGACTGATAAGGCTTTGACAGGGAGAGAAGAAGTGATAGCTCGGTGAGTTCGAAGTGAGTTGAGTCGGAGAGGTTGTTTCTGAGTTAGAAAGATTATAGGGTTTGGAGTGGAGAAGGTGCAGGGAGAGTGAGTTGGAGAAGGAGACATCGTAGCTCGGTGAGTCACAGCTCCGAGTCCTATCCGCTCTGCCATTTGTTTCAGACCATACAATGCTTGCTCTGCTGTTTCTCGTTTCGTTTCTTCTGTTTCGCTTATTTTAGTAGTGAACAGTGATGTTGTAGTCTCGGGATCACTGAAATTGAATGACCCTATCTACTTAGAGACTGCCACGTATCATAACTTTTGGGTCTGGTGATAGATATCTCTGCTGACTTATGATTTCTAGTCAAATAAATTGTTTTGAAATAACTAAAAAAAAACACTTTTCTTACTAACTTAGTAAGATTTTAACTCTTACTAAGGTTCCTTTTAACTCAAATGGATTACCGCACGACCCTTTAGACTTCATGGAAAAACTCAGGTTAAAAAATAATAATTTTTCTCAGAACTTTCACAATTTAAATTTAAATTTGAGAATTATTTTTAAATTTCATTTTTTGAAAGTTTATAGAATTTTCTCCTCTGTAATTTTATGGTGTCCGATTATGTTTTTGGATACCTCCATATAAAGTGAGGTCAATAGGGGTAACCTAAGAGTAAAAAAAATTTGTGGGTGCAAAAGTGTAAAAAAAAATTTGTGGGAATAATAATGACAGATTTCTTTATCCACCGCTGTTATTTGTCTTAAAATTATTAATATTTAATAAATTTATGGAGGCAAGATCTCCCATTATCCCCACTCTAAATCCACCATTGATTATTAGTGTCAAATTTTTTTCAATCTCAAAGCTCAATCTCCCTATCGACAGCTCCATGATCTCTATGATTGCATCACCATTATCAAAATTAATAGATAAAAAAATTTGTAGAATGTAAGAATTCTCTTATTTTAAATTATGTAATTTTACCTTTTTTTTACTATTTTTAAATTCATAATTGTAGTACACGTGCTTTGGTCTATTTCACATTTGAAAAATATTTACACGAGTTTAATTTAAAATTATGTATACAATTTATTTGACATAATAATCACTCGTCGATGCAAGATCATGGTGTACTTTTCGTTCCATTTACACCTTGAGATGAAGCGATAAAACTCTTGGACTAAATCAAGGTATACTAGATAATTCTCTACCTTTACAAGAAAAAAAGTGTGACGTGTGGAGCTTTTGAGGTTTGGAATTAGTTAAATCCTTGCCTACTAACGTATAAGATTTTGAGACTTACCAAGGGTTGTTTTGCTTGAATGGATTACCACATTAAAAATCCAACACCACCCTCTAAATTTTATCCAGAAACTCTGATCCCAAAACATAATTTCTTCTGAATTAGATCCAAGGTTTTTAAAATGGACAAAACTTCCACATAACTTCCAAACTTAAAAATAAAATTTAACGTTGAAAACTAAGCATCAACTTCATAGGGGTCTCTTTTCAGGATTTTGTTTTTAGATGGGATTCTCTTTATGATTCATAGTACATTAGGTCTTAATTTATTTCTCTTGTTCTCTGTTTTTTTTTTTTTTTTAATTTATATAAATTTAAAATTATCAAAAAAAATAATAATAATAATAATCAACAGTGAAAGTATAATTTTTTTTTTTAAAGTCATAATTTTATCCTCTACAATTCTGAAGCATCGTATCATGTTTTTGGACATCAAGAGGTGAGTCCAAGCACCCTTAGTAAGGCTAGCAGGATTATTGGGATTATTGAAATTCAATGAACCAAGGTGTACTAGATCATTCTCCACCCTCAATATTTACACACACTCCTGTCTGGCCTACCCACACACTCGATGATTACAGGGTTGCTAAAATGAGTAAGAATTTGGGGTCTTCTTAATGTGTGTCCTAAAATGCATTAAATACACATACAGAACAAACACCTGGGGGTATTTTTGTCAAAATAAATGTATTTAATGCACTTTAACGTGTGCCCTTATAGCTCACGCTAACAAAATCGTAGAATTTGACGTGTTTCACATGTTAGGGTTTTGTTAACATGTGCAGTGTGGTCTTAAAAAGTTAAAAGGTGCATTAAATACACCTTGAAAATAAGCGGGGTATTTTTGGTAAGAAAAAAAAAATTAAAAGCATTCATGAATAAGATTTCCAAGGTGTACTTAACACACCTTAACGTGTGTCCTTAGGGCACGTATTAACAAAACCTCAATTGTTATTATGGTGTTTGTGAATCTTACACCGTTGACTTTGTGGGGACTTGAAGATTGTATTTATCAACGGTGGATGATTCACGAAGACGATGTTTATGGAAACATCGAAGTTAACCTGCACTATATGATGTCGACACTCCAATATGATGTCGACACTTCTTCAAGTAACAACAGAACGGATAAAGTAGAAATCAATGACGGAACTTCTTGACCATCCATCACCATTATTGTACCCTACGCCCACAACAGGCCTGTTAATGGGCCGGGCTGTTAATGACCTATAACTAATTGGGCCTAAAATTATAGACTAATACCACGCATCTAATGGCCAGTTGGACTAACTGATGGGCCTAGTTCCCAAACCTAAATTAAATCATAAGCATGAATCGGCCCAGCCCAAACTGAAGTTATAAGATGATAACTAAATGGGCTGATTCGGCCACAACCTGGCCCATTTACAGGCCTAGCCACAATGCTACAACTTAATGGTGTCAATGGGTACCCAATTACCCAATGTACCCAAGACCTATTAGTGGATTTTGGGTCTGTCGTCATGGACCCGATCATTTTAGGGTTTTATTTTGGATTAGCCATTTTAAGGATCTCATAAGAATCGGATCCTCTTCGAGCACTTGACTAATAAATTTATTTTATTTATTGTGGAGAGATCATCCTCACCAAAAACTCAGCTCATTCCAAAACTTTTAACCCTAGTTTAACAGTTGAAGAATCGTGAACCGTCCGAAACTTCTAACCCTAGTTTAACAATTGAAGAATCGTGAACCGTCCGATTTTTATAAATCACTTTTGATGGATTAGAAGTTTCGGAATGGGCTGATCTTTGGTGAGGATGATCTCCTCATCATAGAAATCATCCTCACAAAAAATCAGCTCATTCCGAAACTTCTAACCCATACATTGAAAAAATGTTTGACATAATGTTTGGCTCTCTTTAGAGCCTCCCAATGCCACCCATTCATTTAGAGGGAGAGAGTGCTCTCCATGTGAACATGCATTCATTTACAATATTGTAATTCAATTTCAAACAACAATTAAATGCTCCATATCATAATTTTCTAAAATTTTATTATCAAAAGTTCGATTTGCTTGAAAATTTTATTATTGATCTTTATTCTCAATCGAGAAATTACAAATTAGATTATTATATTTATATATAATTGTCTATTTTATTGGATCGATTTTCTTAATAAACCAAATGATTGATCTAGTATAAGAATGTTAAGCAGGCGAAAGAAAGACCTAGGAAAGTTTTAATGACCAATAGAGGTGCACGGGATTTGAATAAAGGTCGTAAATAAAAAACACGATTTTTTTTATAGAGTTGACCATCTGTGACGATGACGATGCTTTCAATAGATTCTTTAGTCAGTGTAGAAAAACAAGAGAACTGTTCTTGGCACCCCAAATTTTACTTATTACAATCCAATTACTTAAATTATTTCACACCTTAATTAAAGATTAAAACATATGCAAAAGCCTAGCCCAAGTTATTATTTCAACATTACAAAGCATTATAGCACATTGAAATAACTTCAACAGTTGTTTACAATTATGATTAGGCACATATAAAATCCCAAGTCTAACAAATAGATATCTAAGAAACATAGAGAGTTTCTTTTGCCACCCCAACTCTTGTGCTCAACAATTGACTTACTTCTTTTATTTTAATAATTGGGGTGTATTAGGTAAAAGTTGGGGTGGCAGAGTTGTAGGTAAGTTTTTTTCTTTTTTTTAAATCAGAAATAGGAATCATGGGAGATTATCTTGATTCATGGTTCTGGGCTTCTGGACTTCTGGTAAGGGTCCTGTACTCAGTTATTCTCACTATGGTTATTGTTTTTCATGAGAAGTACTCCAATTTGCTTACTTATTTTGCAAATCATGTGACCAAATTAAGCTGGTTTTCCCACTTCATCACAAAAATATAAGACCAAGAACAAAACGTAAAGATTGAACAACAGGTGCCAAAGGAACTTAACTGGTTTGAGCCAACAAAACCAACATTTCTTCCGAATAAAATTTTACAATTTTCCACAACTCTCATCTGTTTGTCAAAGATAAATTAAGGATGATTAGATAAATGAAAGAAATTAATTAGACATACACCCCCACCTCAATGTGAAAATTTTGAGAGCTCTACTAATGTTTCTTCTCGTTGGACTCACCATTCTCGACTCTGCCATCAACACCGTGATAAGGAACTTCAATCATGGGTCTGGGTATTGGGCGGTCTTCGAAGTCTTGGGGGAAGAATTCAAAATCGGGGCCGAAGTTGAATTTAACAACACAGTTGGGTTGATTGGGGAGGGTGTACATGGAAGCAGCGGGATAGTAGCGACCCCCAGAGAGATCCTTGAAAGCAACACCTTGGCATACTCCATTCTTGTAGAAAGATATCTCGCTTCCTGTAAAACGCAAAAAAAAAAAAAAAAAACCCTTCAACTTAGATAAATAAGTTCAACAAGATTCCTCCTAAATTAGCATTAATTACCCAGAACCATGAAATGATTCCTCCAATTTTTTTTCACTAGCCTTAATTAAAGTAGATTTATTGAACTTGAACTTCCCAATAAAGACTTATTTTTACAAGAGCAAGAACATCTCCTAGCCAAATGGCATTATAGAGATTTAAGTGACACAGTAGAGCTTAGTATTCTATACTTTCTATAAGAGTGGTTTTGTAAGGACTATAAAATCATCATGAACACGAACACTAGGCATGATTTCAAGAAAAAATTGTTTAGAAATATCAAAGCCATCTTTGTATCTGTCAGTTGTCACAAAGAAACAAAAATAATTGCAAGTGAAGATATGCCCATAGAAACCCATGTTAGCTTCGAACAGTTCTCAAGCCAACAAAAATGCTAAACAGGACAATGGGACGATCATAAGCTTTTCTTGAACAACTGTGACTAGGAATAAGGTTATGTTTGGATGGTGGAGTGATCGGGAGCAGGACAATCCCACTCCCACTTAAGCAGGCTTTTTGTGCTTGGTTAGTGCAGGGTTTCATAAACCCAATCCCAATCACCATCATCAATGACAACAATGCCTTATTCCAGTTATATGAGGTCAGAAAAATGAACTATTCCTTGTTTCAATCCTATCAAGAGTCATATCTTCCGTAAATCTTGAATCCCTAAAAAAATTTCCTACCACCTTGCCCAGTCCGTTTTCGGCTTTCTTCTCATGTTCTTGAAACTTCAATCTACACCGAAATGCTCCTCCTCATTGATGAGACAATCATTCTTGAACATTACAAGAGCCCATTTGGATACACACAGAAAAGTAACTTTTTTACTTTTGATAGTTAAAAAGTTAAAAAGCTCATTAGATTTATTTTAGAAAACTACTTTTAAAAAGTAAAAATCTTAACATTTTAAAAAGCAAAAGGAAACTATTTTCGTTTTTGAAAAGTTACTTTCTCCCAAAGCTACGTTCTTCCTAGTTACTTTTTACTTTCTACTTTCTATCCAAACGGGATCTAAACCATCTCAATCGACATTCTATTGCTTTATTCATCTTTTCTTTACCAGCCAGCCATCAAAATTTTAAATTCCAAATTTGTACTAACTTATTCAGACCCCCGAAACACCCTATAACTTCAATCTTCCAGTTTCTATCTTTTTTAAAATCACCCCCCCCCCACCTAAACCCTACTTTCCAGTCAGTCCCTTAAACCGTAGACTTCAGCATCTTAGATCCTTGAATCGACCCAATTCAGACTCTAAATACTTGTTCAAACCTACCACCACTAAACCCTAGTCCAACATCACCATTGATCACTAAAACGTAATTGGTAAGTCACCTCAACTTATCGACATTTGAGACCTTAATGAAGCCCTACTTGCAATGACGCAAGATGGTTTTGCTCGTACATGTGTTCAGGCCATTCTTACTTTAAGTCCTAAGTTTTTCAAGCCATTTCAATTTTTTTTCTACTGCTCCACTAAATTTTGAAATGCTTTTTTTTTTTTTTTTTTTTTTTTTTTTTTTCGAACTTCACAAATATGCACTAAATCCATTGTTAATCATCTAATTAGACTTTGGTATTTAAATAGTCATGGAAGTAGAAGAAAAGAGTCAAATAACCAAATGGGAAAAAAAAAATTCCGCTTTTCACTTTCTGCACCATATTCTTCAACAGTCAAATGATTATCTACGGACTACAAAATCAGAAACATGAATTACAAACCTGTAACGTAGTTTCTGCATTGAAGGGAAAAAAAGATTTCTATGGATGCAGCTTAAAATCGTAAAGATGTTTATGAGGTGTCCACGGAAGCTAATGAAGGGAAACATGATGACTGGGCAATTTCTTTTTCTTTTTTTGTTTGTTTGGCTAAGAAAGAGTCAAGAAAACATTATAACAAAGGAAAGAAAATATGACTGCACAAAGCTAACCAGTAGGCACACTGTTTAGCCAATAAGTCAGCTATGGTCACAAAAAACACATAACATAGTTACATTGGAGTATGAACCCCATGCACACAAACAAGCTTGTCAGATCAGGTAGGAAGTGCCACATACAACCCATAATGGTGACATGTCTGATCAGGGCCTAGAAAGTCTATTTTAAGGCCTTAATTACAGAGACTCTTAAGGATAAAATACATGTTAAATCCCCTAAATATAGATAATGCATTTACAGTCCATGTTATTTGTTATTTTCAAATTTATTTTGATTTCTGGCTTAACTTGTGTTAATTATTTGTAAATAGGTCAAACGCACAAGAACCAACAGTATGGACCAGGAAAAGTTCAAAAGTTTGTTGCAATCCAAAACCTAAGACAAAGACCCAGACCAAAGTCTAGGCCCATTGAGCCCACTAGAGCCATGGCGCTGTGGACCCTATCGGCAGCGAGGTGAAGACAGCATATTATGCCTTGGGATGTGTGCAGTTTTGGGTGATTTAATTCAATGCACATGGGATTAGGGTTGGATTCCTTTGAATACACAGAGAATTCCGATTAGAAATAAACCCTAATCTAGATCTATAAATAGGGACTAGACCAGAGTCAGAAGGATGATCTCTTATCTCCTATATCTATCTCCTATATCTCTCATCTCTCTCCTTTCTCCTATTTTCCTGTATTTATGTTTTTAGTTTATTTCCTATTGGCCTACTTCTATAGTGTAGTTCCTTCAGGAGGGGCCTTGTTGCTACGCGCGTCAGGTTGTTGTTCCTTTAGCGCTTCGGCCAAGCAAGATACGGCCCAACAAACAGAGGGGATTCAGTCACTTAGTTCCGTTAGGAATTCCTGGCAGGAGCCGATTGATGGGTATGGCTTGTAAAAAGTTCTAGCTTTGTAATCAGAGGAAGTACTGCTGAAGTTCAGAATCAAGATCAATAAAAGAAAATTTCACTTTCTCTTATCTCAATGTTTTCTTTTTCATCTTCTTTTATGTTCCTTGCAATGATCTGTGGTTAGACCTCCATTAGAGAGATCAATGAAACCAAGAGCAAGATTATCTTAGTCAGCTTGTTTGTTTTGCATCTATCCTTTGTTGTCTTTTTAAGTAAAAATCATCAGATCTAGTTTATGATCTCCTGATCTTGATGATTTTGGCTTTGATAAGTTCAAGATAAATCATGTTTTATTTAGGATATTATAAATAATCTTTTGATTATTATCTTATTAGGTTAATCACAAACTTCAGATTTACCATTCGTGCCTAATAGGATTAATCTTCCAATCCAGCAACACTAGATTGTTGGCTAGATTGAGATAAAAGACAGAGTGCAAAGAAACTGATAAGATGATTTGTTCTTGGTGGATTCGATCAATCTAAGCTTTTTTACACTGCAATCTCTTTGTTAATTCTTTTTACTGTTTCTAAATTAGTTTAATCTCTCTTTAAAATCAGTTTTTATTGGTTATTTTGCTAATCGTTTTAGGTCAAAATTTTGAATCTACGTTGTCTCCGTGGATTGACTCCTTGCTTGTCAAGGTGTTATTTATTTTGTTCTTGTTATTTATTACGATAATCTACGATGAACAATGTCCATAGAAATCAATCAATATGTTATACGATATATTTCTAAATCAAATGAGTGAGTGTAATACGCAATGGGTCAGGATTTGTAGACACCTCGAAAGTCAACATTTATGTTCACAAATGACCATTGTGACTAAATGGAGATGAGTCAAGGAATCATTTTTGTTGAGGATTGTCTCACCATGGTGATCATTGTCACACACATCACAAACACCAAAATCAACCAATTCCAATATTTCTTAAGTCTTCTTCCACTTCCTGAGGACTATCAAAGTATGGCATCCAAATTTTTGAAATTGTAACTTAACCCCCATTCACAAAGGCCAGAGTTTGTTATCTTTAGGCTCGAAAAATAGGTAAAACTGAATTACCAATTTCAATTCAGTCCATTTGTTTTTATATCTCTACTTGGTCCTATGCTCTCTCTTTTTTTATAGGTAAAAATCATTTCATTAAGGCGGTTGAGAAGACCGGCAAAAGAAATAATATGAAAAGAAGCACTAAGGGGATTTAAGACAACAAATCTGATCCCACCTAGCCAAGAAGTTTTCAAAGAAGACCCCTTTGAATTCCTTAAACATCTTACACCAAAAAAATAACAAACCCAACACCGAAAGGATAATTTTATCCTCCGTCTCGCATAATCCTTCAAATACACGATTATTCCGCCCCTTCCAAATCCTCCAAGAAATTGTGAAGGGAGTTAAGCTCCAAAGAAGTCTTTTTGAGTTTCTAAAGGAGTACCCCCAAGCTTCCCAAGCATCAAAGATGCTTTTGACCGACCATGGAAGACACCCCTCAACTCCAAAAAGGGCCACAAAGTGGCTCCAAATCCGGTTAGTTGCGGGGCAATGGATCCAAAGGTAATTGACGGACTCCTCACTATGCATGCACATAAGACATATATTTGGTCCTGTGCTCTCGAAAGAAAGAACTGGTGACAGTCCATAAACATTGTGCAAGAAAGTTTAGGTGTAAACCATGAACATCATGATAGTCAAAGCATCTATACTTTAAGGGCTGTGGGTACTATAAACCAGAAAACCTTCAGGCTTGTAGTAGAAGGAATCAAGATTCTTGTAAGGAACTTTCAGTACTACTGAAATTAAGTCTTTGTGAAAATATTACAACATGCAAATGATTCTCTCAAACATAAGGCTAGTTGATGTAAAAAATAGTAATTTCAGGCAGCGCTCCTAAACCCTTAAAAAAGTATGTAATTCCCTAAATTAGTATCATCCTCATCAACCAACCTACAACACATAAAACCCTACTATAGCAATAATCTTCGTTTGTGCACAATCATTAAAATTCAATTTTTAACCATTTCCTCAAATGATTGATACATGATCGCTTAAATAGGAAAATAATAAAATTTGTACATACCTATTTCCATGGCCCTGGCTTTGAACTATCTTAATTGTTAATTTGAAGGCTTCGGTCTTCCATTCTAGGCTCTTTTCTAAGCAACCCTTTGATGGGATCATGTATGCAAACATTTTGTGTTGAAGTAAGACAAGACTATAACCCTATTTATAACACCCCAACCCATGTACTAGATTCATATCATCATTAAAGATGGTGAGTTTATAAAGGAACACGATTTTTACACGTAAAAGAAAAGGTATGTTTTCCACATGGTCTAAGGGGGAAAGACGTTTCTAACATAATAAGTGGACCCCATTGGCACTACCCAATCCCTGATTCGACATGTATTCATAATGTGATCCATGCAAGCCCAATAATGCAAATATAAATTCTAACAAAAATAGGAGTACAACCACCAATATTAGCCCAACACTAAATATGAGTCCAATTTTTTTCTAAACACTCTTAAACCACATGGCATGAAAAGAAGAAAGAATGGAAACGAACGCTATTATAATCTTCCATAGAACAAGAGCTTGACATGTTAATACGAGATACTAAGAACTTCAGCAATCACAACCTCTACCCTCCCTGAGAATGAATTTAAGAGTTAAAAACAACAATGCATGTACACTCCAAACGCAAAATCTCGGCATTTTATCCAAACATCAAAGCTTGAAAAAAGAATTGTAACCATCTTCATCCCATCAATTTCAACGAAACAACTAAATTTGCAACTACGTTACTTGAGAAATAGATCAAAATCATCGAAAATAAACCTAATGTCATTCAATCCAAGAAAATTGAGGAAATACCCACATTATTAAAATTGATTATATTCATTAATATGCACTCACCTGGTACTACTTTTGGCGATTCTTCCTTCCCATCGGCAGCACACATGTACTTCTGCCCCTTATACCAAACAAAATGCGGTGGCTTCGGTGTATATAGAGACCCTTCAGGCAGATTAATATAACAACCAATAACATCCCCTTCAACATATCCTTCTTCCCCATATTTCTCTCTCAATGCCTTATGAACCTTACTTCCATCCACATCTCTATACCCAAAACTGTTCCCATCATACCCGACTGGCGCCTGTAAGTCACCTTTCTCCATCGACCAACCAAGCCTCGTATGCCCCGTTTCCCCAAGCTTTGAAACCCTAATTTCAAAATACCAAGCACCCTCTTCAACCCCTCTTGTCGACCTAACCATTCGATACCCCTTTGAACTCCCAGCCGATAATCGATCATCGCTTAATTCAACTTTCTCAGCTTTGTAAACCTTTGATAGACAGATTTTCATATCGGGTGAATCGTCGGTCTTGTCGGGAAATCTAGGGATTGGGGTTATTAGAACTGTGTCTTCAGTCGAAACGACATTGTGGGTATTCGATTTGATCTTCTTTTTGCCCTTTCGATGTGTCGATTTCGTCCAAACATTGTTGTTCTTCCTCTTAGGCTTCTTCACTATTGCCGGTGTAATCGCCATTGTTTCGGGTACCAAAGAAGTGAGAGAAGAGAGGGATTTTTGCTTCTTTTGGGGTGAAATTTCGGTTTCTTCTTCGGAAACTATTGTGGGTTTTGGTGATTGTTGTTGGGATTGTTGGGGATCTTCTTCTTCTTCGGAGATTTCGTCTGAAATTTCTTCTTCTTCTTCGAATTGTTCTTGTTTTATGTGATTTGGGGATTTGATTTCTGTAGGAGTAGTAGTGTTTGTGGTGATAGGTAGGGTTTCATTGTTGCTCCAATTGGTTTCTTCTTCATCTTCTTCTCTGTAAGTATCTCTTAGGGTTTCCATGTTTGAAGAGGAGACGAAGAACAGATAAGGTATGGTGTGGGGGTTTAATCCAACGACGCCATGAAAGTTTCCTCCTTTTTCTCTGCTGTTTCTCCTACTCAGTCTCTGAGACTTACTATCAATCTATTTGTCGAGGTGTTAATGCCTTAATGGTTACCTATTTAATCGAACCGGATCCGGTAGAACGGTTCCGGATCCGTTTTCAACACAACCAATTAGGAGTGTTAATGGGTACCCATTTAACTGAATCGGAATCGGAACCCAAATCATAAATCCCGGCTCTGGTTCCCTTTTTATTCGAAGTATGATTTCAAAATTCATCCGAGAGCGAAATGTATTGCCCAAGTCGTCTTGGTATCAATCATGGACGAGATGGGCGAAAGAATAAGTCAATTTTTCGGACAAGATTTAAAACCCCACATTCATTTTTCTCATTTTTAAACGAGATGTCTTAAAAGTATCGAAAAATTAGTTTGAGATGACTCGACATCTATCATGGATGAGAAAAGACGAGATACAAAATTGAATTGTAAAACCATGATTGGAACTGGTTAGAGATTATAGTAGGGTTTAATATAGAACTGAACTGATAAATATAGTAACAAAAAATGTGTTTAAAACAAGTCTTATACCTCTGACGGTAAGATGATAAAAAAATGTATTTTTTTTTAAATTGTATTTTGTTGAAAAAGTTTTTTTTTTTTTTCATTTTAAATGTATTTTTTTTTATTCATGAATGTTTTTTAATGTGGGATTTTATACATAATAGAATTTGGTGATTCATAAATATATAAATATTCGGATTTGATGATAATATCTTGCTATTAAGATTTTTCATTTTTTTCAATTGTGTATTATTTTGAACAAAAGATATGTTGGTGAGTAAAATTTTTTTTTTTTTTTGGCATCATAACATGTATAATTATATTTGAGAACATGTCATATTGTAAACATAGGACAAATTAAAATAAATGTCTGATGTATCATTAGATATATACATTTCATAATTTTTAGTATATTTTTTATCTTTTATGTTTCATCATCATTTTTTCCTATTTCTTTCTCATATATATATATATATATATATATTCGTTTTCTACGATTTTTATTTTTTAAGTTTTTCGTTGCCATTTTAAATCCGTACTACGACTTTGTGACTATGCTCATAGGAATTGAAACCGTTAGGTTATATTTGATAGGTACCCATAAGTACCTAGAACTGATTTTTTTTGTCATTTCTTTTCATACATATTATTCATGACTTAAGGTTTTCCTACCTTTTAAAATTAATGGAAAATTATTCAATTTTTCTTATAAACTATGCATTGAAGTTTAAAATGGGTCATCCCTTCTAAAAGTTTCTTGTTTGTAAGGTATGTGATTTTTTATTTTTAAAAAGATCATTAACTTAAATCTTTAGTAGAACAAATAATAATTAAGTCGATACTTTGTAAATAATATGTTAATTTTTTTAAAAGAGAAAATTTATAATGGTGATTTGAAATATATTTTTCCCATTCGATTCTTGAGAACCACAACCAATGGGTACAATTGTTTTTAGACAATTTTATTTTTGCTTATTGTAGAGTCGGAATCGACAAGAACTGAAACCAAAAAAATATAATGGTTATGGTTCTAGGTATCTTAGGAATCAGCCCATTGACACTACTAGAATCGATTGAGAACTAGAACTGATAAAAATCGATACGAACCAAGAATCAAAACCATTTAAAGAGAAAAAAATTTGAGGATTTTAATTTCATTAATCTCAGAATCAAGAAAATCTACCAGTTCTAATTTTGGTTTCTTTAGAAATCGAATCGAAACGGACCATTGACACCTTAATATTTAATGATTTTTTTTGTTAAATGGGTCAAGTTACTTGCACCCACCATCTTGTGCTCATTGCACACACTTAAAACAAATTTTGGGGTGGCATGTACAAAGGTAAGTGGGTGCATTGAGAAAATAGGTGAGTACAAATATAATGATCCATTTTAAATCAGTATCTTGTCTCGTATCTCAACCATTCTAATCTCATACAAGACAAACCATTTAACTTTGGTTCAAGAGCTTAACATTTTGCCTATGTGTTTCATACTATATGAGCTAGAAGATTCAAAATGGACTGATTTTTTGTGAGGATATATAATCCCTATAATAAGAAGATCATCCTCACAAAAAAAAAAAACATTCTGAAAACTTCTAACCCCTCATTAAAAGTGATTTACAAATAATTAACGATTTACAATTCTTCAACTTGTAAAACATTGTTAAAAGTCTCGGAATGGTCTGATTTTTTGTGAGAATGATCTCTATGATGAGGAGATCATCCTAACAAAATATTAGCCTATTTTAAATCTCAAACTCATATATAGGAGGAAACAAATTGGCAAACACATATCATATATATATATATATACCAACCCCCTTAAATGCAAAATCCAGTGATTGAGATTTATCCTCGTGATAAGTATCTCCGAGGTTTGTGTTATCAAGATACTCATAAATCTAAACTATTGGATTTTGTGTTTAAAGGGTTGGGATCATGTGTTTTTTTCATGAGCCATTCTTAGGAGTCAACAAATCTCAACCCCATTTATATTAGGGTGCAACTTGGTTTAGTTCAAATTGATAACCGAACCAAACCAATAATTTTGGAGTGGTTTGGCTCGGTTTGGAATAAGTTGCAGTTCAGTTCCGGATTACAAAAATAGAGACTAGTCAAGTTTGTATGGAACCGAACCGAACCAAACCGAGAACCAAGCCCTTAATACAATATATATATATATATATATATATATATATTATATATATATATATATATAATTATTATGAATTATTTTAGGAGTTAGGACATAGATTAATGATCTTTTATGAATAAACTAATGACTTTTTATGAAAAGATTAGTGATTTATTGTATGAAATGTTATATTTAATTTTTTATTAAAAAATATTTCTTACAATTTATAGAATATTAGCAACCCATAGAACCGAACCGAACCAAACCAAACTGACTTTAGTTCAGTTTGGGTTAGTTTGATTCCATTGAAATTTGGTTCGGTTCTAGTTCTTCTTTAGTGGAACCGACCTATGTCGGTCGATTCCAATTTAATCTCAAATCGAGCCAAGTTGCACCCCTAATATATATTCAAATTATTATAATTTTTTTCTTATTATAAGGGCAGGAAAAGTTTCCCAGCCATAAAATCATATTTCTTTATATAAATTATTAAAGAATATTTATTTGACTAAAAAATTTTTAAAAACAACTAACTCAAATCAAAGTTTTATTAACTCGATCAATATTTCCAAAATATTGGAGAGTATTACATCAGATCTTAGAAATGTTAATATAATGGAAGATTCATATTTGACTATCTCATTGAGATATACCTCTACGATAGAGCTAACTTACTCGAATCATTGTGATTCAATTTGAGTTTTTAAACCATTTTGCCGGATAGGAAGTATAAATTATACATCTGACTCTAGTGTGAATCTGAATTTTAGCTTTGATTGGCTTCTCACATATACTTTCCCCTAAAACAAAAAAAGAGGCCACCATCAAAGACTTATCCCAAAAATTACCAAGTTCATGTGGAAAGAGATGATTGTACACATTGTAACCAAAAACATGTTTAAAATGAGTCTGGTATCTCTAACGATTAAAAAATGCGACTTTTTCATTTGTAACAAAAAAAAAATGTCTTTTTATTCTATTTTCGGGGTTTTTTTTTTACAAGAAAAAAATATTAAACAATTTCTTTTTTTAAGTGGGATTTGCTACATAATAGAATTTGGTGATTCATAAATGTAAAAATGTGGAATTTAATGATAATAACTTGATTTTATGATTTTCATTAGATATATATATATATATATTTTTTATAACTTTTAATATTTTTTATTTTCATCATTTTTTCCTATTTTTCTTTCCTCGTTTATTTTTTCCTATTTTCAACGTTTTTCCGAAGTTTTCCCTCATTATTTTAAGCCCATACTCTGATTTTGTGATTATGATTGCACGTGCCCCGATGATTGGTTGGTTTCTCTAAAAAGCCTCGATACCTCGATCCCAAAAAAGAAAGAAATAAAGTGAGTATTGTTTATGCAAATTCACATTAATTAATATTTTTAAATTATAAAATACCCTTCCATCTTTAATAGTTATAATAAGGTAAGTTTGAATATTGTTGATGCAAAACCATATTAGCTAACTTATAAAATTATTAAAATAAAAAGAAGAAGAAGAGATAAAATAAAAAGAAATAAAAAATAAAAAATAAAAAATCCCTTTGCACAACACATTATAAAATTATGTTATTATTTGAATTTTTTTCAAAACAATCTCTTAAATTAATTATAAGGAAACATCTATACCCTTACCTAAATATCATATTTTGCAAATCGCGTGCACACACACACATAAACATAGGGTGAGGATCTATATTCTCGTGAAAAGTGAACTCATATGTTCACGCACAATATCGATCATGTCTATGTGAGATCCAATGATTGAGACAAAAAATGTATCTCGAGAAAATATTACAAATCTCTAAGATAAATCTCAACCATTGAATCTCATTTATATACTATTGAAATTGTATCTAAACATATGAGTTCACCTTCATGAGTTTATGGATCCCAACCCATACATAAATAGGTAGGCATTCAAAGGCCTTAAAGAGAGCCAAATATTTTTCAAAATAGGAGTTAGAAGTTTCAGAATGAGCTGATTTTTTGTGAGAATAATCTCTTTACTATAGAGATCATCCTCACAAAAAATCAGCCCATCTCGAAACTTCTAGCCCATACATTGAAAAAAAGTTTGGCATAATGTTTGATTCTCTTTAGCACATCCAAACGCTCCTCATAAATATATATGATCATGTTTAGCATCCAGCCAACATGGAGCTAACATTTTATCCAATATAGCTTAAAAGTTTAAGATTGAGCTGATTTTTTGTAAAGATGATCTCTATGATAAGGAGATCATCCTCACAAAAATCAGCCCAATCTGAACCTTTAACCCTATCAAAAGTGTTTTAGAATGTGATCGTCATTTTTTTTTATTGAAAATTTGTAAATCATTTTTTATCAACTTAGAAGTTTCAAATTGGGTTGATTTTTTGTGAGGATGATTTTCTCACCATAGAGATCATCCTCACAAAAAATCAGCTCAAGCCAAAACTTTTAAGTCACGTAGGACAACTATGTTATCTCCATATTAGTTTCTAATGTTAGTTGCCGAATGCCACCACTATATACATGATGTAAACATGATTGTCATTAGTGATCAAGATTGCGTTAATTATTTGCTTGATCCAACTCCAATCCCATAGAGAGAGTAAACCTGACATTGGTCTACAACACATATCAAGGAGGGACTTTTTTCTTAATAGTCCCCAAGTTTTGGGCGGTCTCTTAATAATCTATTTAGTAAAATTTTATTTTCTTAGTAGTCCCTCGACCTCATCTCACATTTATAATGTCTTTAAAATACCCAAATTATCTTTTTCTCATCTTTTTCACCTAGTTAGTTTTTCCAATGATAATTTCGATCATTTTCAACGATCTTTGATCATGAATGATGAATGGAGAATGATATTCTCTAAATTTTGAATATTTAGACGTACTTTTTTTTTTGATGTTTTATTAAAAATAATGAAGAACAAAGTTGAGATTCTATTTTTATTTATTTTTTTTTTTATGAGTATATCGTAACTTTTAATTTGCAAATATGATATATGCATTTTGGGTATTTCAAGGAGATATACCGAGTATCGAAGTCAAAATAATAATAATAATAATGAAAATTTTGGTTCACATTACAAGGTAGAGTTCACCACTTTTTATTGCTAATTCAACATTTTTCTTATTGAAAGTCACCACTTAGTGTCGAGTGCACCACTTTTTAATGTCTAGTTCAATATTTAATTACTTATGGTATGTTTGGTAACACTTTTGAAGTCTGAAATTTGAAGTTTGAAATCTGTTTTCTGAAATATGGAATCTGAAATCCGAAATCTTATTCTGGAAAAGTTGTTTGTTTATCATTTTTAAAAGCTTTTGGTTACAAATAGAATTTTAAAATATAATGGTCATTTTGACAATATTACTCTTTTGTAATTCTAATAAATTGTTAACCGAAAACATAACATGTTATGCATAATGAAGCCATCCACATATTTAATTTCAATTTCTAATAAATCAAACACCCTAAAAGTATTGTTTTCAATTTGAATTCATACTTGAAAAATTATATTCCAACAAGGTAATACTCAAACAACAAATAATCATTCATTTTCTAGTTGAAAAATATTGGGTTTTAGGATTCGTATAAAATATAGGATTTTCGAACACGAAATGAGAGAAAAGGGAGAGACCTTGACAACACAGCTATACAGGTAGAAAAGTTAAACATAAGAGTTTTAGGATTCGTATAAAGGAAGCATAAGTGATAGAAATTAGGTATTTTAAGAATATAAAAAAAAAAAAATCAGATTTCAAAAGTTTCACCCAGCATCCCTCCATCACTAGTTCAAAACTTCTGATTTTTGATTCTAAAGTCTGAAATCTGAACCAAAACAAATGGTAATAAAGCTTCTAAAGTCTGAATTTTAAAGGTGGACCACCTCCATTTAGACTTCAGAAGTGTTACCAAACACTCACTTAGTGTAGAACTCACCACTTGATGCCAAGTTCACTACTTTTTATTATCTAGTTCAACATTTAATTACTGTTGAATTCGACAATATTTTTATAATTTAAAAAGAAAATACCGTCGAAATTAATAGTAACTAAATGTTGAACTAGACAATGAAACGTGGTGAACCTCAACATTGTAAATATGATAGAGATTTTTTTTTTATTTTTTGAGTTCTACAGTGGATAAATCTCATTGAAATACACAAAATGCCTAAATCATAATTGCAAGTCAAAACTAATAACAGAATCGTCAAAAAAGTTAGAATCTCAACTTCGTTCTTTATTTATTTATATTTTTAAATCATCAAAATAAATCAAAAAAATACATCTAAATATATGTTCAAAATTAAGAGAATATCATTCTCCATTCCTTATTTATGATCAAAGAATAATAATCGCCATTGAAAAACCTAACTAAACAAAAAATTAAGAGAGAACAGTATGTTCAAGCACACCCCATGAATAAATAAACAGAGAAGCCAAACTATAGCTTGTACTAGTTCTCTAATTTTAATTATAGAAAGGACTTTCAAAGAAACTGAAATATTCTCCACTTCCACATGTTCTCCACTAATATCTAACCAACAAAACAAATAACAAATCAGTTCCTAAGATTTCTCACACATTTCATAACAAACTAGTGTAAAGAAAATGTGTTGTGACCAAATCAAACACTACCCAAGGGTAGGTATGCAAGTGCAGGGCACCACCTACAAGATGCACTAATTGTTGACACTATGGACTATCAAGAAAAGAAAAATTTACTAAATGGACCATTAAGATCGTCCAAAACTTAGAAACTATTTAAAAAAACTCTACCAAGTTAAAGGACAGAGCCAGGATTTTGCCCACGTTGGGGCAACTAAGTGTGGAATTTTTTTTGTGATGGTAATATCAAGAGATTTTTTTATCCACCGTTATTATTTGTCAAAATAGGTCATTAATTCTTAGTAAACTTTGAAAATTCTTGTGGGAACAAGTGCCCCACTGGAAATCCGCCCCTGGCCAGGCAGGGTCCTTTAAGTAATTTTCTCACAAAAAAAAAAAAAAAAAGGAAATTAGGATTTCAAGAAGTTAATGAAATTGTTCTAATCAATGGCTAAAAATGATCTATCAGCCAATTTTTTGGGGATACATCATGGGATCAGTGGACCCAAAGAAGCACTCCATTTTGTAATATTTGGCATGACCAACTCATATGGTCCATATACAATCATGCATTGAATTTGCTGCAATACATGTTTGTAGGATCTAGAGGGAGATGAATCAATGGTTGATTTTTGGGAGGACAATTTTCGAGTAACGGAGATCATCCTCCAAAAAATCAAATTCATGTTGAAAATTTCATACTCACCAAATCAGGATCACAAAATATTTTTAAAAAAAAATTAGGCCCAATATTTAAAAAAAAAAATTTTATCGTTAATTTGAATTCAAGTTTAGTATAAATTTTTTTTTTTTTTATTTACCAAATTTCAGTTCTTCACTAAACTCCATGTGGGTTCTAGTAGCATATATCTAATATCAGCTTCATTAAAATCATATCAAATGTATCTCTTAATCTAAGGGAGCAAAATTTAAAAGCATCATATTGTAGGAGAAAGATAAGACCATAATGCATGGGTATGTTTCTTCGGAATTTTGAATCATAACCATTATATTTATTTCAATTCAAATTCTTGTTTATTCCTGGTCTGGTTCCAAAGTTTATGGAAACAGAATTGGAATCGGAATCACAAAAAAATAGGAGTACCCATTGATTTGGATTCTCAAGATTGAATAAGAAAAAATATATTTCAAATCATTATTAAAAAAAAAAAAAATTCTTCCAAAATATTAACATATTACCTCCAAAATTATTAACTTAGTTATAATTTGTTTTACTAAAGATATAAGTTAATAATTTTTTCAATAATAACAATTTATCTAATTTAAAAGAAATAAATTTGTAGAATAGATGGTTCATTTTAAACTCCTATTGATAATTTATATGAAAAATTGAAGAATTTTATATAACATGCATAAATTTTGAGATAAAAGAATACTTTAAATCATCTATATTATAAACAGAAATAACAACATAAGTCGGTTCCGGGTACCCATTGGATATAACTTAACGATTTAGGTTTCTATTGGTTCGATTCCATTTTAGACCCGGTTCTAATCAGCTCCGATAAAAAGGAAACCGAAATCGAGTTTTTCGATTTTGATTCCTATTTGGTTAAATGGGTACCCATTGACAACCTTAGGTAGAAGAATGAATTTTGTAAGAAAATACATTTTTTATGCGTACGTAGTTTCCCTAATATTCAATTTCCTATACCCAAAGTACTTTTCCATCCTGGGAGGGGAAATGGATTCCCTTCTTAAACACGGGAGAATAAATATAATTTTCCACCTCTTAATGTTATTCTCTCACAATTATCTCCAACCCCAAAACTAAAAACCATAGATTTGAAACGTAAAAACTCGGCCTAGATGTCCATCAATTGAATAAAGTGAGTCAAATAAATATTTTAAAATAAAAAATAATAATTTAATTTTTGTTTTGCACAAATAATATTATACATAGGCAAATTCCCAACCCGACTTGATCAAGTTAACTTTATGATTTTCCAAGTCAAGAATCAATTTGTTTGGCAAGTTCGTTTGGTCAAATTTTGAGGTCAAGTCGCCTTGAAATTCAATAAGTTGACTTGGTCAATTTAAAAAAAATGCTAAAATCCTACTCTCTTTATTGATATTTTTCTAGGTTGAATCATAGGCCCATACCATTTTTTCAATATATATATATATATATATACACTACAAAATATGAGGTATTTAGAGGCGGTTTTAAACTGCCTCCAATTTCGACTAAACCGCCTCCAATATATTTAAGGGCGGTTTAGTCAAACTGCCCACTATAGTGGCGTCGCTGATTCCTTTTAGTGGCCGACTAAGGGCGGTTTTAAAACCGCCTCTAAATAATGATTTAAGGGTGTTTTTTATATTTTTAGAGGCTATTTTAAAACCACCTCTAATAATAATAATTTAATGGCGGTTTAAAAACCGCCTCTAAAGAATATGTTTTAGGGGCGGTTCTTATATTTTAGAGACTATTTGAAAACCGCCTCTAATAATAATAATTTAAAGGCAATTTTAAAACCGCCTCTAAATATTGTTATTTAAGGGCGGTTTTTACATTTTAGAGGCAATTTGAAAACCGCCCCTAATAATAAATTAGTTTTTAAAAAAAACAACATTAGAGGCAGTTCAAAACCGCCTCTAATGTTGTAAAAAAAAAATAATAAAATATTCATTCCAAAATAAAACCTGCAATTATATAAAGAAAAGGAACTGCTATTGGCACCCCACATTTCACTTATCACATGTTTATAAAAAGATGTCACAACTTGTAAATGTGTTGTATGGAGATCTACGCTACATAAACTACAATGTACCAAACATATATCTACGAAATCCAAAAACAAAGTACGTATTCACGAATATTTTCACTATAAAATAAGAGGCAACTCTATGAATTATAAACAAAGTAAGTAACTCAAACATTGATCGATAGACAACACTACCTTTCTAATGGTGTGATTTTTATATAGAACTAAACTAGTTCCCTTTGGAGCCAACCCATACTTATGTACATCAACCGATATCGATGTTACTCCTTCAATAGAAAAATTGCTGGGTAGAACCCTTTGAGTGTTGAATCGACCATCTTAGCCAAAGCATCAATGTCATGGAGCTAAAGCGTCACCCATCAAACCAAAGATTGCTCCAATCTCGGCCTTGAACTGTCAGGTGCATATCCTTATAGTAATTAGGAAGTAAGAAAGAATGATATCAGAATATCATTTCATCTCCAAAAATTTGTAGTGAAATCATCTCTTGTATAATAGATAGCTTTACCTGTCAAATGGTTTTCGAAAATCTTAAGTCATCCATACACACATCGATTCAAACTTGAAAACCTGAAATCATCTATACACACAAGTGTTAGACTTGCTTTACCCACATATCTTTTGTTATTTTTAATATTATTATAAGGAAATTCTTTTTACTATTTTCTTTTATTTTCAATACAACTTTTTTACTTTAATATTACTCAATGTCAAATCTTTGGATTCAACTGAGCCTCAAGCGACAAGGATCCCATACCCATACCCACAACATAGATATACAAAGGGATATGAAGGGTCCAGGAAACTTGGGTTTAGACAGTTTTCTCTACAAACAAATGTATGACAGAAAAAATGTAATAAATAAGGTTATAGTGGAATATGACAGTCGAGTTACAAGAAGACTCCATGCACATACATCAAATGTACTGCGTAAGTGGGGTGGATTATATCTTCCTGTCCTAACATCCTGACGTTATTATTCCTTGAATACAGGAATATGAAAAGTTTAACATAGTGACTATAATAACAACTTGGTGCAGTAAAGATTGACAAAAGAGGGTATAATGAGTAACACCTAACCAGTAACATACTTCCAACATATTTCATTTTTTGATAATACATAAGGATATATTTTGGTCATGCACTAGAAATGAAACTTTGGAAGCATGAGTTTTTACCTGATGTTCTGCATTTGGAACAAAGCTTGCCAACCCACAATTTGAAAGGGGAGGATTGAGCTCTATGTCTAGCAAAATGTTGGCTGATTTGAAATTCTTGTGAACAACAGATGGTGAGCAAACTTTATGTAAATACCTGAATAGATTCCCTTTTGTAAGTACCAAGCAATTGATGAGTATCATTGGCAAAATCAGAACTATTACTTTGTAAGGATAAAAATAACAATGTTCAAACAGAAGAATTTTAAAATAGAAATCTCAAGTCTCATAATGAGAGCTTGGAAAGTATTTATAGCCCATAATAGGGGAATGGACATAAATGCCCTTACACAGAAAGAATAATAGAAATAAATACATATAAACTAAACAAGAACTAATAATCTATCCTAATATTTCCAATACTCCCCCTCAAGCTGGGGCAAATATATCAACTAGGCCCAGCTTGACGAGATGAGAGTTTATGACAGAAGGTCCAACAGACTTTGTAAGCATATCTGCTAATTGATCTGAAGAAGAGACAAAGATTATCTTAAGTGCACCAGATCTAACTTTCTCCCTGAGAAAGTGAACATCAACCTCGATGTGCTTAGTCCTTTCGTGAAGGACTGAGTCAGATGCAAGCATTATGGCAGACTTGTTGTCACAGAACAAAGAGGAGGAACCAACAGTAGGAAATCCCAACTCTGTTAGCAAGGATCTAAGCCAAAGTAGCTCACATGTACCAAGGGCCATAGCACGATACTCAGCTTCAGCAGAAGAACGAGAAACCACACTTTGTTTCTTACTCTTCCACGAGATAAGATTACCACAATAGAAAGTACAGAAACCAGATGTAGATCTCCTATCTGTAAGAGAACCCGCATAATCAGCATCAGTGAAACATGACAGATGTGGCTGAGTAGTAGACGAATAAAATAAGCCTAGGCCAGGACGAGACTTCAAGTAGCGAAGAATACGATACACGGCATCAAGATGAGAGGTGCGCGGAGCATGCATAAACTGACTAAACTAACTACTAACACTAACTGCAAATGTCAAATCCGGTCTAGTGTTAGTCAAATAAATCAAACGGCCTACGAGTCTCTGGTAAGATGAAGGATCAGATAAAAGTTCCCCAGATTCAGCGTGAAGGCGGTGATTCTGATCCATTGGGGACGAGGCAGGACGACAACCAAGCATACCAGTGTCCTGAAGAAGATCCAATGTGTACTTTCGTTGAGATAACGAAATACCACGACGTGAGCGGGCTATCTCTAACCCCAAAAAATACTTGAGAGGACCTAAGTCCTTAACCTCAAAAGCACTACCCAACTGCCTCTTAACCCTGTCAATCCATTGTACATCATCTCCAGTTACTATAATATCATCCACATAAACTAAGACAATGGTATTGCGGCCATCTACTCCTCGTCGAATAAAGCAAGTATGGTCAGAGTGGCATCTGGAAAATCCCATAGATAAAATGACGTCAGAGAAACGCTGGAACCAGGCTCGCGGAGATTGCTTTAAACCATACAGAGATTTAAGAAGGCGACATACTTTCCCAGAATACTCCCCCTGAAGACGAAATCCAGGAGGGGGGTCCATATAAATGACCTCCGTCAGATCACCATTGAGAAAGGCATTCTTCACATCAAGCTGGTGAAGAGACCAAGAATGACAGGCCGCTAAAGAGATAAGTAAACGGACAGTAGATAATTTGGCTACCGGGGCAAAAGTGGCTCCAAAGTCCTTTCCCGGAGTCTGCGTAAACCCCTTAGCGACGAGTCGAGCCTTATAGCGATCAACCGTACCATCTGCAAGATACTTGACTGTGAAAACCCATTTACAACCAACAGTTCGCTCCCCAGAAGGAAGAGAAACAAGATCCCATGTGTGATTCTTCTGCAAGGCATCCATTTCAACAGTCATGGCTCTAGTCCACATAGGATCACGTAGAGCCTTAGATACAGACCGAGGAATCCGAATAGAATCTGTGGTGGCAAGGTAGGCTCGATAGGAAGGAGAAAGACCCTGATAAGAAACAAACTGGGTGATAGGGTGATTAGTAACACACCCTCGCTTACCTTTGCGAAGTGCAATAGATAAGTGAGAGTCAGAAATAGAGGGAATAGGTGGAAAAGTAGAAGGGGATATACCTGAGTCCAACGAGGAGGTTGGCAAGGGTTGAGATGAGGGGGGGCGACGAGAGTAAACTTGCAGCGGCGGCAGCGAAGAGGAAGATGGAGAGAAAACTGGAGATGGTAGCACTATTGGAGAAGAGTCCTGCAAAGAAGATGAAGTACGAAAATATGGAACATTTTCAAAAAAGGTGACATCCAGGGAATGAATAATACGATGAGAGAAGGGATCATAGCACCGATACCCCTTTGACATAGAAGAGTAACCCAAGAAAATACAACGGGTAGCTTTGTCATCTAGTTTGGTGCGATGAGGAGTTCTATCCTGAACAAAACAGGTACACCCAAAAACTCTAGGTGTAATAGGAAAGAGAATGCGATCAGGGCAAATAATATGAAGAGGCACCTGTCCCCCCAAAGTGCGGCTCGGAACACGATTCAGGAGGAAAGCAGCAGTAAGAACTGCCATATTCCAATAGGACTTGGGAACATGCATCCCTCGCAGAAGGCAACGGACAATGTTCATGAGGTGACGATTTTTACGTTCTGCCACCCCGTTTTGCTCAGGAGTGTATGGGCAGGTTAACTGATGAAGCATACCACGCTCATGAAGATGGGAGCGAATCCCATCAGAAATATATTCCCCACCATTATCTGTTCTAAGAGATTTGACGGTAATGTTGTATTGAGTTTGAATCATTTTAAGGAAATTAACAAAAATAGGTAATACCTCAGAGCGAGAACGCATTAAATAAACCCAAGTACAACGAGAATAGTCATCAATAAATGTAGTAACATAATATCTATGACCATTAAAGGCAGTAACAGGGGAAGGCCCCCACACATCAGAATGAACCAAATCAAAAATAGCATTAACTCTATGCATGCGAGGAATATAAGAGGAACGTGTGTGTTTAGAAAGTTCACACACAGAGCACTGAAATTTGTGTCCACTACAAGATTGTTTTAACATAGGAAATAATGAACATAAGTGCTGAAAATTAGCATGTCCTAAGCGAGCATGCCATAAGTCTAAAGTCTGAAAAGAAAAATTATGATTTCCAGTGAGTGGGAGCACGGAGGTGGAAGCAGCAGTAGGTGGAGCTTCAAACAGGTACAACCCATCCCTCTCATATCCCTTGCCAAAAATCCTCCTCGAAGCTAGGTCCTGAAAGATACAGTGAGTAGGAAAAAAGGTTACAGAACAATTAAGCGATTTTGTAAGACTACTCACAGACATAAGGTTAAGAGATAAATGTGGAACATGGAGAACAGAATCAAGAGGAAAACCAGGGGATAGAGATATAGTACCCTTACTGTGAACAGGGGTAAGAGACCCATCAGCAAGGCGAACCTCCTTATGAGTAGTAGGAAAAATAGAAGAAATAAAATGATTGGACTCACCGGTCATGTGATCAGAGGCACCAGAATCAATGACCCAGGTCAGAGGAGCAGAGCCAGACTGAGTGGCATGAAAAGCAGAAGAGGTACCTGGGGGAGTGGTAACGGATGCTACTGTTGAGGATGAGGGAGTCTGAGCTTGGAGCTGATCCCGTACAATAGCTGTAATTTGTGTCTGAAGATGTTGTAAATCAAGAGTACCAGGAGAAGCATGATCAACATAGGTAGATTCAACAGCGGCAGCACGGGGCTGTCCCCCAGAAGATCTCAACAGGTGGGGATAGAGCTGAAAGCAGCGAGCCTTCTCATGGCCAATCTTCCCACAATGACTACATGTAAGACCACTTCCTTTACCACGCCCACGGCTCCCACGGCCTCGATTCCCAGATCCTTGAGTACGGGAATTAGAAAATCCTGAATTAGCTGCAAGAGCCATCTGATCTGTATCTGAAGCAGAGATAGTGACAGAAGACGGGATTTGAGAAGGAATGACACGGCGACGACGTTCATCGCTATCAATAGTTGCAAATGTCTCAAATAATGAAGGTAGAGGAGTGGTATTAAGGATTTGGGTCCGTAATGCCTCAAACTCAGGACGTAAACCCATGAGGAACTGATATGTCTGATGTCGAGCAATCCTCTTGACCACATACCCGGCTGCCTCTACAGATAACTCAACCATAGACTCATAGTGCGAGAGCTCTTCCCAACGAGACTGAAGAAACCCAAAATAATCAGCAACACTCTGATTTCCTTCCTTGAGTAGCTTGAGCGATATCTCGATAAAGTTCATAAATCCTAGAGTCATTCCGAGCATGTGCATATGTCTGAGTGAGAGCTGACCACAAAGAAGAGACAGTCTCATGATACATAAACATAGTGTAGATACGTTGCTCCATAGAATTGAATAGCCACCCAAGAATAGTGCAATTATCAATTTCCCATTGTTCAAATTTGGGATCAGTAGAGGTGGCTTAGGAATACTACCTAAAAGCCAACCAGTTTTTCCTCGACTACCCAAATAAAGTCGTACAGACCGGGACCAGCTCTGAAAGTTACGACCATCGAGTGGGGCATTAGTGATACGCTGGACAGAGAAATTAGCCCCAAGAGTGGTGGTAGAATCCTTAGGTTCGTGAGTTGAAGTCATTGTACACTTAGTCTTGTATTTGGATTGAAGGGAGATCTCCCGTATTAACACTGAATGCTGTCGGCAACACCAGAAAAAGTTTCTACTACCGTCGTGAAGTTGTACCACCCAAAGAACCCAACGTAGTTGCTGTTACAAGACTCTGCTGTTGTTGTAGAGCAAAATAGGCTGTGTAGAGATGATCAAAGTGAACATAACAGCAGGCTGCTGCTGTGGTTGCTATCGCAAGGCACTCTAGTGCAAGTAGAAGGAGTCGCAACACACGGTAAATGGATCTGATCACTGCTGCTGCTGTATGTTGTTGTCGCAAGGCACTCTAGGGCAAATAGAAGGAGTCGCAACACAGGGTAAATAGATCTGATCACTATAGGTTCTATAGGTCTGATCGTAGGTCACTATAGGGTATATAGATCTGATCGCAATCACTATAAAGCAAGTATAGTGAATCGCAAAATACTGTAGAGCATCTAGAGTTAATCGCAGATGGGAGACAGACCTGTAGAACCTTGTTGCTGCAATAACGGAGCACTATAGGACTTGTAGGTCTGATCGCAGATCAGATTCAGACCTGTAGAACCTTGTTGCTGCAATAACGGAGCACTATAGGACTTGTAGGTCTGATCGCAGATCAGATTCAGACCTACTGTTGCTGTCGCAAGGTATAATAAGGGCCTAGAAGTTGATCGCAGAACACTCTAGAGCTTGGAGGTTTGATCGCAGGTGAGATTCATCTCTATTATCATTGTCGCAAGGTATGATACAGTCCAAAAGTTAGATCGCTAGTCAGAATCAGATCTATAGTTGGCTTGTTGACTGATCACAAGATACTTTTTGGGCTAATTTCCAAGGAAAAACCCTAACGTAGGGTAAAAAAAATATATATATATATATTTTAATCACAGCACGCGCAAAACTCTATTGCAGCGTGTGAAGGATTATTAAAGTCTCTATCGCAATATGCGATTAAGAAGACAAGATTCAAAGAAGGAACTTTAAGCTCTGATACCAAGAAGAATTTTAAAATAGAAATCTCAAGTCTCATAATGAGAGCTTGGAAAGTATTTATAGCCCATAATAGGGGAATGGACATAAATGCCCTTACACAGAAAGAATAATAGAAATAAATACATATAAACTAAACAAGAACTAATAATCTATCCTAATATTTCCAATACAAACAAATAAATCAACTGAACACGTTCTTTTAGGAATGCCAAAAGAACACTCAAAAAAAAAAAAAAAAAGCTCCACTTTTCCACAACAAACACTAGGGGAAAAAAATAGTGCAATCTTCCTTCTTACGTTCTCATTAATAATTGTTATAATGACATGAAAGTATAGTCCTACGAAGGAGAAGATTCACACAATTTAAACTAAACCAAACAAGACCTGATGTATGTAGGAGAAATGTATACCTTTCCATCATCAAATTGAGCCTCATAAATACGTCCGATAGACCCTTCCCCAATGAGGTTTTCTACGCTGAAGCTGTTTGTAGCCATCTGTAGGTCAACAACTGAATACGCCGTAGCATTAATGGGTATTGCATTAACTTTCTTGAAACCGACAGGCATATTTGAAAAATCTCACATACTTCACCCACGAAAACCAAACTAAGCCAAGGTATAAGAGACTGACCTTAACCAACTTTTATGTGATAGCACCAGATTAGAATCTAATTTGAAAATGTTGCTGGCCCTACCTGAAGCTCAAAATGAGTACTTATAACAAAACTATTTGTATGAAAGAACAAAACTGACCTGCATCATATGTAACATCATAATAACCTCTGCCAATTAGTACTAGCTTTCGCAAGAAATGATGATTACAATATGTACCTAGAATTTTAATTTTATTTTTGCTTACACAAGTGTCAATTGGAAGAAAAAAATGAACCATATCACTTACAACTATTGAAATATTAAATTGTGAAATTCTTGAATAATGAGAAGGTGAAACCTTATTCATCATGTTCCATTGACCAACTACTGGCAAGCACTCCTTTTCTTTTCATGTATCATGGTATTTAATCTGCATGAACAATACAACCAATCACGAACCATTAAAAAACCTGAACTGAAGTGGCAAAAGGTGGTTCCATATAATAGAAAAATGATATCGTGCAGATAAAAATAGTTGCACATTTACTACCCTGGGTGTAGGCAGAATGTGTGCTTCAACTGAAGTAAGTTTCTCACTGGTTTGGATGCCAAATTCCTTTGCGTAAGGGTCTTGATGGTAAGCATTATGATTAACAGTCTAATAGAAAAAATAAGCCTTAGGGCACCATACCCAAGAAGAATTTGTCCATCATACAACATCTACGATATGTTTCTTAACTCAAGAACCCTCTTACTAAATGTAATAAAAGAACTAGTAGATCTGTTAAGCCCAAAATTCCAAAAATGCAACTAACAAGTGCACTACCTATCTAAAAGGTTGTAGCCCGACTCACTGCTAAAAACCAAAAAACGATTCGATCAGGTTCGAATTGGGCTTAGGTCATCAAGTATTGAAATAATAATATTTACTAGTTTTGTTTCCTGGGCATTATTAATGCATCTTTCATGTAGACAATAGGAGCCTTAACCAAAAACAGAAAGGGTTAAGATCCTCTATACTCAGCACAAGAAACTATTTTGTAAATTCACTTTGTGATGATTTTTTAATAACAAGAGGCCTCACTCACGAGAAAGGTCTCTTCTTTTGATATATCTCTAGTGTGCTTGGAAAATTTTATGAGCATTTAATCTATTACTACCAACATGAAAAATAACACTTCCTTTACTTTGTGAAATTAGTGAGTCACCCTTGACCATAGGTCAATGATGTTGACTCTTATTAAAACTTCATGCACCTTTGAAATTCATCAACTAACCAGACTAATAACAAGAAAAAATGTCCCATAAAGTCACAATTTATATGCCTATAATAATGTACAAGAAGAACATGCAAGCCTTGTGAGGGACGGGTGCATTTTGTAATTTGGCTAGGGAATCCAGACATTGTTGATGGGGTTCAAACACATTAACTTTCCACAAGTAAATGATGTCGATCAATGGTGAAGAGGATCCTTAAATTTTGAGAAGCATAGGATGCCTGTGTTCCACCAAGTAGTACTGAATTTCCATAAAAGCTTTGCTCAATCAATGAACTCAGGAAACAAAAATTCCATGTGGCACACTTTCCCTCGGTCAATGACCCCATGTAAGCCCCACTTCTTGGTAGACCAATATGGCAAACACTAAGCCTAATTGGTGATTTCCAACTATTGGTATTACGAGAATCACCCCATCACCCATGTGGGTATTGGTCCCAGCCTATGTTCCTTGTTATGTAGCTTGGACAATTGGCCCTGCCATCACCAATCCGAGAAGGTTAGAAGTTTTCCTCGAGTTCAGTATTGACTTATTAAGGACTAGTAGTTCACAAAGTGGCAAATTGTGCAGGTTCAATAGGTCTATGTCGCACACCCTCATGGTTGCTGGGCAGAATGACAACCAAGTAATTAACTTTGCCAAATCAAGAAAAATGTGAACTAAAACATAAAATTGGTATCTATAAAAATGATTGAATGCTCCCTTAAAACCCCCAACCAAAATACATAAATGTAAAATTAGTCCAAATACCCTATTCAACATGTCCAACCAAAAAGAGGTATAGACAAGAGAAAATGTTGTGGATTAGCTATTAAGTTTCAAAGTTCTCCAATTTTCGATATGAGAGAGTGTATATGACACACAAACTCTTTTTTAAAAGTTGGAGTGTATTAGCTATTAAGTTACAAAGCTCTCTGATTTTCGATCACCTAAAATCAGAACATAAAATCATCAAATTTCAATTACTTCCAGTATCAGTAAAACAATAAAGGCAAATTAATTCAGAACACAATTATATTAGTTAGGAGCTATTTCAATTAAATTTCAGAATAGTGTTACAACTGCAAACAAACGTCCCCTAAGGAATTTCAATCAAAAGGAGAATGTTTCATAATAGAATCATCCTCATATTATAACTGTCTGCATAAAGCACTGTACAAATGGATAGAAACAACTAAGGACCATTACCCCTCCAATTTATTAGAGAGATTTATCATTCCAACATTCCTCTTTTCTTAATTACCAAAGTAAATGGCAAATAGTTGACAAGGGATGGTAAGTAATTGAATTTAGAGAGATTTGGGAAACTACTGCAAAGATTGTAGGTAAGGAATGTGAGGTTCACTTTAACCTATTGTCTACATTATACAAGCATCAAAGTAGATATCATCTAACCCATCTTCTACTTTGAATGGCAATAAAAATTCCATAAGGCGTATGAAAAATGCAATATTGGAAGACAAAAATGGTCGGTCTATATTAGGTTGAAAGCTAAAGAGCTTCAAAGTGCTGTTATACAAATTGAAGGGGAAAGTAAAAAAGACTAAGCAGAAAAAGGCCCATCCCAGCTTTCACCCATTTGTGACGTTCTTCAACACTTGCAGAAATTAAACTAGATGAAATGCAAGATGATAAGCTAGCTACTACCTTGACATCCCAATCATTGAAAGCTCTTCAAAAATATAAAACCCAAGCTCTTTCTACAGGTACTTTAATGGCCATGGGTGAATATGAATCAGATTACGATCTGTGCCTTAGGGAATTCTCTAAGTCTCTAACCAGTCTGACCTATAATTCGTATAACAATATATTTGCAACCTAGGTTCATCGCCTCTTGGAAGGACATGGTGAATTCCTTCCTCCATAAATTTTTTTCGTTGAAGAACAAGTTACCATGGTGAATATGAGCCGCATAAGACAGGACGATCAGGAAACACTTACTGATTTTGTAAGGCGTTTATGTCACGCTGTAACCAATTTCCACGAACCTGTAATGGCGGATTGTTTTATTGACATGTGCATTTCGGGCATGGCGCCCATTTACAGAGCGCACTTGGAGAATCTATGAATCCTAAGCTTCACTAAATTGCATGATGCCGTCAAACGCAAATGGGTACCCAAAAGCTAAATTTTTACACTTAACCCACAATGATTAGCTTAAAATTAACCTAAAAGTCAGGAAAAATTAAAATAATATAAACAAATAAAAAGAATGGGAATTTACAAAAGAGAAATCATGGAAAAATGAAAACAAAAATCAAACTATACTATAAAAAGAATAGAACAGAGATCATGGAAAACAAAGGAGAAATCAAAATAAAGAGAAAGAAGAAGAAAAAAAAGATTTTTTCTCACTATGTTTGTGTTACCAGCAACATCTTGGCCACCATCTATTTAAATCTATATGGAGAGAACTTCATAAAGATTTTAACTAAACAAACAAACTATCCAAACAAAATTAAAGAAAGAAACAAGAAGAGAAAAATACTGTAAACATTCATCGGATTTAACCTTAAAAAACAAACTAAAATTCATACCTAGAAAGTGCAACAGACGAGCTGGTATGAAGTTCTTCGAAGATGATGATGGCAATGAACTTTGTTGAAGACTAGGTTGAGATGAACTTCTTTGATCATTGTCGTCGGATGAGATATATAATCGCAAATTATAGAGTAAGAGAGAAGGGAACAGAGGAGATGAGGTGAAGCCGTCTTCGTCGTCGTCGTTGAGTGGAGAAGACAACGAAACTAGGGTTTGGGGTTAGGGCTTATAGAAGAGAATAAGGGAGAAGAGAAGAGAAGAGACCCAAATAGAAATCTGAGTCGTCGTCGTCATCGTCGTAATAGAGAGTAAGAGGGTTAGGGTTTGATTAAACGAGGGTTAGGGTTTTCGTCGGCGGTTTCGCAAAATTGCCTCTACTACTCATCCCTTTGGAGGCGTTTTACCAAAAATCGCCACTATTTTCCGATCGTTTGAGGCGTTTCTCACCAAACGCCATTGATTTAATCTGTTCGGAGGCACTCCATGTAAAACCGCCGTTGATGTACATATATAGGTGGCGCTTCACTAAATCGCCCAAAAAACAGCCTCTAAAACCCCTTTGTTTTGTAGTGATATATATATATAATATATATATATATATATATATAATATATATATATATATATAATATATATAGGGAAATGTTCAACACCCAAGTTTTACCACACTTTACAACGTTTTTTGTCCTACATGGTTAGAAGTTTTGGAATGGGCTGATTTTTGGTGAGGATGATCTCTATGATTAGAAGATCATCCTCCCCAAAAATCAGTCCATTCGAAATGTTTAGCCCCATGTTTACAAGTTGAAAAATTGTGGACCGTCCATTTTTTTGTAAATCATTTTTGATGGGGTTAGAAGTTGTTGGAATGAGCTGATTTTTTGTGAGGATGATCTCCTCACCATAGAGATCATCCTCACCAAAAATCAGCTCATTCCAAAACTTCTAACCCATGTAGGACAAAACGCGTTTGTTAAAGTGTGTGGTAAAACTTAGGGTGCCGAACGGGACCCATATATATATATATATATATATATATATAAAATAAAAAAATAAAAATCATATTCACTTGAAACAAACTTTGAAATATAGCATCAAATGTAAGGCTGAGATGGAAAGATAGTAATATGGATCCTCGATGCATCCTAGGAAACCTTACAAATCTCTAATAATATGTAAGTAAAAGTTGGTGTACCAAAAGAATCTCTCTAGTTTTATATTGAGTCGTGCTGGAGTGACCTCAACAGAGAACACACGGGCATCTTGATGTGGTGGCGCGCATATCCGTAAATGCATTTCACTTGTATCTCGGAGAAAACGTATCTACTGGCATGCCCGAGCCACTACGATAAGATGTCCCCTGTGTGTTTCTCATTGAGGTCACCCCAGCATTAATCTTTTATATTTGATATCTTTCTTCAAAGGAAAATTCTAAGGGAACTTTGTTTTTCACTGTGATTCTCTGTACGTTGATGTGGTAGTCATAGATGTATTTACTCGAGATACAAGTAAAAAACATCTACGGTTATGTGCGCACTACCATGTCAGAAATGTGAGAATAGCTGTAAATCCCAATGTCACCCCCAGCGTTACTTTTCCTCAAATGTTGTGTGGAGGTGGAAAAGTTCATTTTGAGTCCAATTTGCACCGAAAAATACGGACTTATTGGCTTATATTGCACGTCGTATCATCATGATGAGGATGAAGTTCGTGTGTATGTCTCCCCCACATGTGCTTCCTATCCTTATGACATTCTAAGTGCGGCCAATATTTTCCAATTTTTACTGCTCTCAATGGCAAACCCCACCATTCTTGGACGAAAGTCATCAAAAGAGCTATCTTCATTTAGAGTTGGTGTCGGTTCCCTTTACATTGTCTTGTTTAGCTCCTCTTAGCTCATTGAAAAGCACTAGCCTTGCATTCTTGACTTATTTCATTTTTAGGACATTAACACTAGGATATTCCCCTAGGGATGCTAAAATGAAATGGTTTCCTAAGAGATACGATCGATCTCAAGGAAAATTGTGTTTTGTTCTTCGCATCTTAGCCGTGTATATATATATATCTGATGTTGTGTATCAAACTTGAATGCTCACTCCTCTCTTTCTCTCTCCAATTGTAAATTTGGTCGATTAGAGAAGATTAAAGTCATGAAGATGACAAGTTAGCAAAATTGAAACTAATCCAAACAATTGGATTAATTGTACCTCATATTGCACATTCTAACACATGAAAGTGTGTAGGAATCATAGATGCTTTTCATTGAGATACGAGTTAAAAAGCATATATGATTCCTACACGCTTTCATGTTAAGATGTGCGATATGAGGTACAACCTTGAGGTCACTTAAACAGGACTCTAAAAAAAATGCACAATAACTTCTAGCTCTCCATCAGAGGGGAAGTTGGTTCTAGAACTAAACCAGACGACAAACTTAATCTCTAACAACCTCTTGTCTCAAAGTACATCCATAAGAGGGTTGCATTTTTATTTTTTTATTTTTGATTGTTAGAATCAGAATATGAAAATTCATTTTCAAAAGCAACAACATTTGAGAAGGAGCATCAAATGTATGGCGATGATGGTAAAGTACTTCTAAGATCTATCGATAGAAAATCAGTACTATCCCTATGAAACTTGTGTTTTCCCATCTTAATCATAGAAAGTCTTTTTCATTAATCATATTTGGTTACTCTATTTTTGAAAATGATTTCTTAGTTAGAATAAGAATCTTTATTTGGTATCCTTTGCCTATAGTTGAAATGCAAAATAGAGAAAAATATTTAAAATGATTCTCATAATAATCCATTTAGTAAATTTTATTTTTTTAATATAATCAATCCTTAAACCCCACTTCCCACATTTCGCACGATTGAAGGCCCTAACCGATCGAACTCATCTTTTTCATCCAACAAATTGGATTTTTGACATCTTCATTGAGTTTTGAAGACTCCATCTGTCAGAAATGATTTAAGAAGGAAAAAAGAAATCATTTTCAAGGTTTTTTTTTTCATGCATTTTGAAGACATGTATAAAAACTAAGGTTTTTCACTTTTTTTTACTTTGTTTTGAATGAAAATCGATCAAAAATGGTTCTTTTGATTTGAAATCATCTAGACAAGTCGTTATCTCAAGTTTTGAATAGATGTTTCCATGTATTTTAATCAAAAAAATCTTGAATAAAAAGTGGTGAGTTCGACAATAATGAGGGACCATTAAAAAATAAAAAGTCTATTAAATTGACTGTAAAGCTATCGTCCAAAACTTAAGGACTATTTAGAAACAAATCCTTTTGTCAGGTCTTTTAAGTAATTTTCCCAACGAAGTATCATACCCTTAAATTCAACAAACAAGACAAACACATTCCCAAATTGTAAGAAACAAGTGTCGCCTCATTTTTTTGACTTTAGCCAAATTTTCCTTCTGATTGTAATAGAATCTTATAATCCCAACAAACCTAAGATTGGATTTTAGATTCGTATAATAGGGCAATAAGCACCTTATTAGACCAAATTAAAACTCCTACCAGACATCATGACACTTGGGACTTAGTATTTCCCTAAGATAAGATCGTAATTGAGAATCTCGAAATTACATCCAATCAATTCATATCCTACGGCTACGATTGATGTTGTTGGTATGGACAATCCCATCTACTATGCTCATATGGCATAATTGATAAAGATTCAAATTAAAATCTATTAGGCCAAGAAAATGAATCTTATTCGTAAGAGTCATGACGTGACAAGTTTGGTACCATAGATCTATATGCTTTGAGATACACAATTACACTTCCCCATAAAAATGTATACTGATACGTACAGATCTTCTATTCCTGAACTTGTTCATGTCATTTGAGTATGTCATCAGGTTAGTCATATTATCAAGATTAATTAGAAACAATCCACTTAGAAAAGAGTCGTGATAATCTGACTACCCCACCTAGCATACTCAATCGACTGCCTAACGTGACAAGTTCGAGAATCATAGATCCATACTCTTCGGGATACACATTTCCCTTGAGATATACTTTTTTACGGGAAATTACAGTCATGTATCCCGAAAAGCACATATCTACGATACTCGAACTTGTCATATCAAGGCAGTCGATTGAGTTTGCCACGTGGGTTTGTTAAATTATCATGATTCCTTAGAAAAACAACAAAATATAGTAGTTCTGGACACACGATGACATATAATTATAAAAGTGAGTCCTACCGTTGTGTTTTATTATATAAATATATATATCAACCGAAATAGTGTTAGTTGAGGGGAAAATCTATGAATTAGTGGTCAATTCGAATCAGAATTGTCCCATTTACACAACAAGTACATGTTACCTGACCCGACCCGATTATTAAACATGTCTAGAAATACAGTTGCATATATAGACAAATTACATTGGTTTTGGATAGATTCAGATGGAATACAAGTACACATGTTATAAGATCACAAGTTCACAACATAAAATGATACAACTTACATTCTTCTTAGATTCTAAGTAAGAAGATACTGAGATCCGGCCCACCCGAACCGTCCGGATTCATCATGTAAAAAGCTTCCGAATCCCTATTACCAACGACCCGTTCGAACCTAGCTCGCATGTACATGATTTCACCACCTTCACCCGACCCATTACCAATCCGGTTCTTATCAACCGGAATCACACCGGCACCAACCGACACAGTCTGAACCGTACTCAGCACGTGCCAATCACTCTCCCCACACGTGCGAGAAACTGCATACCCACACTTCTTACCATTACAATACATAGTCCACATGGGTTCCTGAAACAGTTTAACGGGTCGGGTTCCACCCGAACCCATCTTGCATTCAAGAGCAATCCTCACTAACCCAGACGACATCTCCTTCACTAAATTACAAGTAGAAGTAGCTAGTTCTAGTAAGAGAACCGGGTCGGATCTTGAATCTTCTTGAACAGCAAAGCTGACGTGGCCCTTTTTGTGACCGAAGAGTGTACCGGTGATCTTACGACCTAAGGTTGGTGGTGATGATGGAGAGAGACGAGAAGGGAGAGAGAGCCAACGACATGAAGCGAGGAAGGTTGGGAGAGAGACTATTGTGAGGAGAGATTTGATGGTTGTGGTTAAGGTTTTGGGTTTGTTGGAGTTGGAGTTTGAGTTTATGTTTGAATCTGAAAGAGAGAGATTTGAGGGTTTTGGTTGAAGTGAGTTTTGGGTTTGTTTAAGAGATGATGATGAGTTGGTGTAGTTTGATGGAAGGATCTTTCTACTGCTTTTACAATTGCTGTTGGTTCTGTTTAGGGTTTGTTCTGGTTTCATGGTGAGTTTTCAGAGAGAGAGAGAGGTAGCTCTTGTTTGCTTTAAATATCTTTCAAGCAGAAATCCAGAAAGAGAGTGAGAGAGGTAGCTCTTGTTTGCTTTAGATCTCTTAAGCAGAAACCCAGAGAGAGAGAGAGTTTTACTTTAAACCTCTCAAGCAGAAACTCAGAGAATGAGAGAGATAGGTGGCTCTTGTTTGCTTTAAACTCTTAAGCAGAAACCCAGAGAGAGAGACACACACACACAGACAGAGACAGAGACAGAGAGGTGGATCTTGTTTGCTTTAAACTCTTAAGCAGAAACCCAGAGAGAGAGATAGAGAAAGAGAGAAAGAGGTGGATCTTGTTTGCTTTAAACTCTTAAGCAGAAACCCAGAGAGAGAGAGAGAGAGGTGGATCTTGTTTGCTTTAAATAAATCTCTCAATCAGAAACTCACACACACACACACACACACACAGGTGTAATATTGATGGAGGTGGTGGTCGTTTTCGATCTAAACACGCGCACGCATGAGAGGGATATCTTGTGACTTGTGAGTGTAGAGAGAGAGACAGAGAGATAGATCCTGTGAAAATGGAGATAGAAAGAAATATTGATAAAGGAGCCGACAAGGTGATAATGGTGTTGGGAGGTGGCGAATAAAAAGGGTGGCGATGGAGGTATTATGATGATTAGCTCTTAGAGCATGACTTGTTGTTACCCAAATAAAGGATGTTTAGCTGTTTATCAATATAATACAGCCACGTGTTCTTTAAAAAAAAAATGTAAAATGTTTTTAAGACCATAGTGGTGAATAAGTTAAAACTTCAGATTTGTTTTTTTTTAAGGGACATGTGGTCGATTTCTGTTGATTTACAGCTTAATATATACCTTTGTTTTATAATAGCAAATTCTTATTCCAATGTAAAATTGGGTAATTTTTTTAGTTTTGTACATATCACCCCGGGTTTTGGGGAATATTTGAGATACCATGGCTTTTTTCAAGAGTCAATCTAGCCTGAATAATTTAGTAAGATTTGAAATCTTACTAAGGGTCATGAGCTCACATCTTTTCATATAAAAACACGATCGGATGGTATAGGCTTGTAGATAATGATATTCTAATAATTTTGAAAATAAAAAAAAAAGTTTCAAAAACACATTACCTTTGACCATTGAGTTTTAATTTTAAGTTATGAGAGTTTTGAAAATTTAGTAGTCGTCCATTTTCAACACCTTGGACTAAGCTAAAAAAAAAACCTCTCATATGTCTAAACTCATAAATCGATCATTTATACCTTCGACCTCAAGATTGTATCTTCTACAACCTTCAAACCTATATATAGATATATTAGGATAACTTTGAGACATTAAATCCAGTCTTGTTGGAGTGACTTCAAGATTGAACCTCACATCGAATGCCCTGACGTGATGTCTAGGAGTGACCTTAACATTGGACCACACATTGCACGTCGTGATGTCAAAGTGTATGGGAACCATTGATGCTTTTCCTAGATATCGTGTCAAGGTGTGCAATGTGAGGTTCATTCTTAGGGTCACTTCAACATTACTCTATTAGATTTTAGGAAAAAAAATTAATGATTTTGTCAAAAAGGTTGAAGATGAGGTCCAAATTATATGAATTTAGTGTTGGATATTTTTGAAGGCAATGGACTTTCAAGGCTTAAAATGGGTCGGTTCGGGCATATTTGAATTTGTTATTCGAATCCAACTAACTAAAATCATATCTAAAGCATTTTGCTTTCTCTAAACTTGTATTTAGATTTGACCCAACCGAATTAATTGATTCGGATAGTTATATTTCAAATTGTTCAAGGTTATTTTAAGGTGATTTGAACTCAAAACATCTTCATTTTTTGTGGGAGGTTCTGGTCACTGAGCCCAACAAATGTTCATTGAAGAAAGATACGTTGAAAAATATAACATACAAAGTAATGTATCATTCGAGTTTAGATGGATATAAGACTGGATCCATATCCAACTAGGACCCAACTTGGGTCAAAGGACATTAAGTCATTAACCCATATACTTGTAGGAACCAACTGACTGCTAAATTTGAGTTTGGATCACTCAGATTTCAAATAAAATCCAACTCATTTTAAGCCTTATATGGGGAAAATGGGTTTATTAATGTGTGCCCCAAGGGAACATCTTAAGATGCATTTATAACATCTTGGAATAAGCATTTGAGGGTGCTTTTGGTAAGGCATTTTATGGGATAAAATATGTTTTAGAGGTGTATTAATGCAACTTAATATGTGCCCTTAAGGCAATGTTAACAACATTGAAGCAAAATTAAGAGCCTGTTTGATAACAAAGATTTAATTGGACATAGGAAAATTAAAAATAAATAAAGAAGAATAAGAAAACAAGAAGAAAAAAGGAATGAGAGAGAATGCTAAATCTATAATTTTCTTAAAAAATCTAAAACTGAGAGATTTACCTGAAGACCTATATGTTGCATTATATTGCAAAAACTCTCTTACTTTATGAAGTTTGTTACCTAACAACCTTTCTTTATAAAAATATATTGACTTACTAAGGGTCGTTAGCCTCACATGAATTATCAAATTAGTAATTCAATCCCATAACCTTTTAGATTTCATGGAAAAACTCATATTAAAAATAATAATAATAATAATTCAAAAATAAAAAATAAAAAATCCCTTTTGAGCTTAATCCAAGGTATTGAAAATGGACAGCTAACTAACTCTCAAATTTAAAATTGAAATTCGATGGTGAAAATTAACTTTAAAAAAAAAAAAAAAAAATTCCTCAAAGCTATTAGAATTTTGTTCTCTACAACATTGTGGCATCAAATCATGTTTTTGGATGCTAACAATTGACTGGGGAAACTTTTCTAACTAACTTAGTAGTCTTTCTTAACAAATCTAATATCGTTATATACATTTTTAAAAAAATTAGATACCTATAATACCCTCAATATGATATATGTAATTCGATCCTTCTACGACAAAATCTCAATTTGTGGAAAGCCTTTAATGACTTCTTTATGAAAACATTAATTTTTATATGGATATAGATGGTGATTAAAAGAATTGGGTGTATTATAAGTATTTAATCGTTTAAAATGATGTGGATCACACTCAAAATTAGTTAAGTAATAAAGTTGATAAAATAAAGGAGTTTTTATAATAAAAATACATAGATAGGTCTGTCCGATAGATCTCTCTATTTAAAAAAAAAAAAAAAAAAACTCACTCAACTAACGATGGAGAGACATAATCCATCGAGGAAGTCCAATGGGACAACAATCATTTTCTCTCAGAAATTGAACTTCCTTTCAAAAGGGAATGTATTTTATGAGTAATTTATTTCCTAGAAAAAAAAAATCAACCAAACAATGAAAATTCGATAGAATTCTGATTTTCCAACAATTTTATATCCACTATCAAAAAGAGACTTGAAAGGGAATTTTATTTGAAAAAAGATAAAAAAAAAAATGGGGCATTTAAGTCATTTATTAATAATCTTTAAGAGACAACAGTTGTCAAGTCGTTGTCATCACTTTACTTAGTCAGCTTATCTCAAATATTCACCAAAACGAAGGATATCTACATAAATCAGATATAAAAAATTGTATAAGAGAATTATAGTATACAGCGTGGTTGGACACGGGAATATACAACAAGTCAACAACTGCTCGTTTCACCAATTATATTAGATTATTACTGATCTAGTATATCTTAAGTCATACAAATAAAAGACATCAGCTAGCGTTCCATCAAGTGAAATAGAACGATTGATTGCATCTAACGGTCTGGAATGAGAGTTCATGGCCATCTGTTATAAAAGTGACCGTTGGATTTGTTTAAAGTGTGAAATGAAGTGAGTGGTTAGGACATAAAATGGGTGATCCAAATGAAAGATATTTTAAGTGGTGTCACTGTGCTGACGAGTATATATAATACTAGTCAATGGACGTATGATAGGAGGTTGTGGATTTTGGCTTTTGGTGGATCTGTATTAAAATCTGATTGATTAGTAATTTTTAGACACTAAATTCAGATATATATCTATGGGGGAGTGTTCAGGTATGGTTTTTAATCGCGTCCGAGACAGAGACGTATCATCCAAGTTAATTTTGTATCAGAGCTGAACGAGACCAACTTACAAGTAATTTAAGACGACCACGCATTGTGAGATAAACGAGATTTCTCAGAAGAGATTTTCCTGACAAACGAGATCTCATAGAAAATATAAATCACGAGTTTACCGATACGTATCGGACGAGATTTTCAAAATCTCGTCCAAGTTAAATGAGACAAACCAGTTAAAGTCCTTAACCTTATATTTTTTTCACCAAAATCGATTTTTCTTCATCTTCTCAACTAAATGAAATAAAAAAAAGCAAGATTTTGGGGGAAAACTTCATAATTTATTTATTTATTTTGATAGATATATATTTAATTTATTTATTTTGATAAGTATATTATGAATTTTTTTTTTCTATTTTTTTTACTTCATTTTTTAATAGGAATCATTTCTGAATTTTTTTTCAGAATTTTTAAATGGTTAAAAATCATTGTCTCAATGTCGAACAAGACGAGACGTGAAATCGAGTTTAAAAACTATGGTTTAGAGGTTTTAAAAAGAGCCAAACATTTTTCAAAACATGGGTTAGAAGTTTTGGAATTTGTTGATTTTTTGTGGGGATAATCTCTATGATGAAGATATCATCCTCACCAAAAATTAACTCGTTCCGAAACTTCTAACCCTAATTTACAAGTTGAAGAATCGTGGACTATCCGACTTTTGTAAACCACTTTTGATGGGGTTGGAAGTTTTAGAATGGGCTGATTTTTGGTGAGGATGATATCCTCATCATAGAGATCATCATCACAAAAAAATCAGCCCATTTCAAAATTTCTAACCCATACATTGGAAAAATGTTTGGCTCTCTTTAGGGCCTCCGAACGCCACCCACATATATGTATAAGGTTGCGTTTCGTGTATACTTATCTCTACTCATATCTCCACAAATGAGCTCAATCGTTAGATCGTGTTTGATCTAACGATTGAAATCTGTTTTTCGTTTAAGTTATAAATTTATATGTTTTTTATTCCTCCTTCCTCTAAAAAGAGTCTATTTAGTTTCACATCCCTCAATCACTTAAAACACAAAACAAAACAGAGAGACTTTGTCTCTATAAAAAAAAAAAAAAAACCCTAAAAAATTGATTCACATCGAAGTCATCCTCTTGGCCTCTCCCCTCTCAGCTCAATCCTTTCTCCCGCCATAAATGGTGCATTGAAAATTTTGGAGAAAATCGCAATGAACATCGAATCTGAAAGTTGTTCAAGATTTGATCTTAAGATGCCCCACCCCCATCTATCAATTCCTTCTCTTCTTTAGATTTGGCTAGATTTTCAAACCCCAAATTCTGTGAGTTAAAAATGAGTTATTTACGATTATGACTCCTTGTTCATTTTAATTATCAAAAACGAGAATGATCACATTTTCATTAAAAAAAATTCAGAACAATAACGAATTTGACGGTTTTATAGTGATTATTTTGTAGGTTTCAAGTGAAAATTTCCAATTAGTCACTTTAAACCTGCGAAATACTCACTTTAAAAGCCTCTGATAAAATGAACAATGGGCCAGAATCGAAATTTCATCAAAAGTTGATCACGTTTCGCAAATATCCCTTTATATGTTAAACATATGTAGATCCAAGCAGATTTTATTGGACCTGTTTTTAATCCAACTGTTGAATATGATCTAAACCTTAACAGATGTGTTACAGGTTGACTTTGGTCAATATGATCCATTGAGCTTTGGCCTTGTCTATCATGAACTGGGCTTGAACAGTGTATTAGACCATTTAGATATCGGGCTGTACTAGGCCCAATTCATGTTTAGGACCGAGCTTGGTAGCCATGCCCATCCGACTATGGATAAGTAATACTATAAGCTCATTCATAATTTTTATTATTATTATAAAGAAGTGAATCGAGTTAGTGGCTTGGTTGGTAATTAGTGGGTGAAGATGGGTGGTGAGATTACACTCTACAGGTCCGCTGGGCTTGGTTTAAGGATTTTGAGGCCCAACTCATTGATAATCTTATTAGGGGTGCAACTTGGTTCGGTTTGAGGTCGAATTGGAACCGAACCGACATAGGTCAGTTCCACTAAATAAGAATCAGAATTGAACCAAATTCCATTAGAACCAAACCAACCCAAACCGAATTAAAGTCAGTTTTGTTCTATTTGGTTATACAGATTGCCAATATTCTATAAATTATAAGTAATATTTTTTAATAAAAAAATAAACATAATATTTCATACAATAAATCACAAATCTATTCATAAAAAGTCATTAGTTTATTCATAAAATATCACTAATCTATATCCTAACTCCTAAAATAATTCATAATATATATATTTATTGCATAGGGGTTCGGTTCTATACAAGCTTGATCTTAGAACTGATCCATATTGATCGGTTCTTCATTTTCGTAACCCGAAACAGAACCACAACTTGTTCCGAACCGAACCAAACCACCTCAAAGCTATTGGTTTGGTTTGGTTCTCGATTTGAACCAGACCAAGTTGCATCCCTAAATCGTATCATGGTGTATGTGCACATGGGATTAAAATTGGATTTTCTTTAGAAAAGTGGTCTTTGAGTTGACTCACTGTTTTTATGTGCATATTTAATGTGTTCATGAGGTGAAACTCGCTCAATTCGGTAAGAATTTGCCCCGTGATTGGATTTGGGAAATTGAGACTTTCGAACATAACAAAATCCCTTCCACTCCCAATTGTTCGAGATACATACGATTGGCCAACCTTGCATAAAATGATGATGATGTTTGGGCTCTTAGAAAGGCCCATAGACCTTGACTTTAGTCCACTTCAATTGATTCTAGGATGATTTAACCCCTATACAAACTCTCCACCCGGTGGTTTGCTGAGTTGGAACTAACTCGGTGTTTTCATGTTGGACTATCATAATCCCAAATTTCCTGGGCACAACCTGAGTTGGGCTGACCCATTAGCTATCAGAGATGGTGTAAATGATACCCACATGTAGAAGTTTAAGTACCTTAGTTCACACAACATCTTTCATATGGGGTTCAGCCTCCTTTGACCCTCAAGAGTGGGCTTAGCTTCCTCCTATGTATCTTGGGGGTTCATTGTGCTGTAAAATGGAGCTCATTTGCTCAGTAAGAAAGGTTTTTCTAATGAACATTGAGTTTTCTTTTAATAGTGCACAGATCTTTTAAGAACTTTGCATAAGATGGCACTTGTTTTATCACATCTAGTACAAAGGTATGTCAACCTTCACTTGCTCAAGGATCTCAAGAATCTCATTATTTGGCCTCAATTGCTTTTCTTTTTGAAGTCTTGTAGGAAAATGAGGTGCTATTGGACAAGGTGTGGGATCTATAGTTGGGGTTGGCTCTATGTCACCATTGACTTGGGCATCCTCTATGTCATTGGTGTTCTTAGGGGTGGTTTTTGGGGTTGTATCTATGACTTTCCCACTCCTAAGTGTGGTGATGGACTCTACTTGTTCAATGTTTTTTTGGATTGGTTGGGGCTCTTGGGAATTACTTGATGATCCCACCTCAAATTGACCTTTAGGATTGGGAAGAGGTTGAGTTGGAAAAGTTCCCTTCTTTCTAGCTAGTTGTGTCACTTGGACTTCTAATCTTAGGATGGCTTGGGAGTTTGATTGGAGGACTTGTAGATTGCATAAAGGCTTGGAGGGCTCCTCTAAAGATTTCATTGGATTAGGATAGGTTTTTTGGTTTGATGAAGGTCCTTGAGGTTGTGGAATACTATTAGATGGTCCTTGCCTCCAACTAAAGTTGGGGTGATTCCTCCAAATGGGGTTGTAAGTGTTTGAGTAGGGAGAATAATTATAGGTCTTGTTCATGAAACACCTTACAACCGAGATTGATGGACAATCTTTGGTGTTATGTGAGTTTTCCTCACAAATAGCACATAACTTCTCAGCTTTCTCGCTCTTAATATCCGTGGCCTCAACTTTTCTAGCTAGAGTGGCCATTTTTGCACTCAAGGCCAAATCCTCATGGATATGAAATGTCTTTTGCTTGGAAAAGGCATTGGTCTCACTAAACCTTACTACGTCATAAGCAATTAAAAACGACTAAATATGATGGGAAAAAAGACTGACTAAAGCCATTGTTTAGATATGATGGTTTTTATCAGTTGTGAAATCCAATCTAATAACGCTTCTACTGTATGAGATCTTCCCTTATGCACGTAGTATGATGAGATTAAATCTTGTGTACATGGGAAGGAGACGACTACCCTTTGTATAAACAAAATCAAGATTGATTTTGATCCAATGTTTCTTAGCCCATTATAGAGAACATGGATCCAGGTATAGAGTCACTCAACGTGTGATACCACGATCCCTAAGAAATTAGGATTGCACCAATTTTATCGTACCCCTTTTATTTTACACAATTACAACAAATCCACCTATTAAAAAAGGCATGTGTAGGTCACAAGGAGGTTTTAACAAAAAAAAAATTTCTAATTGGAGACTCGTTCAAAATGTGGGACCCACCAAGATAAAAAAAAGAAACGTAGGCCCCAAAAGATAAAACCGAATCAACGATCTCCCACTTAACTCATAAATGCATTTGAGTACTTTAAGAAAAATAAACACACATGGGTTGTAACCTTTTTAAAGGCGAGTGGCCACTCATAATTTTGAAAAAAATTGTCTAAAATAATTTTAGGTATGAACTTTATTTTAATTTAATTCCAAAGTAGTACTAATGATGGATCATGAAAGTACAATGTGTTCCCTCTATGACACCAAGACAGGTCTCAAGATTAGTACGATCAATAGAATTAAGCATTTAACTTTGTGTAGCTTTTAAGAGTGATATGTGGAGAGTATATACAACTCATGCAATCACATATACATCTTCCATTTCCATCAAACTTTGCACTCATGGTGCATCTTTCTAATACATTATCGACAAATAACCTTGTGGAACATCACCACCAACCTATCAGAAAGAGGGTTTACCAATGTGTTGCCCGTCATATCTATCGCAAGCTTACCTCATAGATGCATTCTTGTATTCCAAGGCTAAACTTAAACAAACTTCATTGCATATGCAATCAAATATCTAATAAGATAATAACATGAATGAAATAGAACATAAATGAAAAACATATGGTAGGAAAACACTCCCACTCAAATAACAAAGTCTACAGACTCTACAACTCCCATATGACTAACATGTTCCTTAAAGATCCTTGACAGAGGATCCTTTGTTAAACAAATGAAGGATTTCAATTATTCCTTCTCGGACTTTCTCCAATACTAGACAATACTTGATGTCCATGTGTTTATTGCCTTTCGTTATCCACTCATTCTTCACAAACTTTATCATAGCCTCATTGTCACAATGTATGACCAATGAGAGATTTCAATTATTCCTTCTTGGACCTTCTCAAATACTAAATGATACTTGATGTCCATGTGCTTGTTACCTTTCATTATCCATTTATTCTTCACAAACTTTGTCACAATGTATGGCCAATAACTTGTAGATAGAGTTCACAATGTTAAGCTTCATGATGAAGTTCCTCAATCATAAAGCCTGTCGAGTAGCCTCATAACACCCAATAGATTCAACGTACATTGTAGAGTTAGTTATGATCAACTGTTTAGAGCTTCTTTAAGAAACTACCCCACAAGCGAAGGTAAAAATGTACCAAAAAGTTTTATTTCAAGTATCGAGGCATCCTACATAGTCTGAGTCTAAATACCTGATTACCTCAAGTTCGCTTGAACTCATATATACCAACATATAGTCTTTTGTTTTTTGTAGATACTGAAGAACTTTCTTCACTGCTTGCTAGTGAATTATTCTAGAATTTTTTTGATATCTACCAAGCATGCCAACAATGAAGCTGATGTCTGGTTGGATACAAATCATCGTATACATAAGACTTCCAACCATTGAAACATATTCTCTATAGTCCACCTCGTTCATTTCAACTTGATTCCTTGGATACTGATCTTCCCTGAAGACAATACCTTTAACTATTATGACGTCACCTGGTGTGCAATCCTGTTTATCAAATCTCTTAAGCACTTTCTCAACATATGCTTTCTAAAACAATCTCAATAATCTAATAACACGATCTCTATGAATTTTGATCTTTAAGACATACTTAATATTTCCCATATCTTTCATGTTAAAACTTATGATAGAAAATGTTTCGTATCATGAAACATGTGATGATCATTGGTGGCTAGTAGGATTTCGTCCACATAAATGATAAGGATCACAAACTTTCTCTTATTGACCTTAAAGTAAATGCATTTGTCCACCACATTTTTCTTGAATCTATGCCAGAAAATAATTTGCTCAAACTTCAGATACCACTGTCTATAAGTTTGTTTCGACTCATTTATAGACTTTTTTAGACTACACATCATGTGATTTTTTCCTTGGATTGCAAATCCATCAGGTTGTGCCATGTAAATCTCCTCATTAAGGTCACTGTTAAGGAATGTTGTCTTTACATCCATATGGTGCAGCTCTAAGTCATAGTGGGCTACTATGGCAAAAAAAATTTCAAAAAAATTCTTAGAAGAAATAGGAGAGAAAGTCTTTGATAACAGACTTGATCTCTTTAGAAGATCTCCGCAAAGGCATAAATTTTGAAATAAGAACAACTGGTTGTGGAAGAACTAGTTCCAGATTAAGAACAACTAAGGCGAAAAAAAATGGATCTTGAACAAGAGCAACTGGATCTTGAGATGTAATGATCTCGTCTTCAACTTTAGAAAGGCAATAAGTAGGATTTAAAAGCATAAGAAAACTCATAGAAAGAACAAATAAAGGGGCACTTTATGTAAATTTTGAGAAAATCATCTTATGATGCTTCAAACTCCTGCTGTCTTGGCCATCCTCAAGAAACTTAGCATGACTAGTTTTAACAATCTTCATTGGCTTAGATGGATAGTAAAACCTGAAACCATCAGATCTTTCGGGATAACCGATGAAAACATATGACGTGGTTCTAGAGTCAAGCTTCTTGGTTTTTGAATTATACAATTTAGTTTTTGTAAGACATCTCCAAATATGGATACGATGAAGTGAAGGCTTCCTTTTAGTCCAAATCTTGAACGAAGTCGCTAGTGCAGTTTTATATGAAACTCAATTCAGAACATATACTACAAACTTCAATGCTTCACCTTAGAAGGACTCAAACAAATTTGTATGACTCATCATGCTCTGAATCGATCCTAATGAGTATGATTCTTTCTTTCAATAACACCATTCTACTCTAGTATTCCTAGAGTCGTGTATTGAAGAACGATCCCCAATTTTTTTGAATACTCTACAAATGGTCTATGGTTAACACCGTGTCAATCCATTTTTTCATAATACTCTCCACCTTTATCTGATTGAATTGCCTTGATCTTTCAATCTAATTGTTTCTCAACCTTTAATTGAGATACCTTGAAGATATTTAGGGATTTTGATTTCTGATGAATCAAGTACACAAATATATTTGGAGAAATCGTCTATGAAGTTATGAAATATCATTGACCGCCGCGAGAAGGGGTAACAAAAACACATGTTTGTATGAATAAGATCTAACAACCTATAGGCTCCAGTGGCATCGAGTTTCCGTTGCTTTGGTATCTTACTCTTGATGCATTCCACACAACTAGAGAAATATAAAAAAAATATTAGAGAATCTAGAATCCCCTCATTGACTATTAGCTCTTATCTCCTTCTAAAAAATGGTCCAATCTTCTATGCCAAAGCATCGAAGAGTTCTCTACTGAACAAAAACACTTAGAGATAGAGGAATCAAAATGCACACTCATTAAAGAAGATGTAGAAGAGTTATTCAAACATATCTGATATAATCTATCCAGTAACACACCACGACCAATAACATCTAAACAAGAACAAATAGATAAGCAATATTGTCTAAACATAAATCCAAAACCAAATGCATCCAATCTAGAAATAGAAATAAGGTTCCATCTAAAAGACAAGATGTAAAAATATCCCCCAATAATAAAATTAACCAGAGTCTAGAGTTAGGCGACATGTTACAATGGCCTCAACCTGCATTGCCTTTATTTTCCCAAGAAACAATTTACCCTCAAGGTTGGGTCTTCTCCGATTGATGAACCCTTACAAGGAATGGGTAATGTGTACAGATGCACCTGAGTCAATCCATCGAGAATTTTTTAGAATATCTACGAGATTATACTCATAACATACAAGACTTATGTAAATATCTTTGTTCTTCTTTATCCATTCTTTGTACTTATAACAATCTTTTTTTCACGTGCCATGTTTTTCGTAGAACCAATGATTAACATCCTCATTTTTTTAAAGCTTTCTTTTCCCCTTTGAATTTTGAATTTTCTTGCCTTCTTTCTTGAACCCTAACTTCTTGAAAGGTTCCTTGCTCCTAGAAGATACTTTAAGTGAGTTGACTATGTTCTTGACCCCTTAACACATTCTTCCCTCGTTACACATAAGGTGATAAGTTGGTGGAGATCCCACTTAGTCACTTGTGCACTGTAGTTCACTTTAAAGGTCTTAAAAGATTTAGGTAGTGAAAGAACTACCATATACATTAGTATGACATCATCAAATGTAATGCTAGTCTCTCGAAGATTGATAACTAGATGTGACATCCTCAAGATGTGCTCCCTAACATTCTTAGAATCATTATATTTCAAGGCCATCAACCTAGCTAGATAATTGTATTGAATGTACATCTTGTTGGCAACAAACTATTTCTGGATGATAGCCAAAAGCTCTCGAGTTATCTTGGTGGCTTCGATATCCCCATGCAAAGGTTGTTTCTCCAGCCAAAACATTCACAACGGCCGTTTCTCACACCTACGCAAAGAAGAGAAAGAGAGAGAGCTCTGATTTTTTTTTTTTTTTTTGCCTTCAAAGCCATGAAGGAATTCTTTTTTATTGTCATTTAGGACATGAATCTATGTAGAAAATATGGGGATAGACGTGTGGGAAAGTGGGGGTGTTAGTTGTGGATGTTGATCCAGTCAGAGAAGTGTAGGGTGATGTGGGTGAGAGAGTTTCTTAAAGATTGTAGTTTTATAGTTGAGTGACAATGTGGAGAGGTTGACACAGTTGTGGTTTTGTGAGTAAGGTGTGGGGAGTTGAGAATGGGGCTATGTGGCAAAAATGTATTGGATGGTGACGTATGGTAATGGAATAGGAGAAAAAAATAGGGATAAAGAGAAATGCATGGGTCCCTTTAATTTAGGGTAATGTAAGATGAGTTGTATTTTATTAAAGCTTTTCCAAGTTGAGAGAATTTTCATTGTGATTACATGGAAGATTAATTATGTACTTAGTCATACTATTGGTTCCTTCACTATTTGAATGAGATATAGTTATCTTATCTTAGGTGACATGATTGTTCTTTAATCATTTTTCAAGTGAAGCATGACAATTTATAAATCTTTTTCATTACTCTTTTTATGTAAATTGAATGTAAATTATTAAAAAATTATCAGTTCTGTAAATTTGATTCGTTAAATTTTTATGCTATTATTTTTGTCAAATTTTGGTAGAAGTGATGCTTTTGTAAGTGCATTTTGTGTACTAATTTTAATCTTCCTTATTATGTTACTTTAGGCGTGTTTGACTGTAGGAAAAATGTTCACGTGGCAAATGTTGTAATGGCAAATTCTTTTTCATTGTTTGAGAACATCATGGAAAAGCATGCAGAAAATTAGATTAATTTTATTTTTAGCAATTTTTACATGTTATTTTATCATTTAATATATGGGATACATATTTTTTACATTCAAAAAAATATTATAAATAAAATTAATTTGTGATTTTAAATCATAATATATAATATCATATATTAAATGATCTTTTAATTTAGGTTTGTCTTATAGATTAAAAAATCATTTAAAGAATGCTGAAAACCTTTCTACATATATCTTGTAAGAGAGAGTTGCTATTGACACACCAACTTTGCTTATTACACCCCAATTAGAAAAAAATGTCGTGAAGAATAAGTTAAAGTTGGGGTGTCAATCAAAACTCTCTATCTTATTTATTTATTATTATTTGGATTTCTATTTGTTAGAATTAGGATATTATAATGGCCTAATCCTAATTGTAAACAAATGTTGAAGTTGTTTGAATGTGTTATAATTTTCTGTAGAATTTTGTTAAAGTGTGCCCTTAGGAGTTAGGACACGCGTTAAAGTGCATTTAATACACTTTGGGAATTGTTTTTCCTTCCAAAACTGTTGTCAATTTTTTTTATTACTAAAAATGCTTTCAAATGCTTGTTTTCAAGGTGTAATTAATACTCCTTAACGCGTGCCCTTAGGGTACATTTTGAAGTGCATTTAATACACTTCAGGAGTTGATTTTCCTTCCAAAATTATTGTCAATTTTTATTACTACTAAAAATGCCCTCAAGTGCTTGTTTCCAAAGTGTAAGTCATGCTCCTTTTAACATGTGCCTTTAGGGTGCACATGTTAACAAGACCTTTTTTTTTTTTTTTTTTTGTAATATTAAGGTAATAACTTGATTTAAACTTTTGTAATGTTTTAAATGACTTATTTAGGGGTTACGTGATAAATATTTCAAGAAATTCGAGTGTAATAATTTAAAAATTGGGGTTACAATAGTAATTCTCTTATTGAATATGGAGATTTTTTCAATACGTGCGTAATTTTTGCAAAAATTTAAATATTGATATATTATTCATTTAAATTCTTAAAACATGTTTTTGAGTGAGTTCGTTGGTGGGTATTTTTTATTTTTATTTTTTATAATCGAGTATCCTTGTAGACAGCCAAGTCCATAGACCATGGTCTTGTCCAAGGACTAGTCTCAGGGCTCGTGCAACGGCCACACATCACATGCATAAGGTAAGTGAGGGTGCACTCTCGCGAGTAGCTCCTGAAGAATTAATGCTCAGACTGGGTATCGAATTCACGACCTATGTGCATTAGCCTTTAATCGGTCCAAAATTGCCATTGAGCCAACCCTTCAAGGTTCGTTCGTAGGTATTCTAATTTAAAGCAATGATCTCCCTCGTATGTTTAGAGACAAATGTCTTTGATTTTAAGGTGACGATCTCACATGATAAAAAAATGATGATTGGTAAATTTAAAGACAAATATCCTTATTTTTCAATGGTGAGATTGCTATTAATTATCAACCGGTTTATCACTTTAAATTAGAATACCTATCTGCGAACTCATTCGAAAACGTGTTTTAGGAATCAAAATGAATAATGTACCGGACTCAAAATTTCGTTGTATTCAACACACGAAAAAATAATTACTAATTTGCCCTTAAATATATCTTGCACGTGGTAGACACGTGATCACTTCATAAAAAGCTTGTGTTTATGATCTGGCTTATTTAACCGTCTCAGTAGGTATTAGGTAACGTATCTCTTCTCCCTTCTCTCTTTCTTAATATTTAACAGATCGAGAAATCAAGAGAGAGAGAGAGAGAGAGAGAGAGAGAGAGAGAAGTAATCACTCTTAAACGTTGGTTATTCTTTTTTTTTTTCTCTTTAGTTTTGGTTATCTAGTTACGTATATTTTGACCCATCTGAGAGTTACGTTTATTGGTCTCAATCTGTTACTTAAGGGCTTGACTAGGGTTAGTTCGAACTGACGAGACCTTCACACACACCAACCGAGTTAACAATTGGGTCATTAACGTAGCGAAAGTGTGTGAATCAAGATATTCGATAGGAATTGAGATATTGTGTTTCATGAAACACACAAAACTAGTTTGAATCAATAAATTCAAATTTGGATAAAAAAGAAAAATAAAAAAAATTAAATTGAAACAAGAGAAATAATTAATATTAAATTTATTAAATGAATAATAATTCGAAATTCGTATGTGAAGTTCCTTATATAGATAATTTCATCATAACAACATAAAATCCTTCTAAAATATTAAAAATTAACATTCTCAATTTATTTATAAGATAATTCTAATTTTCTAACCCTATTTAGAATTCACTTTTAAATATTTTTATTTATAACATAAATAATATAAATAGATTTAAAATAAAATAAAAACTAACAAGGAATTATACTTTTAAAGTAACTAAAAAATATAAATCCTACTAAAATTATAAAAGAAAAAAAAATCTTACTAGAATTAGAAAACTACTTAAGATTCTAATTAGATTTTAAGAATTAAAATGAATAGTGAACCGGACTCGAAAGTTTGTCGTAGTAAACACACAAAAAGGTAATTACTAATTTGCCCCTTAAATATATATTGCACGTGGTAGACGCGTGATCACCTCATGAAAAGCTGGTGTTTATGATCTGGCTTATTTAACCGTCTCAGTAGGTTTAGGTAGCGTATCTCTTCTCCCTTCTCTCTCTCAATATTTCACAGATCGAGAAATCGAGAGAGAAAGAGAGAGAGAGAGAAGCAATCACTCTCAAAAATCCGAAAAAATAAGCAGAAACTTAGACAGATAGATCAGAAAAACAAGCTCTCATCCATCCATTAATGGCGGACGCATATTGTTCAGATTGCAAGAGAAGTACAGAAGTGGTTTTCGATCACTCGGCAGGGGACACGGTTTGTTCTGAGTGCGGACTCGTCTTGGAGGCTCACTCCATTGATGAGACATCCGAGTGGAGAACCTTCGCTAATGAATCGGGCGATAACGATCCAGTCCGAGTCGGTGGACCTTCGAATCCTCTCCTCACTGATGGAGGTCTCTCCACTGTGATCTCCAAACCTAATGGTGCTTCTGGAGATTTCCTCTCTTCTTCTCTTGGTCGATGGCAGAATCGTGGTTCTAATCCTGATCGATCTCTCATTCTCGCCTTCAAAACCATCGCCACCATGTCTGATAGGTTCAAATCTCTCCGTTTCTGCAAATTTTATTTCTTAGATCTTGTATTTATTTGTTAATATTCTGTTTTGCGGATTGGATTTTGTTATTTGTGGTATACAAAAGCCTGGAATTCATGTTTCTTGGTTGGAAATTGTTTGAATCGGTAATATTCCGATTGTTCGTTTTTAGGGTTAGCGATGGCCTTTTTTTTTACTGAAATATTTGTAGTTTTCATATGTTGGAAATAATAAATGGATTTAAATCATGGTTTCAAAACTCGTTTGAGACCGAGACGTATTGCCCAAATTGTCTTGGCATCACGCGTGGATGAGACGAGACTCAAAACCAAGTTTTAAAACCATGGTTTAAATATGTTTCTTTAAGTTTTATGTTATTAAGAGTTATTGTAGATATTCCTGATTTAAATAAATTTCTTGATTTCAGGTTGGGCCTTGTTGCAACCATAAAGGTACACTATTTAACTTACCATTATCACACCTGACGTTTTAATTAGTGATGCATGTGTGTGCGTGCAAGTGTGTGTTTAGATAAGTTTACTTGATATTGTTTCTGTTAGTTGAATTAAAGGTGATGTTGAGTGTGATGGGTATTGCATCGATTAAGCTTTTGATGAAATTAATGAATTTTTTTCATAGATTATGTATTGCTCATCCGTAGGGTTTGTTTTCTGTTTCACTTTATTCTATATGCTAGTTCTACTACTACACACATTTGATTAATACCAATTGTTCAGGTATAACCGAGAATACATGCTTAAACTTGTGGCGTACATACGAGTTCACTCAGAGTTCAGATGTATAGTTTGTGAAATGTGTAGCTTGACTAAATCTAGTTCAATGTCTACAAAGGATTAAATTAGTGAGCCTAATGTTAATAATGATAAAAACTACCATGATGCTAACCCTACGGGTTTCTAATTGTGGAGAAGTTAAAGACTAAGAAAGAAGTCTTTTGGGCCTGATTTTCTAGTCTACATGATAGTGGAAATAGAAACAAGGTGAAGAAGGACATAAAGATAGTTTTAAACATAGAAAGTGGTCCTTCATCTTATGAGGAAGCGACATTATCACAAGACACTTCTTTCTGGAAAGAAGCAGTTGAAGATGAAATTGAATCAGTAGTTTCCAATCACATTTGAGAATTGGTTGATCTCCCTCACAGTTCAAAGGAAATAGGATGCTCATGGATATTTAGAAAGAAATTAAATGCTGATGGATCAATTGATAAATTTAATGTTAGATTCATCACTAAATGTTATAGGCAAAGGAAATTGTAGATTATTACGATACCTATGCTTCTGCTGCTCAAATTTCACCCATTAGGGTCTTAATTTCTTTTGCTTCCATTCAGCTAATGGTATCCTAAATGGATGCAAAAATTGCGTTCTTAAATGAATTATCGTTGGTGGTATATTTCTTTCTTTTCTCTTTAGTTTTGGTTATCTAGTTACATATATTTTGACCCATCTGAGACTTACATTTATTGGTCTCAATTTGTTACTTGAGGGCTTGGCTTGGGTTAGTTCGAACTAACGAAAACTTCACACACACACACCAACCGAATTAACTATTGGGTCATTGACGTAACGAAAACGTGTGAATCAAGAGATTTGATAGGAATTGAGATATTATGTTCCATGGAACACACAAAACCAGTTTGAATCAATAGATTCAAACTTGGACAAGAAAGAAAAATCAGAAAATTAAATTGAAACAAGAGAAATAACTAAATTTGAAATTTATTGAATAAATAATAATTCAAAATTCGTATGTGAAGCTCCTTATATAGATAACCTCATCATAACAACTTAGAATCCTTCTAAAATACTAAAAATTAACATTTTCAACCTATTTATAACATAATACTAATTTCTAATCTTATTAGAACTCAAATTGTACACTACTAAATACTTCTATTTATAACCTAAATGATACATATGGATTTAAAACAAAATAGAAACTAACAAGGAATTGTACTTCTAAAGTAACTAGAAAATAGAAATCCTACTAAAACTAGAAAATATAAATCCTACTAAAACTAGAAAATAGAAACAAATCCTACTAGAATTAGAAAACTACTTAAGATTCTAACTTGATTTATAGATGTTCTAAATAAGTAATGCACGTTACACATTTGAGTGATTACAACTCAATCAACACACCATTCACCTTCTATCGCACAACAGACGATTGGATTCAAATCAACACTCCTCTTTGTCCTGGCTATACAATGGGCAATCAGATGGATGAGATTAATCCATTTTAATGATTAACAAGTCAACCATCGATGTACACAGTGTGAGTTGCATGCACAAATTCTAAAGTGCCTTTCAACGTGCACTACACATAAGCACATGCATGATTGCGATGATGGCGTTTTTACTAGTTTATCAATTTTTTAGTCCTCACAGTTGAACAACTAAGAGTAAAAGGTTAATTTCTATATATAAGTTAGAGGGGGATGGACTTTACTTGTCCAACGTGGGACTAAACTTTTGAGAAAATCATTTTTTTTTGTTTATTCGGATGATAATGGTCTCGAAAATACAGGCTGATTGTTTTTATTGGGGTGGCAATATACTCTATTTTTCTTGTTGTTGGAGACCCTAAATTTTTTGGGATTGATTTTCCTATGTAATTTTTAGTGGGGATAACAATCTCAAAATTGCCTCCATCATGGGGTGATTATAAAAAGAAATTAAAGCATGACAAGAAGAGATATTCTTTGGAATATCTCCAACTCACCTTCACATTGAATGTTGTCGAATTCAAGGATTCGAGATATAAGAAGGAAGAGAAATTGGAGACAAATACCAAAGAGAATGTTGTTGAAAGTGTGGAACAAATAATTCAAAAATTAATGCGCCACCTCGGCAATCTTGGGGGCTAATTATCCTAAAATTGCCACCATCATGGTATGTTTATAAAAGGAACTTAAAACATGATGAGAGGAAATGTATTTTGTAATCTTTCCAATGTTAACTTCGAATAAGAGAAGATCCAAGGATTCAAGATAAGAAGGATCAACAATTGGAAGCAAATATCAAAGTGAATGTTGTTGGAAGTGGCACAAATAATTCAAAATTAATGTGCTACCTAAACAATCGCAAAAACTCAAGAAAGACAGTTGATCCCAACCACAAGAAAAAGAAAAGAAATTGCTTGTCATTGTTCCCAAGACTAACATTATCGAAAGAAACAAGAAAGCAAAAAAAAAAAAAAAAGTATATATATAGGGGGCAGTTCAAGGGACATATGTAAAAACAATGGTTTTTCAAAATATGGGTTAGAGGTTTTGGATTGAGCTGATTTTTTGCGAGGATGGTCACTATGATGAGAAGATCATCCTCACAAAAAATCAGCTCAATCTGAAACTTCTAAATCCATCAAAAGTGATTTAGAAATTATTGAAAAAAATTGGTAAAAAACCGACGGTCGACATTCTAAATCACTTTTAATGGGGTTAGAAGTTTCAGATTTGACTGATTTTTTTTTCCGGATGATCTTCCCATCATAGAGATCGTCCTCACAAAAAATCAGCTCAATCCGAAACTTCTAAACCATATTTTGAAAATTTATTAATGTTACATTGTTTTTACATATGTTTTTTCACATGTCCCTTGATCCTGACCCATATATATATATATAACATCCCAAACACTTACTTTTTGCGTGCTCTCTTTAAACTTGAACATTAATGGTCTTGTGCATGTATCTCACATTCTCAGTTTCACAAGTGTTGTAAGGACTGTCTAATTTCCCATGGGAAGCAACCTCACTTCCACCCTTATATAGGTAAGTCTATCAAGGGTGACCCTGCTAAATAATATTCACAACTTAATCAGTCATACTCATCCTCTATCAATGTAAGACTCAAAAACACTAGATGACATCCTTCCTATAATGAGACATAAAAATAAAATACATCATTCTCATCGATATTTAGTGTTTTCATTTCCATCACTCTATTGATTTTTTTTGTACCCATTGCAACTAGCCTATATTTCAAAGCCTCTGTTAGGTTTTCATAGTGGGTGATAACCTATTTAATGGACCTTAACCCTATTTCCTTAGATGTTTTACTTATCATATCTCTTGCAAGGCCTTTTGTTAGTGGATCTGCTATGTTTGGAATTGATTCTACATGGTCAACTGTTATTACTCCATGCTTGAGTAATTCCTTCAGTTAATTGCCTCAAGTTAATGTGCCTCGATTTATTGTTAGTAGTCTTTCTTGTTACAACACGTGATCAGGAGATGACTTTATCTTGAGGAATATGTATACACCAACAAATTCCTCAACCATTCCTTTTCTTTACTTGCAACAACTTAAGCAATAGTTCAGACTCCATAGTTATGTGTAAAGTGCATACTTGCTTCTTTGATCCTCTTTAGATCGCCACGCCTCCCAATGTAAGATACAACCGGTAGTTGACTTAGATTTTGACTCCTCACAGTTCAATTTAGCATCACCATATAACCTTCTAATACAACAGAATATTCTTGGAATTGTAAGTGATAGTTTAAGGTTTCTTTCATGTGTCTAGAAATTGCATTCTGGTGTTATTTTCTTGGGTTGTGAGTAAATCTACTAAGCATGCCTACATCAAAGGAGATATCGGATCTAATGCAATGCAAAGCGTATATTATACACCCTATCACCCTATCACACTAGCATATTCTAGCAGTGACCAACACCAACTTTTATGTTTCATTAACTTGATACTTGGATCATATGGGAGTTGAGATTGGCGTATGGTCCATGTTACCATTATCACTTCTCAATGGTCACTCCCTTTATCCTTAATAATTACAACTACACTAATATTATGTATTGAGAATAAATGCATCTACTGGCGTCATTCACTTCAAATCAACTTGACAAAACCACTTGGTCAAATTTCTCATACCGCTGCTTTGGAGCTTGTTTCAGACGATAAAGAGATTGTTACAAACTATTTTTCTTGGCATTGTTGAAAATACCCTTCACATTGTTCAAGATAGATTTAGGAGTGCGGTTTTCACATCCATTTAGTGTACCTCTAGAGATGACCGCACCAAGATTTTTTTTTATTGGACAAGAAATTTATTGAAAGACAGGAAAAGGCAAAGGAGGACAAGAGGCCTACCTTCAAGACAAAACAAACAACTACAGACCGAACCTTAAGATTTACAAAGAAACTCCCATCTAAAAATGAAATCCTCAAAGAAAACAGCTCTAAAATCAGCGTATAATTTTGATACTGAAAATGATTTCTTGCAGCAAGAGAAATTAAGTTCCTAGTAGTTAATATCCGAGCAACTTAATATCCAAGCAGCAGGAGCATAGATGTTGAAATTATCTACACCTTGCCTTTCCCTATTACCTTTAGTGATAATCTAATCTTAAATTTATTAATTGATCCATCAACATTTATTCTTAGGATATATCCATTTGTGCCTTTGATTTCTAATTGCCCAATGGATTCACCTCATTACTATTTTCATGAAATGTTGATTCACTTGAAATGTTCCTTTTCCTAGAAAGTCTGAAGTTCTCTACTTTCCATTGAATGATGATCCTGTAATTTGTTTTGAAGGATCGAGCCAATGAGATATATAAGAAGGTAGAAGATCAAAAATCAATTAGAGGAAGAAATCAGGATGCAATTTTGGCTGCTTGCCTCTACATTGCTTGTCGACAAGAAGACAAGCCTCGCACAGTAAAGGGTACAGCTTATGCTTCCTTAACATCTGGATGCTTCCTGATTTATCTTTCTCAGTGTCTCTTAGTCTTCCATGAATCTGTGGGTTTCAAATAGAAATTTGCTCTGTGGCCAACGGAGCGACAAAAAAGGAAATTGGCCGAGCAAAAGAGTACATCGTGAAATTACTGGAGGTAGAAATGGGCCAATCAATGGAGATGGGAACTATACATGCCGGAGATTTTCTGGTGAGTTTGTTGGTGTAATGATAATAATAATTATTTTTTGAGAGATTTTATTGCCACAGCAACTTTTGCTAGCACCACCCCAAATCATATGTAAATCACCAAAGAATTGCACACATCTGGGTGTGGCACTAGCAAAAGTTGGTGTGGCCATAGAAGCTCTCTATTATTTTTTCCTGTGCATGAGGTTTTTTGTTCTTTTACCAGTTTGCTTTGCTACCACTAAAACTAACTCAACTTTATAATCTACAGAGGCGTTTTTGTTCCCATCTAGGCATGACCAATCAAGCTGTTAAGGCTGCCCAAGAAGCAGTGCAGAAGTCAGAAGAGCTTGACATAAGGTAGTACTGGTTTATTCTTAATTATTGGCAAACATACTTCCATTGCCTACAACTTTAGAGGGTCTTATGTGTTTCTCCAGTTTGCTTCTGCTACAGTACATATAACAGGACTGTTAAATAGAACATAATAAGACGTGCAAGGCATATGCCTCACTGCAAGGTTCATTAAAAACTTCCTGTGGGTATACCATATAATTAGAGTATTTAGAAATGAGGTTAATTATAAAATAATAATATATGCCAAGAAAGTTGTTCAATTGGTTTGATTTATAAATAAATTTTGTAATATTTAGTATTATGCAGATTAAGTTCTTAAAAAATGGTAGTAGAAACTTTCAGATATGCAATTCAGATGTTTCTTTCTTCTTGAAATTTAAAAAACAATATTTTCTATTGTTATTAATTCAAGGAATAAAACTTGGAGACTTAATCATGTGGATTTGAAAGATGAAAAGTGTAAATATGTTGTGGCTACCAATTTTTCTATGTATCAGTTTTAATTATTATTTTTTGATCGGGTAAGCTGGGGTATTTAGAGACCCCACCCTTTTATTAAAAAATAAGCACTAAATCTTGAGTGGTTTCTTCATGAATAATGCTTTGAAGTTCTTGAGGATTACATTCCTCATTGACTTTAAACTGAAAAACTTTCATGGAAAATACCCAACTGGGCTAGGTAATCTACCTTTGTATCAGCTTATCTCCATTGAAACTCAAATCTGCACTCCTCAAACCTTTGAGCCATGTCTTTTATATCCTCAAATTCTTTCTCATACTTCCAAGATGCTTCATAATTTCTCTCCACACTTCTGATAAGAGTAAAGAAAGTCTGAGCAAACAATTACATGGGAAGTGTTTTTTGTTCTTGCAAATTTTAACACTTCAAGTGTTGCTTTCATCTCAATTTTTTTTTTTTTTTTTTGTCACACATCCACTCCAGCCTCCAAGTTTAAACTTTCCGTTTGAGTCTCTTCCTTTGAATCCAATCCCACCTCCTTCCAATGATAAGATCCATCTGTATTTATTGTTGTGTATCCTTTCTCTGGCCATGCCCAGAAGAAGCATTTAGTTGGAGGTGAAACAATACTTTGTGTATCTTTTTTCCTCAATATATTTTGCTATAATCCAATTTGCCCACATTGGTTTTCTTTTAGTAATTTCCCAGAAAGGTTTCACATTCCTATCCGGTTCGAATTACTTAATCGTCTAAAGCCAAGCCCCCCCACCCCCTACACAGCTAAAAAAAAAGAAAAAAAAAAAAAATCTGCACAGGGTTTACAAAAATTTGCTCCATTTGGTTAGGATGAAAAGAATGGGATAAGGACGAACCATTCCAAAGATGATTTTATTTTCTTCAAAATTCTCAAGGAAATATTGAACGAGGATGTCCAGTAACTTCGCAATGAATTTAGGACAGTTTGATTAGTTCTACCCAACTAATGCTTAATGGCTAACTGAGTGCTTGACCTCTCACCCAGCTCTGTAAATGTTTTGAGTAACTATTTTATTGATAGCAACAAGGGAACCAATACTCACCCCTAAATTCCACTCAAAATGTCTCGGACTCACTTGTGCCGTCTTACTAGCACATATATCACTGTTTCTTGGTTGATTTGCTCATCCAATCCAAATCTCATCCATGGACAGCCCAAATATCATTATAGTAACCCTGTTTCTTTTCTTTTGCAGGAGAAGCCCTATCTCAGTGGCTGCAGCTGTTATCTATATGATAACACAGCTATCGGATGACAAAAAGCCTCTGAGAGGTTTGGAAATAGTGTACCTATCTACATCATTGCATCACACATCATATACAACTACTATGTTATTTGATCCGTTTTAAGTAAATAATCTGTAAGTGCTATGGGTACAGATATCTCACTTGCAACTGGAGTGGCTGAAGGCACCATCAGGAATTCGTATAAAGACCTCTACCGATATGCTTCAAGGTTGATACCTAGTTGGTATGCCAAGGAAGAGGACCTGAGGGGACTCTGTAGCCCCTAAGAAAATTATTTAACTAATTATAGTAATAACAAGAATAATATGGTGCACCCTTCCCCCTAAGCAACCCCCAATTTGTATTTTGAGACTAATGCGGATTGAAAATGGTAGACTTTCTTCGAGCATTTGTGGCGTGATAATAACTTTTTTCTGTTATTACTATTTATATTAATCAATTTATTTACCAATTTCCTTTCATAGCTATGTTGCTTAACTATGTGAATTCTTCTAGCTCATCAGCCAAGCCGGATTAAAAGGTGATGTTACTATCATTATTGATAAAGCTTATGTTGTGGGACACCCAACTTTTTTGCAACATGTAATCAACGACAATGGCAGAGCCTTATCCCAAAGATTTGGGGTCGACTAAATGAAAAATATCCAAAACCAAGTCTTTTGTTGCTCTGAGAGAGTTCATATTTGTTTTCATCATCTCTATTCAAATTCTTTTGGGTCTTCCTTTCACTTTTTTAGGATTTTTAATTTGAATATATATATAGGGTCCCGTTCAGCAACAAACATTTTGGCAAAACATTTTTCAAAACATGGGTTAGAGGTTTTGGAATGGGCTGATTTTTGGTGAGGATGATCTCTACGGTGAGGAGATCATCATCACCAAATATCAGCCCATTCCAAAACTTCTAACCCCAGTTTACAAGTTGAAAAATCGTGGACCGTCCATTTTTTGTAAACCATTTTTGATAGGGTTAGAAGTTTTGGAATGGGCTGATTTTGGGTGAGGATGATCTCCTCACCGTAGAGATCATCCTCACCAAAAATCAGCCCATTCCAAAACCTCTAACCCATGTTTTGAAAAATGTTTGCCAAAATGTTTGTTGCTGAACATTTCCCATATATATATATATAGAAGGTCAGGATTTGTGTACACATATATTTACAGCGTGTTGTTTTTCCTATGTGGGCTAAAAGTTTCGGATTGAGATGATTTTCTCATCAAAAGTGGTTTACAAAACATGGATGGTCCATGATTCTTCAATTCATAAATATGGGTTAGAAGTTTTAGAATTAGCTGATTTTTGGTGGTGATGATTTTCTCATCATAGAGATCAACTTTACAAAAAATCAGTTCAATCCGAAACTTTTAGCTCACACAGAACAAACATGTAGATATATGTGTACATGGGTGCTGACCCATACATATACATATATTGTAATTGGGTAAGTTATTTACAGGCCCAATTAAAAGAAATATAAAAGTTGAAGATCCTAAAAGAGCAGCGCAAGATGATGAAGCTCTACGATTTAGGCTTCTACTTGGTTCATCGAGTGTTAAGAAACTCGTTATGAGATAAGGCTGGCAATGTAAGGCTTTTCTTTTCTTCTAAGAAACCTTCTGGTGAACCTCATGGTGATGGTTTGAGTAATTTTAGGGATGATTACTAATACACTGAGGTTAGGTTTGTGTTTTTGGGGTAACATCTAATGGTATTAATCACTCAATAACTTGATCTTAGGAGTTATCCAAATAAGCGTGACTGCTCATTTTCCACTAACCTCGGCTATTTGAGCTGCGGGTTCAGAGCGAGCTGCTTCAAGAAGTCTATGCAGTTTGATCTCAGGATCAAATATTCAGCATTGAGATGCACAATGCAGTCCAAAGCACCTTTGGCTGGGGTCTATTAAAACCAATTTTTTTTTTTTTTGGGTGTTGGAATTTCCACTGAGAACTTTAAAAAGAATTTCTTTTGAGACCTTCACCCCAATTAGAAGCGAGGATTTATTATATATATATATAGGGAGCGGTTCAACGGTCCTAAAGTTTGCCAAACATTTTTCAAAACATGGGTTAGAAGTTTTGGAATGAGCTGATTTTTTGTGAGGATGTGAAGAGATCATCTCTAAAAATCAGCTCATTTTGAAATTTCTAACCCTAGTCTACAAATTGAAAAATCGTGGACCGTCCAATTTTTGTAAATCACTTTTGATGGGGTTAGAAGTTTTGGAATAGGCTGATTTTTGATGAGGATAATCTCCCCATCATAGAGATCATCCTCATAAAAAATCAACTCATTACAAAACTTCTAACCTATGTTTTGAAAAATGTTTGGCAAACTTTAGGGCTGTTGAAGATCATTCTCATAAAAAATCAGCCTATTCCAAAACTTCTAACCTCATGTTTACAAGTTGAAAAATCGTGGACCGTCCATTTTTTGTAAACCATTTGTGATGGGGTTAGAAGTTTTGGAATGGGCTGATTTTTTGTAAGGATGATCTCCTCACCATAGAGATCATCCTCACCAAAAATCAGCTTATTCCAAAACTTCTAACCCATGTAGGGCAAAACATGTTGGGCAGATTGTTGGGTAAATGGTTGGGTGTCGAACGTTTCCCATATATATATAGGGTCCCGTTCGGCACTTAACCATTTACCCAACATGTTTTGTCTTACATGGGTTCGAAGTTTTGGAATAGGCTAATTTTTGGCGAGGATGATCTTTATGGCGGGGAGATCATCCTCACCAAAAATCAGCCCATTCCAAAACTTCTAACTCAATCACAAATGGTTTACAAAAAATAGACGGTTTATGATTTTTCAACTTGTAAACATGGGGTTAGAAGTTTTGGAATGGACTGATTTTTGGTGAGGATGATCTTCTAACCGTAGAGATTATCCTCACAAAAAATCAGCCCATTCCAAAACTTCTAACCCATGTAGGATAAAACATGTTGGGCAATTGTTGGGTGCTGAGCATTTCCCATATGTATATATATATAAAATATGAGTAAGATTTCACCGTGAAAATCTAAAGGTTTTTTCCTGGGAGCCTTCTCCCAAAGAGGGGCCTTAAGTGATTGCCTAAATGGCCTTATGGTTGAGTTGCTCCTGAGACTTCATCTAAACTTAATAATTTTGTGTTGTTTTCAAGTTGTGTTCGCAGATTGTGTTAAAATTGCCACTCCTTGACTTCTGACATTCTATGAGAGATTAATATTAAAATGATAGAAATAAGTCAATAACCCACCTTAATTCTTTATCGAATAGGCAAAAATAATGGATCAGATAGAGTTTAATCTCCGCACACAACATTATCTGGCCCGTCTCACTGGAGTTTGGGGATGATTTCTCTAAATCTAAGATCCGACTTGTCTCACTGGAATTTGGGATGATTTCTTTGAATCTAGGTTGGGCTGGCAATGGGTTAGATGGAGTTATTTCCATATCCTCATCCAACTTTACATCTGGTTATTCATATTCAATTTTTTACCCATTTATTTTAAAAATATCCATATCTGATTATTTATCCACTTTTTTAAAGGATATCCATATTTGACTTTTACCCAAAGTTCAAGCTGATATCCAAGTCGGAAATATATAACTCATTATGAAGATAATGGAAAAACCTTAATTTTAAGTTATACATATATTTTATTTTGAATTTACCGTGCTAAACTTGAATAAACGGATATTTGGTAGGATAGGACATACATCCATATCCGACTAAATTTACTTGATTAAAAATGTTCGGATAAAAATAATTGCGAATAAATTTACTTGAATTCTTAATCACATAAAAAATTGGTACCCATACCCAAATATCTCGGATAAGATGAGTCGAGTAAGTGGCTATTATTCGATCCATTGCCAACCCTAAATCTAGGGATGTTTTTAGTTTGAAGTGAAATTTATACCGATCCGATCTAGTTGTCTGATTCGACAGATTTGGATATGGTCTTTGTATGATCTAATTCGGATCCAGGTTTAAAATTTTTAATCTGGATCCACATATAGATATACTAAAATCCAACCTGGATCCGACCCATTTTATATCCTAGGTAACCAACCAACAATTGTACATAGGAGCTAAGAAACACCAAAAGAAAAAATAAAATAAGAGAGTTTCTAACGCCACACCAATTTTTACTAATGCCACACCAACTGTGTGCAATTTCATATATTGGAATTGGTGTGAAATTAGTAAAACTTGATGTGGCAATAGTAGTTCTATAAAATAAAATATAAGAAATGTAAGAGAGATGGAAGAAGAGATGACTAGGCTTCTGTCAAAGACTTTCCGTTCTCTGAAGTGCCACCACACACCGCCTCACAAGTATTCATTATCATCATCATCATCATCAAGGACATCATCAAAGGCATCATCATCATCATTAAGGACATCATCATCATCATCATGGTTGGTGTATCTGATCATCTCCACCAACAAACCCAAAAAGACATATGTAGGCGTCACCACCAATTTCTCTCGCCGGTAACATTTTCCTTATTTCTTCTACTCTCACCCCTCACCCCTCACCTCCCTTTAATTCCACTAAATTGAATTCTACCCCTTCTCTAGGGATTGATTATGAATTTTATGGATCTAAATATAATAAATTTATTTATGTTACCCCGGATACGGTACAGACACGGCATCTTGTATGAAAGAAAGATTCACTTTAATTGATTTAAAAAGAATCTATAATTCGATTAAATTGGAACAATTTCCAATTATCCCCAAAAAACAAAAAAAAAAAAATTGCCCTAAATGGGTAGTTGAATTGTTCTATTTTCATTATTTTGTAATATTTATGATGATTTTTATAGATATAGTTGTTTATTGATCACTTAACTTTCCTCTTAATGTGCCTTCAATGAGATTTTTTATTTATTTTTTCTTCTTTTAGGAAAAAGAAATTAACATAATTTATACTTTGAGCTCATCAAGGTTGAAATCACATCTATCACAATTACTACTACATGCAATTAGAAACATTGAGAAGAATGTCTTTTTAAATATATATATATATATATATAATAAAAATGTAGTTTTTTAAAATATTATTTAGTTTGTTGGTTGCAGGTAATTGTGATTAGTACTCACTCTTATAGTAGATAGAATTACAATCAAGATAATGTAATAAAAAGAAATTACACAAACAATGTAGCCCATATCAACAAAATTAAAGTACATTTGAGGGTATTTCTGGTATAAAAGAAATCTTTTGAGGGCAATTTTGGTAGGAAATTCAATTTCCTAGGTGTATTTAATGCACCTAAATGTGTGCCCTTAGGGCACATGTTAACAAAACCAAAAAAATAAATAGTGGTAGTAGAGATGGTTGAACACATATAAGATCTATCATAATTATAAAAAAGGTAAATATATATTATATTGATGATGGGGGTATCCAAACTTATGTTCGACCAGTGGGACCGGAAGAGCTAGAGCTAGAGCCAGAGCCAGAGATAGAGGCTGGGCTAAGGCGCGTGGGTCCCTTCCGCTGGGCATGTGAATCGCACATCACACGCACCGGGTAAGTGAGGGTGCGCCCGAGGAATTAATGCTCATACTGGGTATTGAACTCATGACCTATGAACTTTCACCGCTTATCGATTCGAAATTGCCATTGAACCAACTCCTCGGGGTTAAAAAAAAAAGGAAAAAAAATATATATATGAACTTCTATTATACTCTCTAATGGCAAGGAAGACCTCTACTATTGTCTCCCCACGCTGCGGTAGTGATGTTGTTGTAAGGCTCCTCCCCCACTGGATTCAACAATCTCTATTTAAGAAGCAATGCACTCAGGAGAACATATGCAACATTTTCTTTGACCGTTTGACCGTTCTCCTACAAATATAATGCTTTCGAACAGGTTTTCAACGGATATACTAAGAAGGATAAATTGATAAAAACAAAAATGAAGAGTTGAATGAAATTTTATCTGTAAAGATGAGTTCATTAGAGCCCACAACCTATAGCCCAAGTGAACAAGGTGAGGTGTGGCAGACATACATGTCTCCCATACCAATAGCAAGAGACAAAACTATATATAAACTACTCTTAACATTCTTTTCCCTATTCAATGTGAGACTAAAATGCTTCACAAGGAAACAAGAAAACTCAAAAAAATGCAAACTTGGTAAATGGGTGACTTTTCTCATCGATTTTTCATACATCCAAATGTTTAAATGATCAAACAAGGGTATGCTTCTCAGATCTCCACTTCACATATATATTGAGAAATGCTGTGTGTAGAATGGCCCCACTCACCGCAGAAAATATGAAAATCATATATAACAATCATTAACCTTTTGACATGCACATTTTGTTCAATATATCAGCAATCTCATTGGTACCTATGCCAAAGCTAATTGGCGACACTCCCGCTCTCTCTGTGAATATACTTACCTTGTAACGTAGCTTATATCTTGTGTTGCTTGTCTTATTTCTTTCAACAATTGTATAATCTTGAGGTGGTTTATGTTTTTCATTGACTACACCTATCGATAGTGTTAATAGTGGCTATTTGTTCCCTTTTTCCTTCGGTCTATTATTTGGTGTACTAAAAACCTACAATTTTTTTTGTAGTCTGAAACAACATAACGGTGAGCTTAAAGGAGGAGCAAAAGCATCCCGTGCAGGAAGGCCTTGGATTTGTGCATGCATTATTCAAGGATTTAAGGACCAAAATGAAGGTGGTAGTATCACATCAATCTAAAAAGCAACCATAGCAGCCAAGGGTTCATGTGTTTCTAATCTTCCAGGAAACTATTTGCTTTTCGCAATTACATTCTTACAATGAAGCAAATCTCCCTACAAAATTTCCTATATATGTTTTCTCACAATTTTTTTTATGCATCATGATATTTACAGTTACAAATCTTAACAAACGAGGTGTTTCTTGTTTCCCTCTCATGCATTGTTTCATGTATTTGTTTATCTATGTACGTGGAAACTATAGATAGAATCACATAACTATATGGAACAGCTAAATCTACAGAAATTTTAAATCAATTAAGATTCAATGAATTTGCTCTAGATAGATACATTGTCAAGAACATTACCCACTTTGAGATTTATCTTCTAGCATTTTATTGCTTTCGAACTTGTAGGATGAAATCCTTTGAATATTCTCATCAACTTCTGTAGAATCGTGTACATTAAGATTATCGACTTCATGTGTATTGTCTGGTCCAATGTGTTTGGCATTGTTGACAACCATCATGGAACAAAAAGGCTCTAAATTCTAGCATTTTGTTGCTTTCGAACTTGTAGGATGAAATACCTTGAAGGCCATATTCTCATCAACTTCTTTAGAATCGTGTACATTAAGATTATCGACTTCATGTGTATGGTCTGGTCCAATGTGTTTGGCATTGTTGACAACCATCATGGAACACTTGCTCATTTTGGTTTCTTCTTTCTGATCTTTTAAAGCCTTTTTGTTCCTATGTTAACTGTCAATGCGTATACTATGCAATCTGCCACCATGTTGCAAGTACATGAACTGGATTCCAACATTGAAATTTCCAGTTTTATATATATATATATATTAATTCATCTAGCTTAAAGTTTCTAATGCATATTCTTCTTTGAAGTTGGTTGGGTTACAACATTTCCTCTCTTTCATCTGTATCCCTTTATTATTTTTTCAAATCTATGCCGTTCACTTATAGACATACTTGTTCATGTTGATGCTAGATTTGAATTGTAAATTAATCTATAGGTTTCAATTTGTGAAACAATGTTGATAAATAACTCATTTTTGATCGATGTAAGTGTGAATGAGAGGCTTTTATCTCAGGTATGTGGTATTACCACACAGACTTTACTACCTCATCGTGGTGACACTGGAAAAAAAAAATCTAGAATAATATTTTTTTTTACTAGACGATGGAGTTCCTAGAGAGATCAGTTATGAGAAGTATGAGCTCTCTTGGCCAAGTCAAAACCCATAATGACTTCAATTCTTGGAAGAGTTGTTGACTTCCAAAACAGATATATTGCTTGGTTATGGTTAAGCTGAATTCAGATGTGCTCATGTTTGTGTTGCAATTTGACATTTTGACACCCTCTTTGTAAATCGAAAAAACAAAGATAACACAATTGCACAAAACACAAGGATTTACGTGGTTCGGCAGTGTGCCTACGTCCACGAAACAGAACATGAACAATCACTATTTTCTCATTAGTTTTACAACCCTAGAGATCTCTATTTATCATATCAAGAGTTACCAAAACATGTAAAACTCCCCAAAACAGAAATCCCAAAAAAATAGTAAACCCTTGAGAAAATATTAGATGATTGCCCTTTAAATACCTCTTAAAAAATTCAGGCTGGGGGCTCTGCTCCTTCACCTCCGCAGCTCTGCGTAGTACAGCAGAATACTAGACATTTACACAACAGACCTGTATTGTAACTTATTTGTACTCTCATCACTGCCTGAGCTTGTCCGAAGTGACTTAGATCTGCTACTACTGTTTCCACCCCCACCACCACCACAACAACTCTTTGGGCTAAATATAATTTGTATTAAAAGAGAGAGAAAACAGGAGGTTCAAACAACTGCCTATAAAGCATCTAAAAGAACAAAGCAAGATCAAAAAACCCAATTAGGGGTTGTTGACGGGATGAACAATACTCTCCCCACTAGACAAAGGTCCTCAAAAAAGAGATCTTTTAGTCATCAAAAAGACTACCCCAATAGAAAATAAGTTATAGGATACAGATGATGACATTGCTGATTAAAAATAAGTTCCTTCCCATCCAAGGCTTTTTTATTCTCTACTTCAAAAGATCCCAACAAATTAAAAATGGAGTTAATTTCCATAAAATCCACTTTGTAGAACTGAAGGCTGTGGGCTACAACATCGAAAGCATGGGATAAGTTGAAATTACATGTAAAAAAGGATTAAGTCTCTCCTTGAATTTATCATACACACATGTATGCTAGACATGAACTATTACAAGAAACCATGTACGTGTTTTCTATAGTAGGGATTGAATTATGCCGATTTTGTCTCGGACTTATTAGTAATGTTATTTACTCTATATATTTCAATGTTACTGATACCTCTACTGTTAATTTTTTTTTTCTATAGCTTGCGGGTTTGAGTCGAGATGGAAGAGCTTCTCCCGCAAATTGCCACGAAAAAGGAAAACTGGAGATATGGCTAAAGAAGCCAATACTGGATCAGTTGAACTATTGCAACACAGGCAAGCAGCTTTGAATAAACTCAAAGGTTTATTGGATTTCAGCCACTTAGAAATTGAGTGGAAATTAAACCCTTCTTGATTTGATTCGCAATTAAAAATAAATATATAGGTCGGTTAATTAATTATCCAGCTCGATCCGATAATATCACGGGAAGATGGTGAGATTATTATGTGTATCCAAATGTATTTTATTGTCAGCCAACCCATTGTTGATGGCTAGAAATAATAACTCCCTTGTAACTATGTTCAATTGTTTATTACACTATTCTGAATATTGAATAACAACTCTTGATCTTTATTTGTATAGTTAAACAGAATCAGTCTTGCTCAAGATAGTTTTGTTGATCATTCTTTCTGCCATACTGTGATTGGCGATACGAATCATATTTTAGTGCCCTTGACTGTATCTGAATTTGATTCTTATAGTCACTGAACTAGTGATACAGACAAAATCGATTTTTTTTTAATAGATGGATTGGGCTGTTCATATTGTAAAGGTATTACTTCTTATATCACAAAATCCTTGTGATTTTGTGAAACATATGTATCCATTCTTATGTCACATGCCATATCGGATAGAGTCGTGCCGGAGTGACCTCAAGTTGGAACCTCATATCGCACTTATTTACGTGAAAGTGGATAGGAACCATAGATGCTTTTTCACTCATCTCGATGAAAAGCATCTATGGTTCCCATTCACTCTCACATAAAGAAGTGCGATATGAGGTTCCAACCTGAGGTCACTTGAGCATTATTCTATTGGACATGATATAGGAAAAACTAGGGGTGCAGCTTGATCTGGTTCAAACCAAGAACCGAACCAAATCGAGAGCTTTGGATTGGTTTGGTTCGATTTATAATGAACTTCGGTTCGATTCCGGATTTTAACAAAATAGAGAGCCAACCAATTTGATTAAGTTCTTGGTTCATGCCTTAAAAGAATCGAACCAAATCGATAGCTGAATCCTTATATTAAGAAAATTATAAATAAATATTATTAATCTATTTAATAAACTATACCCATTTTTTTATGGATAATTTTTATTTTATTTTATTTATAGATAGATTAATGGCATTTTTTTGGATGGATGGATTAATGATTTCTTTAATTGATGAAAAAACTATTGACCTTTTTTTAAAAAAATGGATACATTATTATTTTTTTTATTGATGGATAAATAAATGACTCATTATATGAGATTTCATATTCATATCTATTTATTTTTATTAAAAATATATTGATTCAATTAGGTTTTTAAGATATTGGCAATCTATAGAACTGAACCAAACCAAACTGATCTTAGCTCGGTTCGGGTTGCTTTGGTTCTATGATAATTTGGTTCGGTTCTGATTATCAATTAATGGAACCAATCTAGGTCAGTTCGATTCCGATTTGGCATTAGAAAAAACCTCTTTTATTTTTCTCGATGAGGATTCAATCTGACTCTTCATACTCTTGATAGCTAGATTACATGGAATCCGAGCTGATCAAAATGTCGCATATTTTAAGAAAGCTGCTATTAGCATCCCAACTTTTATTAATTACACGCAGTTTTTTAAATTATTTATCACACCATAATTAAAGATTAAAACACACCATTCAAACTCTACAAAAACGTTGTTAGTTCAAACTTACAAAGCATTATAACCCATTCAAACAACTTCAACAGCTGTTTACAATTAGGATTAGGCTTTTATATAAAATCCTATATCTAACAAATACATGCCTAAACAAAGAAATAAAGAGAGAGAATTTCTATTGGCACCCCACTTTTACTTATTCTTAGCCATTGATTTATTTATTTTTATTTTAATTGGGATGCAAATGTGCAATAAGTAAAAATTGGGGTGCCAATAACAGTTCTCTACACAATAGATAGTAATAATTATACGTTTTTGCCCTATTGATCAAGAATTAATAATTCATAATTATCTCCTTAATAAGACAATATCAAAGTTACTGAGTCCCTAGAGCTGCCGAACCATATATGCTCCAATCAAATGAATCAAACTTGGAAAACAATTATATATATAAAATATGAAAATTATTTACCCGAATCCGTAGTTCAAATGTACCGTAAATCTCAAAAAAAAAAAAAAAAAAAAAAAAAATCCTAACCTAAACACATAGCAAACCAATAGTCCATCCTTACTTGTCATCTTGTTTCGATCTCGATGAAAAATCATTTATCTTCGGATCTGCCGTTGTCCCATTAATCAACATTGAATAGGGAGACATGGGTTGGTCAGGCAAATGCATGAGTTCATCGAAACCACAGTAAGGTGACTTCCAAAAATCTTCGGTCTCGTAAGAAAGGGGTTCGAGAGGATGTGATAAGTCGAGTGGATCAAGATCAAATTGAGATTTATGATGATCACCAACGATATTAAGTGGGACAAGTTGATTATTATGGACCGATATCGTTGAGTTACCATTTCCACAACTAATGCAATTACATGTGATTTGTTGATCATTTAGGACCGATGTCGATGTTGATCTTGTTGAGCCACCGCCACTAACGATTTTAAGTGGTTCAGGTTGATCAATCAGGACCATTGCCATTGATTGATGAGATTGATCAACTGGGATTTCTAATGTGAAATCATTTGGTCTTGATGTCACTTCATCAGATGGACTTGAATTTGAATCATTCTCCAGCTCTTTAACATCTTTTTCTTTCTTTTTCTTCTCGTAAATCCTACATAAAACCCAGTCGTTCAACTGCCAAGAAAAACACAAACACACATGGTCAGATTGGTTTTTTTTTTTTTTGAATCATAAAATTCAACTTGGTTAGATCAAAATATATATATGGGTGGCGTTCAGCAGCCAACGCAATTGTCCTATATGGCTTAAAAGTTTTGGATTGAACTGATTTTTTTTGTGAATGATGATCTCTAGGGTGCGGGGATCATCCTTATAATAAATCATCCAAATCTGAAACTTCTAAATCTATCAAAAGTGATTTACAAATTATCGGTAAAAAATTAACGGGCTATAGTTCTAAATCACTTTTGATGGGGTTAGAAGTTTTAGATTGAGCTGATTTTTAAGTTATATTGGACAAATACGTTAGCTCCCTAACGTTGTTTGCCGAACCTGACACCCTATATATATATAAGACAATTTTTTCCTATGTGGCCTAAAAGTTTTGGATTGAGGTGATTTTTTACGAGGATGATTTCCTCACCATAGAGATAATCCTCACAAAAAATCAGCCCAATCAGAAACTTTTAAGTCAATCAAAAGTGATTTACAAATTTTCGATAAAAAATCAACGATGTACATTTTAAAACACTTTCGATGAGATTGGAATGCTCAAATTGAGCTTTTTTTTTTTTCTTTTTTTTTTGCGAAAAATGTTCTTCTCATCATTGAGATCATCCTCACAAAAAATTTGCACATTCCAAAACTTTTAACCTATATAGGACGAAACACATTGGCAAAATATTTGGTTCTTGAACGATCCCCTCCACACACACACACACACACCACACACACACAAGTGGAACCAATTTTGTTATAAAATTTTGAGACCACTAGTTTAAAATATTGGTTTCAAGAGGACGAATCACTCTTACATATGGACCTCCACCATGGTTCTAAATTCAACTGACTTCGAATCAACTTGACTGAATCAAATTGACTCAGAAGACCCTGAGTATGTGGCTAATTAATATTGCATAAGGAGTTGTGCTAGGACGACCTCAACAGGGGACACACGGGGACACCTTGACGTGGTGGCATGCACATGCCTGTTCATGTGCAGCTACCATGTTAAGATGTCCCCTGTTTGGCCTCCATTAAGGTCACTTCACAGGGGTGGAGTCAGGATTTTGCTCATGTGGGGACAACCAAGAGTAGAAAAAAATTTGTGAGGACAATTAAGAGTGAAAAAATATAGTTGTGAGGGCAACTAAGAGTGAATTTTTATTTTTGTGGGAGTAATAGTGGCAGATTTCTTTATCTGCCACTAAAATCTGTTTCACTAGCACATTAATCCATAGAATTTGAAAACTCTTGTTGGGGCAAGTACCCCCACAGCCCCCACTCTAAATCCGCCCGTCACTCCAGCATTAATCCTGCATAATATAAGAGTCATGCGAGTAACATTGTGGGGGACATTTGTGACGTGAATGCGTATCATAACCATTGATATTTTCATCGAGAAATGAGTGAGATCTCGATGAAAAGCATGTATGATTATGACACACATCCACGTTAGAAATGTCTCCCACCATGTCTCTCACAATGTTTATTAAGCATTATCAATAATATAATTATACTCTTAAAAGAAAGAATTAAAGAAAGTTTGTACCGGGGGGTCCGTATCTCCCTTGTCTCTTTTTCGCTGTTTGTTCTCTTCTTTTTTCTTCTTCTTCACTTCTTCTTCTTCCTCAAGTACGTACTCATGCATGATCCAATTGGTTTTCTTTCCCTTCGAATGTGATCCTCTATAGAACACCAATGATCTCTTGCACCCAATTGGTTTTTGCTCGTCGTTCATAAAGATTTTCTTGTCTACACCTGTAGCTTTCCAATACCCAGAACCCGTACTACGGCTTGGACGATCTCCGTTTAGATATTTTCGTGTCCTAGGAGTGAAGAAGTAAAATTCTTTCTCCCAATATGATTTATACATCTCTGATCAATTAATAAACATCAGACAAATACAATTAGAATATACCCTTATCTAATCTCAACAAATCTTATAAATTTTATCACAAAGGTAATTCCATCTAAATGGGAAAATCTTTCAGCAAAAATAGACTTTAAATTGAAGGCATGCATGTAATTTTACTTGCCAATAATTTAAACAAAAATTTATGTAGATGGATTACATAATTATTCTGTAATTATTCAAAAACATATCCAATTCAATAAATTCGACGTAGTTGTTACCTTTTTTCCATGTCATGAAATACCCAAATCTCAACGCGGCATTTTGAGGCATTTCATTCTGAATCTATTACAATTTCTAGAATATTAAGATTATGAATTCTAGAAATCAATTTTCAGAACCTGATTTTGTATATATATATTTTTTTAAATCAAGGTATCCAGGTCTCTTAGAGCACCCAACTAATCCTCGAGACACATGCAGTCCACTCCCACTACACGTACCAAATAATTTCTAGGATAAATCCCTAAGAGGGGATTCCAACTCAAGACCTCCACTTCATAAGGTGTGGTCTTGGCCATGTCACCAACCTTTTAGATGGTTAATTTACAAAATCTGATTTTGACAATCAGAATCTATTAATATGAACATAGAACATCCTAAGAAACAATAGAACAAACCCATCTTTCTACTAGAAACAAAGACCCAAAGGTATTGGATTGGATTTTGATTTTGGGTGCAATCCGATCCATTGAGAGTGGCAAAAATCAAAAACAACTTTTGAAACATTCTTCTAATTCAAACAAAACAAACCAACAGACTTACCTATCTTAGGGGTGTCAATAGATAATCAAAACTTCGAATATTATCTGAAACTTTTGGATATCAGATATCGAATTCGGATAGTTTTATATATTCGAATCCTTATCGAATACGGATTCAGATATTAACATTTCGAATCTGATAATATCCGATTCAAAATAATATATAAGACATATTATTTCACTTGATTTATTTTTTATATAAATAATATAATATATAATAGTTTTTTTTTTTTTTATAATGAAAAATCAGTTGGATTCGAATTCTAATTGGATATTATCTGATATCCGATAGGACAGTCTGATTCGAATTCGAATATCAGATACAAATTTTGGATTTGAATTCAGATATTAGATAAAAGTTTTGGATTCGAATTCGGACATTGTTGTATCCGAACTGATAAGCATCGATTGACAACCCTAATCTATCTAATATCTTCTTTTCTTTTCTGGGTAAAAAAGACTTGAACCCATGACCTCAAAGCTGCTTTTCATACGCCTAAGCCCTATCCATCTAAATCCATCATATATATAATAGCAATAAAAACCTTACAAAAATCCTTTAATTGAAATAATAATAAAAAATCTCTCTTTGATATCCGGAAAAAATATTCCCTCAAATTAAAACAAATAAAACAACAAACCCATCTCTCTAACTAACATAAAACATTGAAAATTATTCCATAAATATTAAAAAAAAAAAAAAAAAAACCTCTAACACCACATAAATTATTATTAAAAAAAAAAAAAACAATCTTTAATTGCAGCAAAAACATTCAAAACGAATTATAGCTTTTAGTTTGAAGCTATTAGCAATAACAAATAAAAATTCATAACGAGTCGTGACAATCTGACTACCCCACGTGCCATACCCAATCAACTCTCCTGACATGACAAGTTTGGAAACTATGATTCCCTCATAATACTCTGGGGAAGTGCATTCATGTATCCCAAGGCGTACAGATCTACAGTTCCCAAACTTGTCACATCAAGGGAGTCCAATGAGTATGCCACGTGGGGTAGTCAGATTATCACGATTCATAACAATAACAATAACAAAACCAAAATCAAAATCAAAATATCAGCAAACCTGCAAGGACTTCAGGATCAAAATTATAGAGATTCACTTCTTTAATCCTATTACGAGGTAACTTATGTCTCAACACTTTATTTCGAAGATAATAATATAATAATTCTTGATCGGTAGGGCAAAATCTGTAACCAATTGAAATATTTTTGAAATATTCATCTTCTTGTTCTTGTCTTGCACCACCAACACCTTCAACAATGGCCATCGAATCAACCTTCATCATTAATTGAAAATTTCAATTATTCAAATTGAAATTGAGAAATAAATAAAGAGAATACGGAAATTGGTATTTTGTATCAATCGAAAAAGGATGAAGCAAAGTTGAGTATGAATTAGAGAAGGATTGAGTAACCTCAATGGTAGTATAATCATACTTGAATTCATAAAGTCGGAGTAAGATTACAACTCCGCTGACGTGGCAGGTTTGATAGAATCGTAGATTTTTTTTTCCTAGTATCCGGAGGAAAACAAAGTTGAGTTAGGACTGTCCACGGATAGATATCCGATCGGATAGTATTATATCCGAATTCGAATCCGAAAAAAATATTGATATCCGAATTCGAATTCGAATCTAGGACTGTCAACGGATAAGTATCCGATCGGATATTTCTATATCCGAATTCGAATCCGATCGGATAGCACTAACAAACATTCGAATCCGAACTTGAAAATTATATCGGATATCCGATAATATCCGATCCGACAAAATCCTGCAAATGGGTTTTACTGTGTTTGAGAGAGAGAGAAGAGAGAGAGAGAGTATATATGTACCTCGATGCTCGCCGGTCGGAGAAGACGATGGGTTATGGAGCTTGGAGCCTCGCACAGTCCAAACCCTCCATTACCGTCTTCGACTGATTCTGCGTTTCAGATTGAGGTTGAGTGAAGATGATATTTTATAAGTTAAGTTTTGTTATAAAACAGAAATACACAGTACCATATATACATGTGTTAAAATTTTGCTGTAAGACATGAATACATAATATATATATTATATTGGAGCGGATATTATCGAATCGGATTTCGCAACATCCAAATTCGTATTCGAAACTCATTCGAATGTTAAAATAACATCCAAATCCGAAAATTTTGGATAATATTCGATTTTTCGAATTCGGATTTCGGATTTCGGATATCGCTTGACACCCTTATTCGAATCCGATTGGATATCACAAATCAATAATCGAATTCGAATTCGAAAAATATATCGGATATTCGATCATATCCGATTCGATAAAAATCCTACAAATCTATAGCAACCAAATTGATTTTCCTATCTTTTTTTCAAAATCTTTAATCAATTTTAGTCTTAAAATCAAATAAACTTTTATTTAAAAAAAAAAATAGTCTTAAAATAAAATAAACTTTAATTTTTGAAAAAAAAAAATGATAAAAAATCCGATTAAAATATCAATTGTTTTTTACATCAACTTGAAGAAATAGATTTTCAAAAAATAAATCAAGATTATTTTGATTGAGGTTGAACCGTTGAAATCGATGGATTTTGAAAGGGAAAAAAAGGGTTTTACTGTTTTTGGTAAAGTTCTTAACTTAATGCTTACCGGTCGCCGGAGAAGAGGGTGGCTACGGAGCTTATACAGACGAAACCCACTTACTAGTTGTTGGTTCGTGCGTGTATGTTGAGAGAGAAGATAACATATAAGTTATATTTGGTTGTGTAACGTAAATATACAAGAAGATATATATATATGGGTCCCTTTCAGCAACAAACATTTTGGCAAAACATTTTTCAAAACATGGGTTAGAGGTTTTGGAATGGGCTGATTTTTGATGAGCATGATCTCTATGGTGAGGAGATCATCCTCATCAAAAATCAGCCCATTCCAAAACTTCTAACCCCATGTTTACAAGTTGGGAAATCGTGGACCGTCCATTTTTTGTAAGCCATTTTTGATGGGTAAGAGGTTTTGGAATGAGCTGATTTTTGGTGATGATGATCTCCTCACCGTAGAGATCATCCTCACAAAAAATCAGCCCATTCCAAAACCTCTAACCCATATTTTGAAAAATGTTTTGCCAAAATGTTTGTCAAAATGTTTGTTGCTGAACATTTCCCTATACATATATATATATATATATATATATATGGGAAATGTTCAGCAACAAACATTTTGGCAAAACATTTTTCAAAACATGGGTAGAGGTTTTGAAATGGGCTGATTTTTGGTGAGGATGATCTCTACGGTGAGGAGATCATCATCACCAAAAATCAGCCAATTACAAAACTTCTAATCCTATAAAAAATGGTTTACAAAAAATGGACGGTCCACGATTTTTCAACTTGTAAACAAGGGCTAGAAGTTTTGGAATGGGCTGATTTTTGGTGAGGATGATCTCCTCACCGTAGAGATCATCCTCACAAAAAATCAGTCCATTCCAAAACCTCTAACCCATGTTTTGAAAAATGTTTTGCCAAAATGTTTGTTACTGAACGGGACCATATATATATATATATATATATGTAAATAAGTTTTGTTGTGTTATATGAATACGTAACACATATATTCAATTCAGAGTGGATATTATCGAATCGAATTTCGTAACATCCGAATTCGTATCCGAAACTCATTCGAATGTTAAAATAACATTAGAATCTGAATCCAATTTTTCGAATTCGAATTCGAATTTGGATTTCGGCTATCCATTGACACCCCTAAGTTGAGTATAAAAGGACTCACAATAAGAGACGTAGTGGAGTGGTTCAATAAGAGTCTTGTTTATTATAAATTGATAATTTAGTCGAGTTTAAGATAAGTGAAGTTCTATTGCTACACCAATTTTTACTAACGCCACACCAACTGCATGTAATTCTTTGGTTATTTACATAGGAATTGGTGTGGCAATAGTAGATGTATAAGGTAATTGGCTTTGCATTCGGCAAGAAACTCCTGGAGATTACATTATATATTATTATTTTTTTAATTTTTTAATTTATTAAAATGGATATTTTATATTTATGTCTGAATAATAAAAGAAAATGAGTAGATATAATATAATATGAATATGAAATAAGATTTAAAAAAAAAATACCTGATAAATTTTTTTTTTTTTAAATACCTAGTATTTTTTATAATTGTATTCACTAATCTGTATCGATTAATGGATACCCTCTAATTTACACGAAATTCTCCAATTTTTATATATTTTAAAATGGGCACTTATTTATTAAAAAAACTTTGAAAATTAATTTTTATATTTTATTTTGACTAATAATTTTTTATATATAATTAAAAAATTAATTAAGGTAATTTTAAAGATAATTAACATTTCTAATTTTTTAAAGAGTTGCGATAATATAAGGCCTCCTTCTGACACATGCCCCCATACGCCCTCATTACAAAACCGTAGATTATTTGCCTCATGATACACAAGAAAAAGATTAATGTTTATGCATATCCCAAGGCAAATGATCTATGGTTCTGCGATGGGGGTGTGTCAAAGGGGGGAGCGTTAGAAAATCATTACACTGCATCTAATATTGGGTTAAATAATATTGTATTTTTATGTAATAGTAAATTTAGTTTTTTGATTTTTTTGGATTTTATCGAATTAACCGATTTTTGTTATAAATAGATGCATACAAAGCTTATTCTTTTTCAAATGAACATCGGAAAATATTTATCTTGCAAATCATTTGCCAAGCAAATGATGCATTGGCATATCCTTTTCCTCTATTTGAACACATCATGAAAAATCAAACGAAATATCTGTTTGTACTCTTTTATTTTAATTGAATCATATAAGGTTTTTATTTTTTGTTTTTGTTTTTGTTTAGATTTCTTTTTTTAGTAAGTCCAACCTTACAAACTTGGTAAGATTTCAAATCTTACAAGGGTCGTTGGTTCACCTTGTGGCATCTAAAAATATACTCCGATGCCACAAGGATGTAGAAAACAAAATTCTATGAATTTTCTTTTCATATATATATATATATATATAATAATTTCGCTTTTTTCTTTTCTTTTGAATTTGAGTTTTTACATGAGATCTAGAGGGCCATGGTGTTGGATTGCAAATTTGGTAATCCATCTGAGCTTAACAACCTTATTATAAGATTTGTAATGTTATTTAAATAGTAAGGAAAGCATTTCTCTTTAAAAAAAAAAGAGAAATTAAATTAGAAGGAAAGTATTTCTCTTTTACTCGATCATTGAGTTTAAGGCAACAAGCTTTGGGAAGAAAAATCAAGTGCATTTGCCAAGACGTTAAAACATTTTATACTTGGTCCCTCATAGAAGACGATGAATCAAGTGGTTTCTCATCAATTTTAAAACACAAAAGGGTATCTCAAACATTCACTAAAACCAAAGGATATGTCTAAGGCTATGTTTGTTAACATTTCTGAAGTCTGAAAATTAGAAATCAAACTTCAGATCCAACGTCCTCCCATTGTTAATTCAAAATTTCGGAATTTCGATTCTGAAGTCTGAAATCTGGAACGAAAGAAACGAAAGTAAAAGTTTTGAAATCTAGATTTTAAAGGTGGGCCACCTCCATTAAGACTTCAGAAGTGTTATCCAACACACATTAAATTACTTAAGTAAAAAGTTTTATCACGTAGGGGCATTTTTATAATTTCATTGGTATTTTGTAAAATCCTAATTAGATTTTTTTAGGGGTATATATAGGTGGCGTTTGGAGGCCTCAAAGAAAGCCAAACATTTTTTTTCAATGTATGGGTTAAAAGTTTTGGAATAGGTTGAATTTTTGTGAAGATGATCTCTATGATGAGGAGATCATCATCACCAAAAATCAGCCCATTCTGAAACTTCTAACCCCATAAAAAGTGGTTTATAAAACTTAGACGGTCCATGATTCTTCAAGTTGTAAACTAGGGTTAGAAGTTTCGGAATGAGCTGATTTTTGGTGAGGCTAATCTCCTCACCATAGAGATCATCCTCACAACAAAAAAAATAGCCAATTCTGAAACTTCTAACCCCTATTTTGAAAAGTGTTTGGTCCTTTTTAGGGCCACCGAACGTTTCCCTATATATATTCGGTGAAGGAGTGTAATTTGTAATTGCAAATGTTCTCTTTATAGTGGAATTAGTGTGATTTGTGGATGTATCTCAATATATTCTCAATGAAACCATGTAAAAATTTCCGTGTTTTGTGTGTAATTGCACTTTATTTTATTTTACATTTTTTTGGTTCTTGGATTGATTTCTCTACATTTACAAGATTAAAGATGATGTCCATTACATTTAAAAGATTTACTGAGTCATAGAGTTTAAGGTAACAAGCATTGGGAAGAAAAATCAAATGCATTTGTCAAAAGGTTAGAACATTTTATACTTAGTCTCTCATAGAAGACCGTGATCCAGAGATTTCTCATCAATTTGAAAATACAAAAAGGTATCTCAAATATTCACTAAAACCAAATGATTTGGTAACACTTTTGAAGTCTAGAAATTAGAAATCAGATTTCAGATCTAATATCCCCCCATCGTTGATTCAAAACTTCGGAATTTCAATTCTAAAGTCTGAAATCTGAAATCTAAAACAAAAGAAACATAAATAAAACTTTTGAAGTCTAGATTTTAAAGATCGGCCAATTCCATTCAGACTTCAGAAGTGTTATCCAACACACACTAAATTACCTAATTAGCAAAGTCTTATCACGTAGATGCTCGCGTGGATGCATTAGGTAGTTGGCCCTCCACTCACCTTAATGTCTAAATGAAAGAAGAAAAAACAAATTCTTTTGGAAAGTTGGTGGTCTGGTTGTGTTTTAAGTTTCTTTTCAATGTTTTTACTGGTCAATAGAAGACACCTGGCAATGTACTCTCTGGTTCCCAACTGTTTTCTGAAAAGGACCTCTCTTTTCAATGCTAACGCGTCTCAGGATAGTTAGGTGAGGTAAGGAGATTCCAAGTTGTAACCTTAAACGTTAGTTGAGGCTATTGTTTTCTTTTCCAAATTTTATGGACTTGGAAATGGGGATCAAATGCATTGGGAACGATGAAAATGATTTCTTCAAACTTGAAATCGGAATGTATAAATGATTTTTCATTCACCATTTAATATTTATTTGGAATGAAATCGAGGTCATTTATTTGATATTCAAGTTCAAAATAAAATTTATTTAAAAAAAAAATTAGGGTTCAATTATCTTGAAAAAAAAAATAAGGGTTAGGGTTGGTTTTGCTTACTTGAAATCAGATTCAATTGGATATTGGCTTGCCTTTGCTAGATCAATCGATGGAATTTGAGCTAGGGTTCTTTGATTCGTTTGTGAGTTGTTCTCTAGTTTTCTAATGGTTTTCACATGATGAGAGGTTTGGGTAAGGAGTTGGGGTTTCAAAATCAAGGTTTATGGGAGGTTAAGGAAGCTTTTTAACCTATTTTTTCTAAGATTTATTTTTTAATACGAAACAAGGTGGAATTAGTGTGATTTATTGATGTATCTCAATATATTCTCAATGGAGCCATGTAAAAATTTTCGTGTTTTGTGTGTCATTGCACTTTATTTTATTTTACATTTTTTTAGTTCTTGGATTGATTTCTCTACATTTACAAGATCAAAGATGATGTCCATTACATTTAAAAGATTTACTTAGTCATAGAGTTTAAGGCAACAAGCGTTGGGAAGAAAAATCGATTGTGTTGAAAGATTGAGATAAACAAAGACACAAATGGTCAATGAAGTATTTAAAATTTTTTTTTCCAACATTAAGTACTATAATTTGCAGTAAACAAACGCCCCCCTAAGACAACCTGATAAATTTGGGGGTCCAACTCAAAATCAATTGGCGATGAGTGGAGAGGTTCAGGACTTATAAGGAGAGAGACAAGGCAATGATTGTTTGATGTGAGACTAAACTCAACACGCCCCCGTACATGTGAGTTGAATTGGGCCAAAGCTCGTGGAGATATGAATCGGATGACATGGAGGAGAGAAAGACTTGATTTGATACTATGACAAAATCAATTGACAATAAACGGAGAGGCCTAGGAATTTATAAGGAGAGAGACAAGGTGATGAGTGTTCAATGTGGGACTAAACTCAACACAACTAAATTTATAATTACAATTGATTTGAATTAAGAATGTCATGCGAGTCTATATGTACTTTTTTCTAGTAATATATAAAGTCAGTGATGATTTTCATTAACTAGAATTTGCCAAACATAAAGATGGAGAAATTGAGAAAGATGTTACACACAAAATCTAAGTAGAATAGTTGAAGTAGATATGCATTTCTCGAGAGTTATAATAAGGGGTAAATTAATAGAAAGTTAATTGAAATAATTTAAAAATAAGGATACTTGTCTTCACTTCTTTTTTTTTTTTTTTTCACAGATCATCAACAAGATCGACACTTTAAAATCAAGGATATTTGTTCTTTAAATTTATCAACAAATTTGTCACATTTTATTAATCAGATCTTCACTTTAAATTAAAATACCAACCAATGAAATTGCAACTTTTGCAAAAATTGCACAAATTTTAGAAAATATTTGTATTTTCTTTATTTTTAATTGGGGTGTAATAAGTAAAAGTTTTGTTGCTAATAACAGCTCTCTAAATTTATGTCCTCTTTTCCATTTATTAATGCCACCTCAGCTTCCTTCCATCTGTATAAAGGTTGGCAAAGCACGTTATACGTACTGCAACAGCAACCCAGACAATCCGGCCTCGTTCTCCACCCAACATGGAATGGAATCAAAGCAAACGCCGAAACCGCGTAAAGCGAACATTTTTCTTTCAAATTGATATTCGTCTCTTATGGAAGACTAATACTAAATGACCTAAATACCCTCATCTTCAACAACCACCTAGAAAACCCTGTTTTTTATTTATTTATGAAACACCATCCCGTCTTCAAGCTTTTTAATCTCTGTTGAAGACAAGGGGATTTACGTCATTTTAATTATTCTATCAGAGAAGACTGAGTTCACTGTTGTATAAATCTCAAACATTTTCATCTCAGCCGTACGTTGGACGAAAAATATTAAACGTAGATTGAGGTTAGAAAGATCTTAAAAGAAACCCTAAAATATGAATCTTTTTGTTCATGATTAAACAATCCTAACCGTCCATTTCCCCTTAAAATTGCAGAATCAAACACAAAAACACAAAATTTCAGAAAAATAAAGAAGAACAGAACTCAAATCTCTCAGATCCTTAAATCAACAACAAAATGAGTAAAATCAAAATAGAGATAAAGAAGAAGAATATGATAATAAGGTTGTTGATTCTCTCTATAACATATGGTTTGTTGATTTTTAGGGCTCAAACAAGGGTATAAATGATGAAATCTGTAGAATCAACCCCCCTAGCAGCCTTGATTCCGCAACGATTGGAGACATTATCTGCGTTTCCAACAGAAATTCCTCCATTATCAGATTGGTGATGATGGTGTTGTTGGCTTTCTTCATGATTTGATGGAGGATGATAGTACATCCGTGCCGTTTGAGGGCAATGAGAATGAAACCTAGCTACGATCCTCACCCCCAAATCCAATATCTCCACATATTTCCCCATCTCTCTCTCTCTCTCTCTTTGCAAAAAGAAGGAAAAACAACAGAGAAGAGGAAGAGAAACGAAGAAGGAAAGAAAGCTAGAACTTAGAAGACATCCCACATGTCTGAGCCCAAGAAATGGTTTGAAAAGAAATGATAGACGAGACGCATTTATAGGACCAAGATCACCGCAAACGCCCTTTTCGCCTCTCTTTCTTTTAGAGAAGTGCTATTGGCACCCCAACTTTTATATATTACATCTCAATTAAAATAAATAAATAAAAAGGACGAATCTCGATTTCGTTCGGTGAATGTAACGAAATTCCAAGTTAAAGTACAAAATTCATTCTAATTCCCAAAACATGTTTTTTCAGTGAATTAGTCAATTTTATAATTCATAAATTTGTGAGTTCATCACTTTTATTATCAATAAATTAGTAGATAAAGATTCGTGCTGAGGTGACACGGGATTTACTGTGATTCTCACAATTCTGAGGTGGAGATGCTTACATAACCATAGATGATTTTTACTTGTATCATGAGGAAACACATCTATGGTTATGTGGACATCCCACATTAGACTTTTGAGACTCGCAATAAATACCCTGTGCCATTCCAACATTTTCCATAGATAAAATATCAACGGTTTTACCATATCAATGATCGCAATGCTAATTTATCAGTGAATTTGTTAATTATAAAGGTGATAAATTCACTAAGAAAAACATGTTTCAGAAATTAAAATGAATAGTGTAAAAACCTACCTACTTTCAAAAATATCTTCAAAAATATTTTTTTTCTATAAAAAATAACCTCAAATGCTTATTTTCAAAGTACATTTGCATTTCAAGGCACAAATTAACAAAACCTACCTACTTTCAACCCCGAGGAGTTGGCTCAATGACAATTTTTAGATAGATAAACTATTAATGCCCATATATCGTGAGTTCAATACCCAACATGAGCTCTAATTCCTCAAGGGCCACCCTGAGGGCACATTCTCATTTACCTGGTGTGTATGATGTACGGGTGTTGCACGTGCCCTTGGACTACGGATTAGACAAAGTCTAGATACGGACCTGATTCACTATCTATAGGGATACCCAATTATCAAAAAAAAAACTACATACTTTATTATAGATCTAGAGCATGAATGCATAAGAAAATCGATGTACAATCAATTAATGAGAAATTTGAAATTGCACATATTCGGTCTGAGTCAAGAACAACGATCGACCAATGCTTTAGTTGTCGTTATGAGTCCAATAACCTGAAAATGGTAGAACAAAATAGTAGGTAGCACTACCCTACTCTTTGTACCATCAAACCGATGGGAGCATAAACCAAACCAACTAATACAAAGCGTAGGAACCCTACTAGGCAACGTTTATAGTCTAGTCTTCCTCTCTTCCACCCATCATAGAAATGGAAGAGTGGGCAAATAAATCCCTAAAAAATGTGACAGCCACCCAACAGTAAGATATTTTGAAAATTTTGAAAAATAATGGATTTTTCTTATAATCAAAATTTAAAAAATATCAATAGATTTTGGAAAGATGGAGGATAGATTTAAAAAGTAAGATAGCCTAGAATCAAGGGGGGAGCTAAGGAGACATTGTTGGGCAATTGTCCCCGCTCAACTTTTTTGGACATTTTAGATACCCTTGAATTTATGCTTAAATTTGAGATACCCTTGCATTTTGAACTACTGACATGCCTTGTTTGATCATGTTGTCCCCACTCCCTCATCTCCCTCTAATTTTTGCCCCCTTGCTCTCCAATGAACTATAAGTTTGCCCCCACTAAGAGAAGATCATGGCTTTGCCCCTGCCTGGAATCGAAAAGGATTAGAAATGGCACAACTATCTATCATTGATATTTGTATTAAAAAAATATAGAAATTTGTAAATATTAGTCTAAAGATGATTACTCATCATCCAAGTCCATCATTAAGAGTCAGAAAACTATCTGAGTGTTAGACATGGAAGTAATTGCAATTCTTACGGAGGTGTTATACAATTAGTGAATTGATGACAAACTAACTAAACTACTGATATTTGATGGATCACGACATGTGACAACCATGCGAAAGAAAATATACATCCAAACTTAGTAGTTCACCAATTATTTTATATTGTAAATAGGGTAAAAATGTAATTAACAATTTGAAGTTAAAACTTTTCGTGTGTTCTTTATTTTTATTTTTTGATATTCATTTAATTATTGGTCAGGTTTGGCAGCTAACGGTAGGGAGCCAACACGTTGGTCCTATATGGCTTAAAAATTTCGGATTAGGCTGAGTTTTTGTGAGGATTATCTCTATGGTGAAAATATCATCCTCACAAGAAATCAGTCCAATTTGAAACTTCTAACCCCATAAAAAATGATTCAAAAATTGTGGACTGTCGATTTTTTATCGAAATTTTATAAACCATTTTTGATAGACTTAGAAGTTTTAGATTGGACTGATTTTTTTGTGAGGATAATGTCCTCACCATAGAGATCATCTTCACAAAAAATCAGTTCAATCAAAATTTTTTAAGTCATATAGGACAACGTTGGCTGTCAAACGCCACCCTTTAATTATATATGACTAATCATGCTTATTAAGATAAATCTCAAAACATAGATGATTATCCAAAATTTATCTCAACAGGGATATTTAAGTCATTTTATTAAATTTTCATTTACGACTGTGGTCAAGGGGTATGGCATAAAACAACAGGTGTATCTAAGTATTTATAAAAATATGGGGGGGGGGGGGGGGGGGGTCTAACATATTTACCGGGCCAACATTTTCTTGTAGTGGGAGACAAACTATAGTTGCCTAATAAGATTTTAGAACATGAGAAGATGAGTGGTTTTGAAGCAAAAATTAATGAGTATTTTTTGTTAAAATATGTAGAAAAGGGCATTTACATAATTTCTTATTAGTCTACAACAGAGGAACTAAGTCAAGGGACAATGTTATCGGTGGGGTGGGGGCAACTGTCAAATATTAATCAAATAAAAAAAGTTCTAATAAATCAAAAAACTTTGAGTGAAGTGGGGGTAACTCAAAATATATAAAATTTATAAGAGAAAAATATAATTTTTTAAAATTTTGTGGGGGCAATTGCCCTTTCTGTAAATCTGCCCTGCCCTCTAACCACTCTTTTCTATTCTTTGCGTTCAAACGGTGCAGTCAAATATTCGCCGCGTGCAAGGCGCCTCATAAATCATAATTATTCCTACTTTAAGACAAAGTAGCATTTCTTCCACACACTTACGCCATGGATGTGGAATCGGTTGACGAATATTTTTAGAGAATTACTATTGCCACACCGTTGGTGTGGCAATAGTAAAAGTTGGTGTGGTAATAGTAACTCTATTTTTATTTTCTGAACTTTTGAAATTTGATAATTTGACTCCACTCGGATGTTCATTGAGTCGAATCAATTTGAAGACTCGCCATTTGGCAACTTAAATATATATTTTGATTACTTATTAAATATCTGAAAATATTTTTAAATTAACAATTTTACATTTATATTTTTATTAAATAAATAATATTAAATATGATGTTTACATTGGCAGAGTTTCTAATTTGATTCGGTCATTTCTCAAGAATTGCCACAAATTTTAGTCAACTTGACAAGTTGATTTAAATGAATTTTAGTTCCGGAGAATTGAGACAATCCAAAATTTAATCAAGTTGACTTCATATACTTGAAAGGTTGGTGGGATAGCTAAGACCAAGTCTTGAGAAGTAGAGGTCTTGAGTTCAAATCCCTCCTTGGACCACCCTTACAGAATTATCTGAAAAATTACTTGATGTTGGGAGTGTTATTGGGTACCCAATTACCCAGAAGCGAAAACCCCAATTTCAATTCCTTATTTATTGAAACTTATTGAAGTCAAGTCTAACATGGAATCGAATCGTTAGGAATCGAAAACATTAGGTTCTATCCGATCGGTACCCACAGGTACGTGAAATTGATTTATTTTTTCATTATTTTTATATTATTCATGATTTTAGGTTCTCCTATATTATAAATTTAATATATATTATATAAAAGGGGAATGTTAATGTCTAAGATCTCATAAGGACGTTGGCATTATCCAACACTTTTTCTTTTTCAATAATATCTCTATTCGTTTTGTTTTTTAGTGAAAAAGATAAAGACATATTAATCTTTTACACAATAAATATATTTAATATGTCATTAATAAATGTATTTATTATGTTAACATTGATTATCAAAGTATTTACCAAAAAAAATATTAAATTCAAAATCCTTAAATGCTCTTAGCATTTATTATGTAAACAAGTATTTATTATATAAAATATCAATATATCATTGTTTTTTTCACTAAAAGATAAAACGAGAAGTGATTTTATTGAAGAAAAAAAAAATGTTGGATAATGCCAAGGTCCCCATAAAGTATTAGATGTTAGCATTCTTCTTATATAAAAAATTTCAATTTTTCATATAGACTAAATATTGGAGTTTTAAAATAGATTATATATTCTTAAATCTTATTAGTTATAAATGATTAGAATCATAGCTAGAGATTGATTGCATCAATGGGGAGTATAAAGCCCTTTGGAGAGAGGAGAAATTGATAAAATAAATTAGAGCTGGATCTAGACACTTCTTTAGGATAGATTTCAACTTCTGCTTCCGAGAGTGCAACCAAGCAATCAATTTCCTTACCTCCTTCCTCCATTTTTAGGCAAAGTAGTGATGGAGCTTACGGATATTCCTAGTGACCTCATGAGGATTCTTTGTAAAGAGGCATGTGGGTGCTTTGTTCTTTAGTTGGGGGTTTACCTAACCCCCCTTTAATCTTCAAAAATAAAAACAAAAAGAATCAGAACCGATGGGTACTATTGAATCTTGTTAGCTTGGTTTGTGTTCCACTTATTTTAGAATCGAAACCAATAAGAACCAGAACCAAAAAATATAGTGGTTATGGTTATAATTTTCTTAGGAATCGACCCATTAACACCCGTAGGCGAGGGAATTGCACGTGCCTCAAGGTTTAATTAGGTGCTTTGAGAGGTCTAAATACCTTGATTCCAAAAAATATATATAGGTCTTTTCTTATGCTTGTCTAAAGTGATATGATTTTTGGTAACTATTTAAGAGTTTCTCGTGATTTCAAAAGGATCGAGTATCGACCTCAAATTTTCACATGACACTAGTAGTAAATAATGTAAATGTCTTCATCTTCAAGTTTAATTTGCAAGAAAATATTTATCCCTCTTTTTTTTTTCCTTTAAACCTCGAGAGTAAGATATGATTTTTGGGAAAATATAGCATTGCTGAAGATATAAACATCGGTGGTAAGATAAAGACAACTTCTCGAACATCTAATACCCTAGGGAGAAATTCAATAATGATCGTTAAACTACGTAATCTCCAACGAAAATGTAAGTAGAGAATAATCGTGAATTCCTAAGATTCGAATCGATCTAGGGATTGACGTGTTTCAAAAGAAAACTTGTCAAATCAAGATTTAGAGAGAAAAAAAAAGGGTAAATTTTATGAATCGTGATAAAATGACTCCCTCACGTGGCATACTCAATCAACACCTCGGGCATGACATGTGCTTGAACCATAGATCTGTACTCCTCGGGATACAAAACAATATCCAAATTGACAAAAGAAATTATCCCAAATACCTCATATTCAAATAATATCTAGATAAAAGGGAGAAAATATATATGATATCTTGGGCTAATATTTAGTGGCATTTTAAAGCAATTGTTTTTAAACTCAACTCTGATATACTGAGTCGAGTCAGTCAAGTAAAAAAATTCACGAGTTGACTTGGAGGAGTCGAATAAAAATATTTTAAATATATTGTTTAGAAAAATAATTTAAATAAAAGTATATTTTTATTTCCCACAAAAATATTATTTATAACTAAATAACTTACTCCAGGTTTTTATCTGATTGAGTGTATCTTGGAGTTGATTCGACTGATTTTACAAGTTGACTCGGACAAGTTGGTTCCATCAAGGTTGGGGTTCCAGGCAACTCAAATTCCAATCACATCTGATTTGACTTGACTGAGTTTCGAGTCAACCTAATTTTGAGTCTATTTTAAAGTTGGCGGTCTTCCTCGAGCCTCGAACATTTAAAGCATCCCAAACTACTTTTAACGATTGGCCATTATAGTTGATATCGATTCACACATTGTTGACTTGGAGGTGTGCTCATAATTATCGATGATTTTCACTCATATCTCGAGGAAAAGCATTTAAGGTTCCTTACACATATCCACGTCAGCCATGTGTGAAACCACATTAATATTAATGTCACTTTAACATTTTTCTTCCTATTAGGTTCTAGAACTTGAAGAACGTTTTTTTAGAGAGAAAATTTAAGTTAGAATTTTAAGAAGATAACATTTAAGTCATTTCTCATTAGAGGTGGCACAGTTTGACAATATGTAGTTTTAGGAAGAAAAATTAAGGAATTTTGGTTACAAGTTGAAAATGAGGATTTTATTTGTTAGTTTAGATTAGTAAAAGAAAAAAATTTCTCTGAATTGTTCAAAATGTTCATAAAATTCTTTGAATTAAGGGTAAGCTGATTAATTGGACGAATTAATTGACAATTCCTCAAATAATCATGAAATATGGTAACATTTTTACCTTTCACCTCAAAATTTTTAATTTTTTCAACATTCAAACATCAAGAAAAAAAAAAAGATTTAGAAAGAAGTTGAAGATGGTAGGTTTGAGCAACAAATCCAATAAAATATTCTGTATAATCTCCAAAAAAAATTTGATTTTTTATGAAACTTTCCTCAATTAACTGAATTGAACTCTCACCAAATAATTACCAAATCCGAAATTTGTTACCATGAATTTGGGAGGTGGGTAACATAGTCAAACAAGGCAAGTTATCAATTTGAAATAAGGGTGCAACTTGGTTCGATTTGAGGTCAAATTGGAATCGACTCGACATAGGTTGGTTCCACTAAATAAGAACCAGAACCGAACAAAATTCCTTGGGAACCAAACCAACCCAAACCGAATTAAAGTCGGTTTGGTTCGATTCAGTTCAATAGATTGCTAATATTCTATAAATTATAAGTGATATTTTTTAATGAAAAAACAAACATAAAATTTCATACAATAAATCATAAATCTATCCATAAAAAGTCATTAGTTTACTCATAAAAGATCATTAATCTATGTCCTAACTCTTAAAATAATTCATAATAATTACTATATATATATATATATATATATATATATATAAATTTATAGGTATATATATTTTTTATCGTATAGGGGTTTGGTTTTTAGTTTGGTTCGGTTCTATTCAAGCATGATCCGATGACCGAATCAAATTGATCGATTCTCCATTTTCGTAACTGGAACCGTACCACAATTTGTTCTAAACCGAATCAAACGACCCCAAGGCTATCAATTAGGTTCGGTTCTCAATTTGAACCAGACCTAGTTGCACCCCTAGTTTGAAGTATGGGGAATCTCAAATTATCATCAAATTCTATGGGTGTTTGAAATATTCAAAAATTAAAGAGGGAGGGTTTGTCCAACCTTGAAGGATGAACATGAGAGATCAAAGAGGCGATTTTTAGTTAATATGAGAGAAAATTCATCTCTTAATAGAAGTTAGCATGTACCTCCTCGAGATAAGTATTGAAATCATAGTATCCCTTATGGGTTGGACTCCGATGACGCCAAAAGAATGACTCATAAGAAAAACACATGATCTCAACCGTTGGATTTCATGTTTATACGATTCGAATCATGTGTTTTTTTCATAACTCATTCTTCACGAGTCAACGGATCCAAACCCATATTTAATTTGCTATCAATTATTATTGAACCAGATTTAAAGTATACTATTGAGATATGAGATTCGATAAAAATCCAATTTTGGAATATTCTGACTCTGATCCTATTCGATTATTATTGGATTGGTCCTAGAAAGATATGGAACATATCCAAACCTAATCTATTGATGGGTCTACCTATAATTTGGGATGATTATTCATTAGTGGAACCATAAGAAATAGGTATCGAAACCTGGCCGAGTTTTGTAGAACATGAGTCGAGCCTGAGTTAAAATAACTCAACTCAACCTTAATTAGAGATGAGCTTAGGTTTGAGGGTTTGGGTCTTTGGACAATCCGACCCGGAATCCGAGGACATATAATAATATATAAATATTTATTTTTAGTTATTTCTTATTTAAGATATAAAATTTCTTGCTAATCAAAATAAAACAAAGCTTGTTCAATCCACTAAAAACTATATAACTAGCGCTAACCCAAGCTCAACCCAAATTTAGAAACTCAAAACTCAGGTTGAGGGCTTTGCCACTTTAGTAGGCCTGAGAAAACCCGACCCAACCCAGCCCAACCCGACCAGGTTACAACCCTAAATGAGGACTCCAAAGAGATTAGATTCTTATCCAATATAAAACTTAAAAAAATAAAAAAAAAATAAAAAAACCTAAGAACTTGTAAAAACAACCATGAGAAAAAGAATTCCTTGAAAAAATTAATTCTGATTGCATCCAGTGTGGGTAGGACAATCATGAGAGAATAACATATAAAACATATAATCAATTTCCATTGATTGGTTTGGAAAAAACATTTTTCTGTAAAGAGCAATAAATCATTTTTTAGGGTAAAATGTTTTCTAGAAAAAATAGGGGATCATACTCTTCAAATTTTTTATCCGGCTTTAGGGGAATTAGATATACCTTGGAAATAAGTAGGGGTGCACATAGTTTGGATTGGTTTGAATTTGTGGCAAAATTAGAATCGAACCAAACATGATCGGTTCTACAAATTTAGAATCAAATCAATTCAATTTCCCTATAGAACTGAACCAATCCAAACCAACCTTGGTTCGGATTGATTTGGATCACCTCTCGGTTCTCATACTTATTATGTTCAATAGTAAAATTAAAATAGTTAAAACTTAAAACTGAGAAAAATAAATATTAAACAAAACATCACACATAACACACAACATGCATAAACAAAACATCAACATATCTATTATTTCAACATAAACAAAACATCACGCATAATACATTAAAAATAAAAATCATGAAAAAATTAGAAAATAAAGTAATGAAACTAAATTTTAACACTTACCTTGTAAGGGATGATTGAAGATCAAAGTCATTCTTAAAATCAATATCAAGAACCTGAATCAAAATATTGCTTGTTTTTATCTTTTGTTTTTTAAGATTATATTTTATTTTAAATATATATTATAATAAATATAAAAATTGGTTCGATTCTATTATACCCCTAATTTGGAACTGAACCAAATCAATCAGTTTTTTTTTTTTTAACAATCCGTACCTGAACCAAATCATGCTCAATCCGAACCAATCCAATCCAAAAAACTTGGATTTACCCGATCTAGTGTGCACCCTTAGAAATAAGTATTTGAGGGTGTTTTTGGTAGGAAAATAAAATTTCAAGGAGTATTTAGAGCACATGTTAACAAAGTCTACCTTCAAAGAGTCTTTCTAAACTGACTTCCTTCGACATCTTGTTCAACACTTTGCTGGCATGGTAGTGTATAAAGAACCATGTATTTTAGAGTGCTAATTTTGTAACTCAACTTGACAGGGTAACTGAAAAACTCACTAACGTGGTAGGTGCAAGAATCGTAGATTTTCCTCGGGATACACAACTACAAATGTTTTATGCGGATGTGTAGTAATGTATCTTGAGGGAAAAATCTACCGTTCTTGCAAGGTAAACATCAGTTGAGTTTTTGAGTTACCCTATCTGGTTGACTTACAAAATCATTACACATATTTTCCCCCGATATAAAAGGATAAAATCTATGGTTGTCACCACATTGCCACGACAACGCATTGTCAAAGGTAGGGCTATCAATGGATCGGGTCTAGATCAGGTAGGGCTGTCAAGATTGGAATAGAACTTTATCGTATCTCAACATTAAGGTCCAGATCCGATCCATTAACATTCAGATTGGGCAAAACCCGATTTCATAACCAAAATCTAAATAAATTTTACATATCTCAACAAATATATAAAATAATTTATACAATTTCTAACATATTATCAGATCGAGTGGACTGGGCTTGTTTTGGGCTTTTACCAGTCCATAGACCATGATCTTGTCCAAGGACTAGTTCCAGGCACGTGCAATGCCTGCACATCACACGCACCAAGTAAGTGAGGGTGCGCCCTAGTGGCTCCTGAGGAAATATCATATCGGATTCTTATTGCACCGAAACATGGTTGATCCAAATCCAATAAGACATCAAATCGGATCTTTATTGGAATCCAAAACTTCAATCCAAACCTGAAGTTATCGGATTTTGGGTTTGATCTGACCTATTGACAACCCTAGACGAAGGAAGTAAATTCAGCATTTTCAGAATATTTAATTTCAATACCCGAATCCAAACCATGGTTTTAAAACTCGTCCAACACCAAGACGTATCACCCGAGTTAACTCAGTATTGGAGCTGAACGAGACCAACTCACAAAGGCAATTTTTTTACCAAGATTTAAGACTCACATTCAATTTTTTGATTTTTTTGAATGAGATGTCTCAAACGTATCAGAAAACTCGTCCAAGACAACTCGGTATGGGCCTGGATGAGACGCAAAACCGAGTTTTAAAACCATTCCAAACCCGATCTGATCCATTAGCACCCTATTAGCCTATTTTCACTTCTAAGTTCGCGTAAGAACATACATAATAAAGGGATAATTCGGGTATTTAACAACAATTTTCTTCAGAGAAATAGAATTTAATTCCTTCCCGCTTCAGATAAAAAATTCAAAAAACAGTTTCGAAGCCCGCCATTGCAGCAAAGTGTGTTGGAAACATGGAAGCATTCCCATCTCAATCAGAACGTACAGTCGCAGAAGCTCTTCTCCTTCTCTCCTCCAAACCTTCTTCTCCAATTCTTCTTCACGCTTTGAGCTCTCCAAGGTGATTTTCCCGCCAAAAAACTCCAGATCTACAGTTCGATTTCATCTTTTTTTCTTTCTGATCGCGATATCTGCAACTTCATTAGAATTTTTTGTCTGTTTCACTTCCTCTGCAGCTTCTGCTTCAAGCAATCTTTCAAGAGAAACAGTAACAGCGAAGAAGATGAATCTCAGAGTGATTCGAAGTCGAGTTCTTCATCTCTCATTAGCGATGGTTCAACTGGCAATTCTCGAGCTGATCGGCTTCGAATTCACTCAGTCGCAGCTCGTCTCCATGACATTAAGCTCAAGGTGATTCGATCTGTCTGCCATCTCTCGAATTTTAAGATCGGATGTTTTTGATAACGAGTTTCTGTATATTTAAAGTTCGACTTTGTAAAAGTTCTAGATCTGCGTAATTTGGATCTAAATTACGTAATTCAACCTGTAATCTTCACATCTGAATTTATTTTTCTTTTTTTCTTTTATTTTTATTTGAATTTTGGTTCATCTAATCGTCTCTCAAATGTTTCTTTATTGTAATTTGATTTAGTTCTCATTCTGGTTTCTGTATGAAGTTAAGATCTCAATAACTGAATTATCTCCTTATTCTATACTTCAATTATTTTCGAGATCTTTGAAAAACTTACGTTTAATTCTCTTTTTCCGAACGATCTGTTTAAGTTCAATTTGATCTAAAGTTCGTCTTTGTAAAAGTTCTAGATGTGCGTAATTTTGATAACTCAGCTACTAATCTGCATATCTGTATTTATTTTTTTCTTTATTTATTTTAATTTTGGTTCATCCAATCGTCTTTCAAATGTTTCTTTATTGTAATTTGATTTAGTTCTCGTTCTGGTTTCTGCACGAAGTTAAGATCTCTATAACTGAATTATTTCCTTATTCTGTACTTCATCTTTTATTTTCGAGATCTCACTCTGTTACATCAATCTTTGAAAAACTTACATTTAATTCTCTCTTTTTTCAAAAAAAACAAACAACCTGTTTATATTAAATTAATATCTGTAGTTCGGTTTCGAATCCGTTGTAACAAGTTAAATCGATGAAACAGTACTTTCTGATGTCGATCTACAACTGTTTCTGAAGAAATTCAAATTTGCTTCTAAATATCTCTATAAGTCGTCTCACAATTAACGAACACGACTTCGATCTACTGTTATTTCGCAGGTCGTGAGAAGAAGTCGTTCGAAACACTACAGAAATTTCGATCGCCAGAAGAATCTGTTAAGCGAATGGAGAAAATCAGTAGTTATGAGTTGGGCTTCTTCGAAGGAAACAACCGAAGATTTGTCTCTATCAAGTTCAAGTTCTTCGAGCTTAGTTTATGGCGCGGAGCCGTTGAATCGTGGCGAGAAGTTGAATAGACAAACGTTCGGCTCCGCTTGCTTGGTGCGCCGAGCCGAAGCCATTTTGAAGTTCCTCTCTGTTAGTTGTGCTTCGGAGGTTAGGATTCGACAAGTGCTTGGTGACAGCCCTGATACCAGCAAGGCTCTCAGAAGGTGATCTCTCTCTCTGACATGAATAATTAGGTTTTTAAAGTGCCACGTGGCATGCATTCGATTTGTACTTCACGGATTCGATCGCGGCTAATAAAAAAGGAAAATGCTAATCTGACATCCCACAACACTGCACTGACGTATCAATTCGTATAGAACCATATCCTCGAGATACGAATAAAAAAGAATCTATGGTTCTATGTACGCCACCACATCAGCTCAATGTTGTAGGTTGTCAGTGTAGAACGGCTTTAGTAAAAATTGTTGGCCCCACGTAGGGTTGCGAACGGTCCGATTGACTCATTACGGGTCAAGACCTGAAACTGACCCGGAAACTAGATAAATACAGGGGTAATTGTGGGACCGTCAATGGATCGGTCCAGATAAGGATCCGGTCCCATCCAATCCGAGCAAAACACGATGTGATAAGCATCAATATTAGGATCCAAATCTAAAACAATAACAATTGGATTGAGTCCAGATTGAATCAAACCAAAGTGGTGCATTCAAACAATATGAGTAATAAATTCATATACTTCTAACATATTTTTGAGTCAAGCCCCAATCAGATTGGGACATGGTTGATTCAAAACCAATCCAAAAACATATGGATCAAATTCTTATATGAACCCAAATTCTTGATCCAGATCCAAAATTATTGGATTAGAATTAATTGGATTTTATGTCTGACCCGATCCATTATGCCCAGTCTTGAATCTGAAAGTGATTTTGTCAGCCCAAGCCTGCTTCAAATTAGTAGATGCACAACAACAATCAGCCTAGTGGCCATTAGATTTGGACAATTTTTAACATTTGTTTTCAAATCCATGATTGAAAAATATATAATCCAATGGCTATAAATCAACAATCAAGCTGATCAGGTTCAAATTTTAATTATGGTATGTATGACAAATCATACTCATCAACAACTTGCAGGCTATTGAAGCTGGAAGAAATCAAGCGATCCGGCGCAGGAGGCCATAGGGACCCATATGTGTACATGGTAATGAAGCCTCCCAAACCATATTCAATAATTATCTATCTGACCTTGTTTAAACATATCTGTCTAATTTTAAACCATTTTAGCAAATCTTTTCCATGAACCCTAATGTGTCTCACCAAGGTGTCCTTCTAAGCCATGAAATATATATATTTGATTAACATTTGAAGTAGAAATCTATGAAAATGATTGTTAGAATCATCTAATCAGGATTCTGATCCTTTGGTGTATTTATTTCTGCAGGTAGTAGGACCTCGTAGCGATGTAGAATCAGCTTGATCCTTCCATGGTTTCTTCATTACACGTTTAGAAAATTTTAGAACAATATATAACAGACTATAGTGAGTGATACATTAGTAGATGAATTAAGCCTTTGGCAGGCTTTTCATCAATTTTGTGAGAAGTTTTCTTCCCTATTTTACAGGGAAGAATCTCTTAGGAAAATCAAAATACATAACGCATAGAAATGAAATTGTAGTCGTCGAATGTATTACAATACTATGTAAAAATGAAATTGAAGCAGTATGGTATTCTAGTAGTGTGGGATCACAAGCAAAAGTTTTCAGAAAAAGAGAGAGAGAGAGAGAAAAGCCCAATTTAGAAAAGCTCTCAATACACGTGTCTTCTATGATCGATCAATATAGGATTATGTGAAATCTTGGATTGACTTCTCTATGTACAAAAAAAATTCTATTCACTAAAGAAGAATGGGATTGGAGTGATTACTATTTGATTAATGATTCCATAACCCTGATGGGGTTTATATGAGGAACAGAAGAATCATAATCATATCTAACCAAATCTAATAATTAAAATCTTATCTTAATCAAATCAAATCAAATCATAAACCTAAAGTAATCTTTATCATGATTTAAAGATGATATTTTGTATCAAGATACACCTTATTACAATGCATCCTAAACAATACTCTTAACATTAACAACAAGATCTTGCAAAAAGTAGCATTACGTTTGGATAGAGCTTCTTGACGACTTTTGTTCCTTCGGGGAGCTAGCAAACGTTTAGATAGATTTTTGCTCTTTCGCGGGGAGGTGTATCCACACAGGGCCTAGGTAATCTTAAAGAGCAAGGTTGTTTGATTGTCAAGTCATAACAAGGGGAAAATGGTCAATAAGGTCTTTAAACGATGGTTTTAAAACTCATTTTGACGTTTCGTCTCGGAGGAGTTTTCTAATTTATTTGAGTGTTCTTGTTCAACAATGAGACAATGGAGTGACTTTGGAGAAATACTTCAGGTTTGAGATGACTTGTCAGCCCGTCTCATTGGTGGACAATACCGAGATGACTTGGACGAGTCATCTCGGTCTCGGAAGAGATTTAAAACCATGCTTTGAAGTTGAATTACTCTGATCCAAAATCGCTGAACTGTTGTTCTTGAGAGGGAACAGAAACTATCCAATCAATTTAAAGGTATAAACCATACTTGCAGGGAATAAATAAGAATCCCCTCTACTGTCACCGTGTGTCTTGCATTTGAGAGAAGCGTGAATGGTGGCAGAATGTGAAGTTAAATTACTCTAATACTCAATAAACTAAAGAGACGTCGAAACCCATACCTACGTCGATTCAAAGAATTTCGATAATGATGGAAGAGTCAACCCAAATACAAATTAACAAACAGTCTCAATTAGGAATCATAGAAGATGGGTCAAATGCAACTCATTAATTCTGTTTTGTAAAAGTCTTGTATTCTGTTGTGCAAGACAATTGTGTAATATTTTCTTAAGGGTTTTCTATTTTTGGGAGAGATTTGTAACTCCCTGTTTTATAAATAGAGATCTCTAGGGCGGTAAAACTTAAGAGAAATAGTGATTGTACTTGTTCTGGTCCATGGACATAGGCACATAGCCGATACACATAAATCCTTGTGCTTGTGTGTATTCTGGTATCTTTGCTGTTTCAATTTTTTCACAAATTCATCTTTCATAGTGCCCCTTCAAATGAATTTTCTACCAAATTAAAAATGATCTCTAATCAAGACCTATATGAAGGATAAGAAATGGTAAAAAAATCACAACTATGACTTCATAGAAGAATAAAACTAAAACTGAAATGAGAGAGCAGATAGAATGTTTTATTACTCACCTTCAGTGGTAAAACAACCAAACCAATTCATATTCTCAACATCCTTGATAGTTACAAGTGTTCATTATTTCCCAAGATTAACATAAACAAAGAGAGAAACAAGACTAACATGAAAGGCTAGAATCAGTCAAATTGTAATTGAAGATTCTTAAGACAGTTTTCATTATTTACCGATCAATCCCTTCGATCTTGTCTTCAACTTCAGAGTACAACTCCTTCAACTTCTCAATGTTTTGCTCCGTCGTATCCCAATATCCACGTCCATTAGCCTCAAGGAAAGTTTGAACCAATTTCCTAAACGAATTTGGGTTTGTGTTCATGAGCCTCTTGAGCATCTCCTCATCTTTAATAAATGTCGAATTAGCCTCTTCGTATACCCAGTTATCGACTTGTCCTGACGTGGCACTCCAACCAACTGTATTGGTGAGACGTTTTTCGATTTCGCGCACCCCCTCATACCCACTTGACAACATACCTTCATACCACTTGGGGTTAAGCAATTTGGTGCGTGCATCAAGACGCACTGTCTCTGACAATGTCCTCACTTGGGCATTGGCTGTTGTTGTGTCGGCGATATACGCATTGGGCTTCTTCCCATCCTTTCTAAGGTTTTGTACGAGGTTTGTGGGGTCCGAGTCGAAGTAGTGGCTCACATCAGTAAGTGAGATTTCAGATGAGTCTAGGTTCTGGAACGTGGCTTCGGCAGTGCTGAGTGCCATCTCAAAGACCTTACGTTTCTCGGTCATGCCTGCTCCAGGTGCATCGCAGTCGAATGCAAATGATTTGCGGCTTAAGTACATGTCTTGAAGTTGCTTCTCATCGTTCCATGATGAGTTCTCAACAGCAAGGTTGACGTTGGAAGAGTAAGAGCCCGATGCGTTGGAGAAGATACGAGTTGCAGCCTCGCGAACAGCAATGCCAAGTTCTTGTGCTTGTTCGGCTGCATGCTTCTTGACATAGTTTTGGTCCTCTGGCTCATCTAGTTCCGCCACCATCTTCACCGCATTGTCCAAGAGGTTCATCTATGAAACATAAACAAACATTGATCATCAACAGAGGATTCTTACCCATATTTTGATTCTAAAATTCGATGATGTTAGTTTGACTTGGATTATCAAAGTGATTCTCCCATAAGCAGAAAATGAAATCGGCTAAAATCAAAAGCAATGCAGCACCACAGTAACAAAGTTCGGATTCAGTAAATATTCGAAAAAATTTCGTAAAAAAGTCGGCAAAATTTTGGAGATTATACAAAATATCTTTTTGGGTTTCTTTCAATGTTGAAAAAACTAAAATTTTGGATGTTACATATTCCATGATTAATTGAGGAATCGTTGATTAATTCTTCAATTCACCAATTTTACTTAATTCAGATAATTTTATAATTTTTTTGACTATATGCAGGACCCATTCATACATTTTTAGAAATATGTTTCTTCTTGCAATAAAGGGAACTTTCTGTGCTTAGGCATATAATATTTCATTCTATAATAACTATAGAAACAGGTTCAGCAAAGCAATATTTTAATTCTAGATTCTGAAACCAGTTTTTCGAAAACAAGCTCCTAGATTCTGGAAATCAGTTTCTATAATCTGTTTCTAACAATCAGAACATAACAAAAGAACTATCAAACTATGAAAGTACCTGATTGATGAAGAGATCTCTGAAAACACCAGAGCAATTGACGACAACGTCAATCCTCGGACGCCCAAGCTCTTCAAGGCTGACGACCTCTACCTTGTTGACACGGCCAAAAGTATCCGAAACTGGCCTCACCCCAATCATCCATAACACTTGTGCCAATGACTCCCCATACGTCTTTATATTATCAGTTCCCCAAAGTACAAGTGCAACCGTCTCGGGATACTTTCCACCATTGTCGGCCTTCTGCCTCTCCAAAAGCCGATCCACCACAACCTTTGCACTCTGCAATGCCGCTTCGGTCGGTATAGATTGAGGGTCTAGTGCGTGAATGTTCTTCCCCGTTGGGAGCACCTTGGGTTCCTAATTGGATCTCCACCGGGTCCGGGTTCCACATAACTACCCTCCAAAGCTTGTTTTAAGCTCCCCAATTCATTGTCGGCCACCACTAATCTCAAGCACTCTCCTAAGAACTCAAAGATGGTTCGAAGCTTGTTTCTATCAGCCCGGTAAAATTTTGTACTCGACAAGTACTGCACCCATGGCTCATTCACACCGAACCCAAGGATAGAGCTTAGTTTATCAGCCACGTCGACCACTTGACCCTTTTTATTTGTAGTTTTCTCTACAAAGGCCGATACAGCTCCACGTGAAGCCTCAGTTATCTGACGAAGCAACTCGACATCCTTCAAGATACCCTTGTCACTCCCTCTATACACATCCTCCATGTTCCTTCCTACTGTCTCGGCTAATATTGAGGGGAGCGATGATATCCCCTCTTCTGGGCGGTCTAGAGCGGCGATATTGACTAGAGTTGCGACTGCCTCCATGGCTGATGGTGGCTCACCGATGACATGGAGACCACAAGGCAAAAGTCGGGATTCAATCTCCATGATCTTGGAATAAACCTTCCCAACTACAAGGTCTCGGTCCTTTGACGATAGCTCCTCACCTTCTTCGGGAAGGCTTACATCCTTGTCAAGGTTGCATTGCTTAGCCGTACTGATGATCGAGCTCACGATTTGGGGCCCACGACCGGTGTCTTTGAGTGATTGGTAGGAAGAGATCAGCTCACCAAGTTGTTTAAGACCCTTGTAGAGCCCAGCATTCTCAGCGGGAGGTGTCAGATAGCTAATGGTGTTAGCATAGCTACGACGCTTGGCTATGGTTGCCTCAGATGGATTGTTGGCAGCATAGTAGTAAACATTGGGGATGTTACCGATAAGACTGTCAGGGTAGCAAACATCGCTCATCCCGACTTGTTTCCCAGGCATGAACTCAAGTGACCCATGTGTGCCAAAGTGGAGGACAGCATCAGCCTTGAAGATCTTCTCGACAAACGAGTAGTACGCAGCAAACCCATGGTGTGGGCTAGCCGATTTTGAAAACAGGAGACGCATCGGGTCACCTTCATATCCGAATGTGGGTTGCACACCAATGAAGACATTGCCATACTGTTTTCCATAGACCAAGAGATTCTCACCATCGGAATTGAGATTGCCGGGTGCCTTGCCCCAACTTTCTTCCAATGCGTGAGCGTAAGGAGTGAGACTATGGTACTCACGAACGCCCATTTTGTAAGCAACGTTGAGATTTGGGCTACTGAATTGTGCCTCCTTGTCATGAAGGATGTCTTCGATAAGAGCTTCTGATGTCTCGGGTAGGCCCTCAACATTGTATCCATCATTTTGGAGATCCTTCAAGACAGAGAAAATGGAGGCAAAAACATTGAGATAGGCAGCTGTTCCGACGTTACCCTTGTCAGGTGGGAAGCTGAAAACGGTAATTGCAAGTCTCTTCTCCACCTGCATTCACCATCGTTTGCAATCTTAGACAAATACGGGTGAATTTTCTGAAGTACGTTTGTACTCTAAAAAGTAGCTAATTAGCATATAAATAAGAATTAATAAATGTACATTGCCCAGTCATGATGAAGACTTCATTTGTGAGCCAGAGAGGAAGATGTATAGTTCTCCGATACTTTCATTAAAAACCATAAATAGAACTTCTCAATTCTGATTTTCGTCTTAAAATTGATCAAATTAGAATACAAGAGAAAGATTTGTTTTGCCAAAATTGAATCAAGGAAATTCTTAATGATATACTAGCTGAAAAGTGGACTACAAGGGACATGTAGGGGATTCTCTTGTTTCCAGTTTTTGTTTCTTATATGATTCTTCCAAATTCTCGAAAATTCATAAGTACGTAGTTGTTAATTCATCAGATTTCCTCAGTAGTCGTTGAAGCCTGGTTGGGCAGATTTGGAAACTATAAAAATTGACTCAAGTTCTTTGATCAATCATCTTCGGAATATCGAAATGAAGATTTTCTATATAGCATTTAGAAAACAGAAAAAAAAAAAAAAAAGATTATTAATAGTATAGAAGTTACGACATAGAAACTTGAAAAAATACCTTTGTTTTTCTTTTGAGTTCAGCCCATCTAATTGCCCTTGTGCAGAGCTGCTCCACTCTCTTATGAAGGGCATGTGATTTGCCTGCAAGAACATTCACCCATCAGCCTTAAAATACATACTTCTCCAATTCCAAGCACAAACTCAAATTTTGAGATCCCCAACTATAAAAATATAACAAAAAATAAAAATTCTAGATACCCATTAGAACATCTAGTTAAAAGTACTTAAAGAAAATCTAAAACGATTAATTGAAGCATTCCATCAAATGCCTTAAGAGCTCAAAGAATGTAAACAATACTAATGATAAAAGAAGAAAACAAAGCAGAAACACTAAAATAGAGAAGCTTCACTTACCCGTTCTTGCATCTCGTCCAGAGAAAACAATAGGTTCCATCCCACCGTCAAGCTCGGGAAGAGCGACCTGCAAGGCCACTTGAATTGGGTGCAAACCCAAAGTACTATTCAACCACTCCTCCGTCGTCTGAAACACTAAAGGCAATGCGACAATGTACGGCACATCGAGCTTCATCAATGCACCAATAGCCCTCGGATGATCCTGCCTTGCTGGCCCTCCAACAAGTGCAAAACCCGTCAACGACACCACCGAATGTACAAATGGTTTCTTACTAATTGGATCAATCAAGAACTTTTCAACCGGCCCCGAAAAATCAAGCCCACCCGAAAAAATGGGGATTACCTTAGCCCCCTTAGCCTCCAATTCCATGATCACTGCCACATAATGACTCTCGTCACCCGTAACGATATGACTCCTCTGTAAAATCAACCCAATTATAGGCGCATTCGGATCTTTCAACTTCTCATTAGCATCCCTTCGAGTTCCATACCAATTCAAATACTCCTTCACATCATCATACATACAAGGCGCCAAAGGGTGCCATATTCCGGTATCTAAGAACAAAACCGGATCTGAATACTCAACCTTAGTCCCTTTCAATGCCGGAACATAAGAACCCGATATCATTTTAAGAAAATTTTGTATATTTTCGGGCGATCCACCCAGCCAAAATTGTAAACTAAGTATATAAAGCCGAGCATCTTGAGCCTTATCGCTCGGTAAATACTTGAGTACCTTTGGTAAAGTTCTCACAAGCTTCAACATACTTTCAGCGAAACCCGCCGATTGTTTCTTCCTCTTGAAGAGCTGAAAAAATGGGCTTTTCGATTGCCCCAATTGCGACATACTAAATGACCCCAATTTGTTTAGTCTCATTACTTCGGGCATCGAAGGGAAGACAAGAACAGCGTCGAGTCGATCTCTTTCTTTCTCGACCGCGATCTTGACCTTTTGCGCGAGTTCTTCGACGAAAATTAAAGACCCAATGAAGATATTGGCATCTTCAAGATCTTTACAGAATGTCTTATAAGTGGAATCGTCTCGAAGCTCTTCGACTAAGTAACCGACGACTTCGAATGAGGCGTACTTCTCATTCTTGTTAAGGGTCCTCACCGCAGCGGAGACTGAAGATTGGTATTGAGCTTCAAGTACAACATAGACAATTTTAACTACGGGTAGACCATGATTATCGTTGGGGACGATTCGACGAACTTCTTGCGTGGTTTGAGTGAATAAACCATTACCAATTGTAGCACATTTGACTCTCAAACCAGATTTTATACTATTGGTTTGATTTAGCTTCTTGGGTAGGAATGAATGGAGGAAGAAATGTTTTTGAGAGAAAGATGAGAGGTGTTCTGCTTTGGAAATTGGTATGGTAAAGGGAGAAGAGAGTAGAGAAGCCATTAAAGAAGCTCTTTTGCTTCAAAAAAAGCTTCTCTGTTTCAAGAACAGAGAGGAGGAGAAGTGAGATTGAGAGAGAAAGAGAGGTTTTAGTTTCAATCAAATTGCTCTGTTTCAAGAACAGAGTGATAGAGAGAGAGAGAGTAAAAGGTTTCTCTCTGTGTTGTTTTTTTATCTTCTCTTCTCTTCTGTTGTTGTTTGGGAGAGATGAATGGTTGAGAGCTTTTAAGTATTAAATTTGTGTGGAGAAGAGTGGAGGAGAATCTGAGGCAGTAGTTATTTTCAGTTTATGGTACACGTGGCAGTTTGTGAGACGAGAAATTTAATGACTATGGTCTAGTGACGTTTGATGTTTCTTTTTCTTTTTCTTTTTTTCTCTAGAGATTTTTTTTAATTAACCTCCTTCATTTTGTAAAATATTATAAATGCCTCCTTGAATTAATAAAAAATTAAATTTATCTACCCTTACCTTTTAACTTTTTTTATGAAGTCGTATCATTTCTTTTGCTAGACAAGAGAGATTAGAAATTAATAATTAGTGAGTGAGAGCAGATTTTGAATCCAAATTTTTTTTTTATGATAGAATTGTTCATACTCGTAGATCTGACTAACAGGGTCGAAGCAATTGACCTCTTAGAACATTATATCTCGTTCAAATCCTCTGAGTGTAAGTAATATCCCCACAAATCACACATATCAATTAAGTTGAGATTAATCTTTGTCGGTGGCCAATGAGGGGACTTGAAACTATAACTCATTTTATTTCAAATCTTTGATATAAAATGATGATAATGATAGCTTCTCTCACAAATTAATCTGACATCCCACATGACATACTCAACATACTCTCTTGACATGAGATGTGCCAGAATCATAGATTTTCTTTCATTGGGATATAGAACTGCATAGATTTATGGTGATGTGTAATTGTGTATCCCGAGATATAAAGTCTATGGTTCTAGGGTGAGTTAGATTATCATGATTCTTATTTTTTAAATTAAAAAATCAGTCGTGATAGTCTGACTATCCCACGTGGCACACTCAATCAACTCTCCTGACATGATAAGTTTGTGAATCGTAGATCTATATACCTTCAGATACATATTTTTATGGGAAAAATGCAGTTTTGCATCTTGAGGCGTACAGACCTACTATTCCTAAATTTATCACGTTAGGAGAGTGGATTAAGTATACCACACGAGGGAGTCAAATTATCACGATTCATTTCTTTTTGTTTTTTAAATCAAGGAGGGATGAATAATAAATAATATTAATAAGGGAGGAGGTGTTTAAAAGAAATTAATTTATTTTTATAAAATTTTCCTTTGTGAACTTTTTTATTTATTATTGGGAAAAATGAACGTTGGCTTATTATCTTTTGGGACTTTAAAGTGATGAAGTTTCTTGGCTTCTCATTGGTCGATTTGGATTTCCGAAGAGCATTGCCACTAAGAAGTGAGGAAGGACGAGATATTGCATCTTCGGATGATTTGGATTCCATCGTTTACTTCTTTTGTGGATTACATGGGAATTGACATTTGTTGTCTCTTGGTGGGCCACGTATGCTTTCTTTTTCGATGGATGGTCACCACATGTTATTAATGCTATTAATGGATCGGATTAGACCCATAAATCCAAACCCGATCCGGAAACTTAGTATTTAGGTCATGGATTCTACATCCAAAAAGGACCCGATCCAATATCTTTTCGATTTTGGATTAAAGAAAAAAAAACAAAAAATCTTGATCATTCAAGCACAAAATCCGACACAACGGGTATTTACTTGTGCCCTGCTATCGGTGGTTGCTCGCTGCCATCCCTGCCCGAACGGAACGAAGAGGCCCTGCCCATCTCTTTCTCCCCTCCTCATAGGGGGGCTCAATAGCACACACAAATATCTTGATCTCCCATACGTTCTAACGAATGAAGGGGAGACCACCAGCAGTTGCAAATGCCTCGGGATTTCAAATGTATCTCGAGGATAAGTCTTGATTGTGAAATCTTGTTGGTGCATGATCGCTTGTGTGTTTCTTTCTGGGTCAATAAAACTTGGTTTATATACTTATCTCGATAATACATATTCCGTTGATATTATATAGAGAATAGAATTAGATCGTTGGATTTTGTGCTTGGAAGGATGGTCTCCATCAATGGATCAAAGTAGACCCTAAATCCAATCCAATCGGGCAACTTAAGATAATGTATCTCGATGAAAGCATCTATGATTCTGACACACATCTACGTCAAAATATCCCTCACGATGTTCATTTTAATGTTACTGCAACATTATCCTTCTTTTATTTGAGATTAGAAGGTGGCATGTGCAAACATACATATAACTGAAGGACTTATTTGTAATTTAAAATATTAATTAAGGGTTGTTTTGAAGATTACATAATAAAAATGATATTGAACCAATTGATTTTAGAGAGGTGCAATTGCAATTTTCTTGGTTTTGACCAAAATGATCTCGATTATATTAAACTTATACATAATGATTTTCTGAAACCCTCTTAGACATACACTCCCATCACAAAATCGTAGATCATTTAACTCGATATACATAAAAATCATAAATTTTTTCTTGTGTATCCCGAGGCAAATGATTTGCGAATCTGTGATAGGGGGATGGTAGGAAGTCTATCAGAGGGGGGGAGTTAGATTATCACGGCTCTAAACATACATGTTACAATGGGGGTATTTTTGAAATCCATATATTGGTGTTAAACCACTTCTACTCCGCCTTCTCTCATTATAATAATAAAGATTATAATCAATGGTTTAAACTTTCAAAGGATTTTGAAATATTTCATTGAAAACCCTTTGAATTCGACTGAGACTAGAATGAAAAATTGAACATTTCAAGAATATGAGCCATATTTCATTGCATGTCACAAACCATTTCAATTGGCTTTTCATTCAAATCAAATTTATTACCTACAAGGCTAATCATTCAATCAAATTATTCTCTCACCTACTAAGGCTAATTATTCCATTAAATTATTTTAAATAATTTACCAATCTTTTTTATAGTTTTCTCTTCCTTTATTAATAGAATGACCTTCTTTTTCAGTCAAGCCAAACAGGCCCTTAGAATATTCTCCTTGCCCATTGGCATTCTTGGGATGTTGGGTTGTGTTTTAACTTTTTATCTACATATCAAAACAACCTAAGAGAAAGTCAAAGACAGAAAAACCTTCAACTAGATTTTGAAAAAGGGTTTTCTTAACTGTGTCCTAAGGGCAAATGTTAAGATGCATTAAATACACCTTAGAAATAAGCATTAGAGGGTACTATTGGTTGGAAAAATAATTGAGTTTTTATAAGAAAATAAAGCTTAGAAGTGCATTTAATATAATTTAATGTGTGCCCTTCATGCACATGTTATCAAAAAGAAAAATGCTGAAATGACCTTAAGATTAGACCTCATATCGTGACGTGAAAGTGTATGAGAATCATAGATTCTTTTTCTCAAAGATACAAGTGACAAAGCATCTATGATTCATATCCACTTTCATGTCAAGATGTACGATATGACATCCAATTTTGTGGTCACTCGAGCATGATTTTATCAAAATTCTTAAAAAAATGAGATAGTTTAAAAATGTTCAATGAAAATCAATTATAACCCCAATTTAGAAGAAATATTAAAATTGAAAATTCTAAAAGGTCGAGAAGAAAACCTAAAAAACATGAATGAAGATGGTGAAGAAGGATAAAAATACTCACTTTCAATAATTGAAGACTTGGCTCCGACCAAGCGTAATAGAGCAAATCTTTGGAAGAAAAGACCAAATAGCCAAGATGTTAAATTAAGAGAGCTTCTATTGCCACACCAACTTGTGCTAACTCCACCCCAAGATGTCCTAATTGGGGTCTGACAATAGAATCTATCTAAATTAAATGATGGCTCTACATCCCTTAATGCTCTTGTTTGAAAGCATGACCTCTCACCCACACAATAATTTTAAAAGAGAACTACTTTTGCCGCACCAACTTTTGTTAATGCCACACCAATTCCTCAGTAAATAACAAAAAAAATTGCCAACTCTCTAATTTAAATGCGTTGATAACAAGAGTTGGTAACAATGAAACTAAAATCCCATTGTAAAGAACGAGCATTTTATTACAAAGTCAGATTATTCAGATCCAATTCCAACATTGTCTAAAAAAAATCATCAGTAATGATCATGGACTATATATGAAGTAATCTCTCATTTAAAAATGATGAAACCGACTCAAATCAATTGATGCTCCATCGAAGCAGATAGAAAAATAAAATAAAATAAGGCCAAAGTCATGCCTTCAAGATTCAGAATGGGCTTTAACAATGAAATTCTGGCGAGTAATGGGGTTCATCACCACTGGTGGGCCCGCTGTACGGGGCCATGCCTGAAACTTCTTATCAGTTTCTTCCCACCATTCTTTTTCCGCAACAGTTTTGGGTGTGGTGCCTGGTTTCAGTCCCAAGAGATATACGTAAAACTGATAAATGTCTTCAATGTGAAACGATGCTTAGAGTATATAACACAACTTACCTCCAAACAGCTTACCGTCAGATATCCAAGTATCCAATGCATATGCTAGTACGCTGGTTGCCACCACAGAGCCAATGATTTTGGTTGCTGACATTGTTCGAACTGCACCAATTTAAATAAATAGAAACATTAAGACAGAGACGTCACGAGATGTAGAAGGGACTCTACCTGTTGTGTGCTTTCTTTTCTATTTTATCTGAATTTAGGACTAGAAGACAACACGTGAAAACACACATGTATTTTTTTTTTTTATAAGTATAATATATTGCAAAGAGGAAAACCAAATACGAAAACACACATGTATCAAAAGAACCTTTGAAGATTACATACTAAAAAATGATACTTTTGCAATTTTGAAAGCTAGCCAACGTGATTATAGGATAGTGAGATTGCAATTTTCTTGGTTTTTGACCAAAATGATCCTCTGATTATATTAACTTTAAATGTAAAGGTGGGCATTTTTAAGATCTCCAAATTTTGGTGTCGAACCACTTCTACTCCACCTTCTCTCATTATAGTAGTAAAGATAATATTCTGAGCCTCCTTTTTTCTTGTATTTTGTTTGCTTCTTTTCTAATGAAATCGTATGCTTATCAAAATAAATAAATCACACATAGGTACAACAAACATTGTGATCTCCATAGGAGTTGATTGCCCAATCAAAGGCAGCATTCTTTGTCGGACTGCCATGTTGGATAAGGTTCTTAGGATTAAACAATTGATAGCAAGTGATTCAGAATTCTTAATTGGTGAATCATGTGTAGTTCGGCTGAAGAAAAAAAGGACCATCTTCTCATCCAGTGTACATGTGCTTAGACGCTTTGGGCCATTCTTTCAAAAGTTTGACATAAGATGTACTCTGACAAGTAGATTTATTGATTTAAAACGAGAACGTTCTTCTAAAGCTGATGTCTTGTGGAGGCTCCACTCCTTTGATTTTTGTTTTTTTTTTGTTTAATTTGGAAGAAGAATGGTCAGTTATTCAACAAGAAGGGACTTTGGATGAACCTAAAAACAATAGAGTTCGAACTATTTTAAGACCGGAAGCAAGAGGGAGCGGACAAGGCTGGTTTTGAACCTAAGTTGTCATTGTTTTTTGGTTGCAGGAGCAACATAATTGCTAGATTTGGAATCATGGAAAAACATATAAAAGGTATATTGATACTTTAGGACATGGGAGAAAAAAAAAAGCATAAAACACATTCATAATTCACCATAATACAATGAAAACAACCATCGAAAGTAATAAAAACAATGTCAACATTCATCTGTAAGACTTCCACCAAACCTTGTCATAATATACCTAAAAAAATTCTTTATAAAAACTCAAATTTGACCATGATTTAAACATTTAAGTTTTCATAACCATTGTATTGAAGTACAATTTTTTTTTTTAAATAATAATAATTACAATATAAGGGGTCTCATGACCAATGTTGAATCGACGAACTTGGTTGGCTGGGCACAAGCCTCAAAGTGCATGAAATTTTTTTAAGTAAAGACTATTTTTTAAATAACTTTCACAACATTATACTAAATATTGCAAATTTATTCATGAAACAAATCAATCCAACAACTTTATTTGCATATATTACTATCTTATATTCAATATCATATCTAGTTTTAATGCTACAATTATGTTGCATGCCAATAACAAACAAAAAGAAAAAAGAAATAGAAGAAAAGATGAAAGAATATAATAAGAAGAAGAGAAAAGAAGAAAATAGAAAATGACATAAACATGTAGCCATAAAAACAAGAAAAACACAGAAAAATTAAGAAGATACATACACTTCAGTCATGGCACACACAGAGGTGTAAGCATTCTAGGCGTCTCTTGGTTTGAGGTGCATGGCTCAAATGTTGTCTTACATTTTTTTCCCTTACACCTCACTCCAAGGCATGCCTGAGTCGTAAACCTCACATGCCTTTACGAACATCGTTGATAACCATTTACAATTTACAGATCTTTTTTCATAAGTTGCATGTCTTATATGTATATATGGGAAGCGTTCAAGGGACATAAGTAAAAAACAATCATTTTTCAAAATATGGGTAAGAAGTTTTGGATTGAACTGACTCACAAAAAATCAGCCCAATCCAAACCTTCTAACCCCATCAAAAGTGATATAGAATGTGGACCATCGATTTTTTACCAATAATTTGTAAACCACTTTTGATGGATTTAGAAGTTTCAGATTGAACTGATTTTTTAGAAGTTTAGAAGATCTACTTCACAAAAAATCAGCCCAATCTGAAGCTTCTAACCCATATTTTGAAAAATGATTGTTTTTACATTTGTTTTTAATTATGTCCCATGAACCGCCGCCTACAAATATATATATATATGCAATGTCCCAAAAGGTGTCTTATTTACCACTAAATTTGTCAAAATCATACATAATTCAAAATGTTTATTTTTCAAATTGAAATACAATATTAACAAGAAAATTACTTCTGTGGGAATGGAAATATTCCCATAATATTTCCGTTTGATATCAATGGAATGTAACCATGTTATCATATATCATAGGAATATAAATAAATAAAAACTAATACCATGTTGTTAGTATATACAAGATTGTTGATGGAGCAACACATTCTTGGAGCAAGGCGATTGCCATTAAGATTTTCAAAAACTAACGTAGGTTAGGTAAGCCACCTCTTTAGTGACCGGTAATCTTGGCACTTCCAAATTCCAATAAAGGCAAATATCCAATGGCTAGCTTAACATCACGGTCTTTGAACACAAACACGTTCAATTCATACAAGGACTATTTTTTTTAAGAGAGAAGTGTTCTATGGTTGTCTTCACCATATTTCTCCTCTTGATGTAAAATACTTCCAATAGGCATTGTATTTATGTCTATCTATGTTGTCTTCTTTTTTTTCTCTACTATCAACTACTTTTCTAAGAGACAGTATAGTGGATTTTCCTCCCGATTTCTCTTTACCCTGTTATTTTTATTTGTATTTATTTTCGTCTCCTGACGCATAACATTTCAAGGGTGCTTTGTTCATCTCAATTGTATCCTTTTTGGGATTTAACGTTTGTTAAGAACCTAGATTTGTAACCTACACCTTGGGAGGTTATCTCAATCTTCAACACTTTTGTATCATTCTTTTGCTCTTTTTCAATAAAATCTTATATTTTGCTCTAAAAATCAATAATAATAAAAAAATCTCACGTAATCAAAATTGAATAAACATTAATTAAGCTTAAGAAAAAAAAAGAAACATAACCATAAGAAAACCCTAGTGTAATCAACTCAATTTTCTTCTTTATTTTCAGGATTTGACGGTGAATCTTTCTTGTACCCTTATGACTCCTATGGAAAAATTAACTAAGAAGATTAATAAAAATAAATAAATAAATAAAAATGTTCACACACAAGATTTGAAGGAAATATGGAATCTATCATTAGGAAAAAAAAAAAAAAAAACCCTTAATTATTTAATTAGATGTTACAAACATCGATCAATGGAAGGGGAGAGAAATTGAAGTTATGATAATCAGATCAGATCCAATCTGTACTTAACAAGAACAAAAATATAGAGATCCAAACTGTTCAAAATCAAAATCCATTTCACAGATCCAAATAAATTTAAAAGAATGTCAGATGCAAGAACAAAATCATTAAAAAAATTCTTGATTAGAAGTTTGAGATTTGATGAGAACTTACAGACGCAAAGAAGATGGATGAAATTTAGGCTTCAATTGGTGACCAATCCCACATAAAAAACTTTGAAAATGGTTCGGTGAAAGTGAAACCCTTATTTAAAAGAGTTTCTATTAACGCACCAACTTTTACTTCCAACACACCAATCCTTTTGACTAGCTAAATATTCTACTCTTATTAGGGTTTGAGCTGTCAACGGATAGATATCCGATCGGATAGTACTGTATCCGAATTCGAATCCGAAAAATCGGATAAAATAGGGTTTTATTTTGTGAGAGAGAGAGAGAGATCCGAAAATTTCGTTAATGGCTACTGGTTCTTGTGTGGTGAGACGTGAGAGAAGATAAAGTTAAAAAGTTTTGTTTTGTTGTATAACATGCATACACGACACTTATATATACATATATAAAAATTTTGTTGTAAAACATAAATACATAATATGTATATTATATCGGATCGGATTTCGTAATATCCGAATTCGTATCCGAAATTTATTCGAATTTTAAAATAACATCCGAATCCAAAAATTTTGGATAATATCCGGATTTTTGAATTCGAATTCGGATTTCGGCTATCCATTGACACCCCTAACTAGGGTTGCACCTTGAACCGATTCAAACTAAAAACCAAACTAAATACATGTCTTGTGCTGTAAACAAATACTAATCGAATCGGTTGTGATTATATCCGAATCAAATTTGAAATTTTTTTACAAAGAAATTAGACAAATGTTATGAATCAAGATTCAAATTCGAATTTGAAAAATATATCGAATATCCGATAAAAATCCTACAAAAATTAGATTTGATCTATACCATCATCTTCAATATGTAAAAAAAAAAATCGATTTTCTTATTCTTCTCAACTTCAAAGTTGTAATCTTCAACTAATTTCAATCTTAAAATCAAATAAACTTTGATTTTTGAGGAAAAAATGATGAAAATTTTGAACAAACATCAAGTATTTTTTACATCAATGTTGAAGATATAGATTTTCAAGAAACAAATCAAGATTATCTTGGCTTGAGGTGAAACGGAATGATTTTGAAGGTAAAAAAAACCTAGGATTTTACTCTGAGAGAGAGAGAGAAAAAGATAGAGAGAGAAAGTATCTACCTGGATGCTCGTTGACCGTGGAAGATGGTGGTTATGGAGCTCACAAAGTCGAAATCCACGCTTTGGTAGTTCTTGACTTTTAGCTTGAGAGAGAAGATAAAAATTTGAATGAAAATTAAGTTGTATTATGTAACATGAATACATACCGTACATATTTCAATCGAAGCAGATATTATCGAATCGGATTTTGTAATATTTGAATTCGTATCCGAAACTCATTCAAATCTTCAAATAACATCCGAATTTGAATCCAATATCTGAAAAATTCAAATAATATTTGATTTTTTTAATCGAATTTGAATTCAAATCCAAATTTTTGAATATCTATTGATAGGCCTAGTCTCAATTTTTTTTCCCCTTACAAATATGTTGCTCTTAAGTTGGTTTATGGGATATTGGCAACCCATACATAGAACCGAGCTGAACCAAATAGATTGGTTTAATTTTGTGGGCAATTTGATTTGGTTCTAGTTCTTATTTAGTGGAATCGGCCTATATTGGTTCAGTTCTAATTAAGAGTTGGTTCAACATAATTTGTGGAATCAACATGAAATTGGATCAAGTTGACTCAACTTAATAGGATTTTGAGGTGGTTTGGGCAAAAATTTGATGGAACCAACTCAAACATGTTAACTTAAATGGATCGAGTTGAGTCAGAAACTCAACCAAGTTATTCAACTGTCTATAATATTTTTTGTGAAGAGTAAAAATTAAACATTTTATTTATTTTAAAATATAAAAATTACGTTTTGTATATTTATAAATTTAATATGTTTTTATTTGACTTGTTCAAGTTGATTCGCATATTGTTGACTCGACTTGGTCAATATTGGAGTCACGAGTCAAGTTTGAAAACTATAATTTTTTTATTTTGAGATTGGGTGATAATTGGGAGAGGATGGCGTTAGAACATCTCCAGCGGTCTCCCTGTCATGGTTTTAAAACTCGTCCGAGATAGAGACATATCGCTCGAGTTAACTCGATATCGAAACTGAACGAAACCAACTCACAAAGTCATTTTTCTTTTACTGAGATTTAGGACTCATGTTTAATTTTTTGATTTGTCTCACGAGACGTCTCAAACATATCAGAAAACTCGTCCGAGACGACTCAATATCAAACCTAGACGAGACAAGACACGAAATCAAGTTTTAAAACCATGATCCCTATACCCCCTATTTTCCTTATATTTGAGGAGGGAAGTAGTAAATTTGGTTCCCAACATTCTTCCTATCCCTTTCCCTATCACGATTGTCCTCAAATCATTCCTTATCTTTGGTGTAGGATTTGAGTAGAATGATCCATATTTATTCACCCTCAAAAGTTCGATAAAATAACAAAAATGTCCCCTTAAACGTTACTATTCATCTATAAAATGTTATATTTACACAAGTACGACAATTGCCACCAAAGAGCCAATGATCTTGGTTGTTGACATCGTTCGAACTACACCAATTTAGATAAATAGAAACATTAAGACAAAGACGTCATGAATGTAGAAGGGACTCTACTTGATTTTGTGTGTTTTCTTTTCTATTTTCTCTGAATTTAGGACCAGAAGATGGCATATGCAATCGCACATGCATCAGAAGAGCTTATTTGTAATTTAAAATATTAATTAAAGAAATTTTTGAAGATTACATAATAAAAAAAAAGATATTTTTATAAATTTTAAAAATTAATCAACGTGATTATAAGATCGTGTGTGGGATTGCCATTTTTTTTTTGTGTGTGTTTGATAAAAATGGCCTTGATCGTATTAACTTTAAATGTAAAGGTAAGAGCATTTTTGAAATTCAAATTTTTGTGTCGAACCACTTCTACGCCGCCTTATCTCATCATAATAGTAAAGATGATATTCTAAATCTTCTTTTCCTTGTATTTTGTTTGCTTCTTTTCTAATGAAATCACATAGGTAGAACAAACATTGTGATCTCAATAAGAGTTGATTGTCCAATCAAAGGAAGCATTCTTCGTCGGACTGCGATGTTGTTGGATAAGGTTCTCATGGTTAAACAATTGATTGTAAGAGATTCAGAATTCTTAATTGGTGCATCATGAGTAGATCAGCTGAAGAAAGAGAGGACCATCTTCTCATCTAGTGTACATGTGCTTGGAAGCTTTGGGCCATTCTTTCAGGAGTTTGACATAAAGATGTATTCTGACAAGTAGATCTATTGATTTAAAATGAGAATGTTCTTCTAAAGGTGATGTCTTGTGGAGACTCTGCTCCTTTGTTTTTTGTTTTTTTGATTTTTTTTTTTAAATTTGGAAGAAGAATGGTCAGTTATTCAAGAGATCTAACAAATATAATTTTAATATATTATAATTTTTCTTAATAAAGTTTAACCTATCACATACCTCAAATATATTATTCATTCAATATAAATCAGAATACGGGTTTAAAACCGCGAATGAAAACTTTGGAAAAAATGAGAAAGAAACGAGAACAAAAAAGGGAAAAACAATAGATATAAAAAGAAAAGTTTAACCATCAACGAATCTTTTAAATAAATAAAACATCACAACATTATCATTAAATAAAAGTTTAACCACCAACAAATCTTTTAAATAAATAAATAAATAATCACAACATCAAGACATTATCATTTAAATCCATATTAAACAATATTTATGAATCAGATCACAAACAACAATCACACTAGAAATTAACCATCTGCCTACAAAAAATGAGGTTTTATAATTTTTATCATTGAACAAACAAAGTGTTTAAGATGTAAAAAAAAATATATTCAAAATATAAAGACACGTTTAAAAGAATAAAAAGACAAGTTTTTTATTTTATTTTATAGTTTTAATCGTTAGAATTATTAATAAAAAAATTAAAAAAAAAAAAAAAAGCATTTTAAACGACAAAACGACAGTTAAAAAAATAAAAATAAAAAGAGTTCTTTGTTACTATGGTTCCTATAACACCAATAACAGAAGTGGCTTTGAACAGAATTAAATGAACACAATTCATTTAGCAGACCCCAAATCTTAGGGGTAAGGATTCAAAGATGACAATACATTTAAAACCTTAAGACTCATTATAGAATTTGCGAGAATCTCTATTCCCATTTCAAAGTGCTTCCATGAAAGGAAACATTTCTAACATAAGTTATCAAACATTTTCTGTACAGACAGGTTAGCTGAACAAAAAAGAAAAGTTACTAACCTTAGAAACTAAATGGTACACCGATAAATCACAAATCCATATAGAAGATGAAGGATATGAGAGGAGTAAAAGCTACATTAACTTATAAATCTCAACCCTATACCTGAGTTTTGGAGAAGACTTTGAGCAGAATACATCTCTCCAACAACGATATCATGCACTAAGATTTCGTTTTGTAGTCTCCATTTTCAACAACATATCTCTAATGTCCGCTTCCATCCTCATTTTCATACTGAAGTATTCGCGGTGAGCTCTCTCTAAAACTTGGAGTTCTTCGAGCTTTTGTTTACGCCTTTCTTCAGCCTCAAACAGCCGTAATTTGGAAATTCGGCTTGAATACTCTTCTTCGATTTTTTCATTCTTAGCAATTGCAATTCGTTTCAGGCCTTCAGCTTCTCTTCTTGCATCATCAGCACGGACTTGGAACATTTTTGCTTCTGCTTGTTTTATCCTCACAATGCTCTCCAATTCATCAACAACAGGCTTCTTTTCCACATTCATCCGCAACTCTGGATTCCCAGAACGTCTACCATTCAGATCCCAATCTGAGCCGGAAGGAGCACTACTTGCATTTTGCCTATGAGAAGGTATATTCTCTGTAGCAATAGCAGGCAACCACATGACTTCTTGGCTTGGCCGAGCAACTCCATTGCTTCCTTCTCCCAGATTCTTATGGGGCAACTCCTTCATAGGAAACACGGAAGTGTCACCAATATCGGAATAATTTTCTGCCATAAAAAAAAAGAAAATAAATTGATGGGGGAATTGAATAACAACATCAATATTTACGTTCCAGATTAGCTTGCTCAAAATAGCCAAGAACAAAAGGCACATTTATATTAGAACAATAGTTGGCAGATTGACAAACACACAGAATTTATATTCTGGCTATAGTAAAAATGGTCATCTCACATACCCCACACACCGATTCCTTACCAACTGCATTGATTTAATTTGACCATTTCCAATTGTACTCCACATTGGTTCAACCACAATGATGTAAGCAACCAGAAATGTGCTCTTAAGCTTCCCTATTCAGTCTATATAAAATTCTACTTATGTACAGTCACTAAAATTCACAACATATTTTTATATAAATAAAGGATTCATTAAATAATGTGAGCCTTTTTTTTCTAATCATGCACAGAAAGTGGAGTCAAAAGAACTGAAAAATGGCAGCCCTGTAATGAAGACTTTCTTTTCCATTGATTTAGTAGTTAAGTGGTTTTGTTTGCTTAGCCTTATTGATGGGGTTCAGATCCCCACAGTTGCATTTTTTGAGAAAGAAGACACCAAGTTTTCGGGATGGACCCAGTTCTTGATAGAACATACACACCCACCCAACCATGCATGCGCACACACACACACCATGCAAAAGATTTCCTAGGCCATGCCAGATCAATCGACTAGCTAGTTCTGGTTGAACCTGGTCAGCGTGACATTTAAGATACTGATAAAAATGAACTTAGATCAAGAGCTAATAAAAATAAATATGGCACATGCACTTACCAAAGAAAAATATATATATGGCATGTGCGGCACACTGGCCCGAGCATGGAATACAATAGGCCAATGTTGTCATATGTGATTGTGTACGCCAACTTCGACAACAAAATTGAAATGCCATCATGGCATCATATGCAATTATTCAGTGTGCCATAGCATACATAAGTATGCCATGCCATAAGCTTTCACATACTACAATATGTGATGGCAAATACAGTGCACCATGACATATTTTTCCAATGGTCAAAATTTGACAATTCGATAAAATAAAATAAAAAGTTTACTAATTTTTTTATAGATATTTCATTATCACCACCTCCCATTCCTATGATACTTTAACCCATTTCTATTCTCATTTTAACTCTTTTATCCTCTCATTTTAGCTTCCTTGTAACTTCTATTTTTTATTTTAACAATCTAACAATATTTCCTACATCTTTTACTCCTCAGATCATCTGCATCAAGCTCAAATATGAGAATCAAGATTCAATAAGAAAGATTGAAGGATTTTACAATATTCAAGAATTAAGAATTCATCATCCAAGAAGTAAGATTTCAGGTTTTCTTTCCAAGTTTTTCAGTATAGCCTTCTTAAATGCTTGTTAAACCTACAAGTATAACTAATTATAATGAAATTGAAAATACAAGGAATGCAAAATCTATTTTCTAAAATTAGTGTAATGATTACAAAATTTCCTAATTTTTCCTATTTTTATTAAACACACACAAACACAACAAAACAAAAAAAAAAAAAAAATACTTCGCATGATATGCGATCACATATGCTATTGTGCCATCGCATAGGCGCACAACATATGCTGATCACACATCACCGCATATGATATTTGAAAACACTGCAACAAGCTGGCATTAAACTAGCATATATCGTGGAGCTCATTATATCAGATGGTACAAGCAGAAAAAATATGAAAACTATAAAACGCTCAAGAAATTCAAGCTCAAAAAAATTGCGTATATGCAGGGAAGAATAATGCCCATAAAGATTTTATCCTTTGTTAATAAATGTCTTGTAACAATAAAAAAAAATGAGGTTACTTATGGGGAGAAGAAGGAGAGCTCACCAGTCAGGAATCCCATGATGCGATCGTACACCTTAGCTAGATTGGACTTATTTTCCAGTCTGACCACCATCTGATCAGCGAGATCACGCAATTGTTTCCCCCTAATGTCGTTGCTAGCAGAAAAGATCCTCTTCACATATTCAAGTTCCTTGGAAAGTGTTTCCGCTTTCCATTCCTTTGCACAAGTTTTGAAAACTTCCTTCACAAAGCCAAACATCTCAGAAGGATGATCGCAAGCAACACAATGAAACTGCATTTCAGTTGTTCCTTGAGCCCCGGTAGCACTCCACCCATTTCTTATATAAGATTGCCGAAGTCCACAATCTGTATGGCACCAATGAAGACAAACATCGCAGCCAACCCAACTACAAGTATTTAAAGCCATGTCGAATTTTGAGCAAATAAGACACATACAACTACTGCAGAACCCATTTTTCTGCACGCAAACCTTGCACTCACATTCATCGACTGGAATCAGACTCCGACATGAGAGGTTTCTGCATTTCAAGTTCAGAAATATCTCGGATAAATCAGAGGAAGGAACGTTATCAGCTCTCCAAAGAAAATCTTGAAGACCAGTTTTAAAAGCCACCAAGATCTCTAGTTGAGCCCGATGGGTCTTCGATAGTGCCTCTAACGTAAGATCAGATCTGTTCTGTAGTTCTTTCTGAAACCCATTTAACTGTCCGCGCTTATCTCCACTTACTATTATCTCACGTGCACTCTCCTTCAGACATGATATGGATTGCTCCGTCATTTCCTGAATTCTTCGGGCCATTACTTGCATTGGTTCCGAAACTATCATCGTGATGATCCTCTCAACGAAACCTGGTCCACCTATCATAAGCTGCTCCATCTCTCTCTGACTACTACTACTCCTAAATAGACCACCACTTCTTTCTTTAGTTAACCGCTTCTTATCCTTACTATACTCTGATCGAGTTTCACGAGAACCAACACTGTTTGTAGGGGACCTGACTTCAGTGTGGTTTTTTAAGAGCGCACCTGACAGCTGTTTTTGAAGACTCGACTGCCGATCAAGGCCAACAGGTACTCCAGTACTTCCCTCGGAAACCTTAAGATGTTGTCCTTGCATGCCTTGAGAACTCAAAATGTCGTGCGAAGACCCGTTTCCATTTAGTAATACTCTTTGATAAATGGGGTCCTTGCGCTTTGTATCATTCGAAGATTGCCCAGGCCAAGAGATATGAGAAACTTGATCGACTCCTTGAAATATAGGATGACTGCCAACAGATTGTTCATAGTTCTCAAATGAATTTTGGGTGAGAGAGCAACTAGGGTTATGAAAAAACGACTGCGAACCAGAAAAAGAAATCGATGCAGTAAATCCATCAGAACCCGTTCGGAACGTGTTTAAAGACTGAACACTCCTTGCCCGACTCGGGGAAGTAGGACCAAGGTTTGCTTCATTAGAACCGAGAGGTAATAAAACATTCGGTAAGGCCAAGGAAAGCTCGAGTGGCTCCGGTTTCATCTTTTCATCTTTATTCTTATTGGTTCCACAAGAGTTTGTCTTTTCAGGTCTTGTAGCAATACGACTAGAGAACAACTCAAACCCCCGACTATACGGTCCTTCCATATCAATCCAATCACCATTTTCCACAGAATTGGCTTCAGAGGAGGGAGATACAGCCACACTTTTACCTTTATCTTTCCCATGTTGGGTTAAATTGTCTGATATAAGGGTCAAAGTTATCTCGGGTGCTCTGTTTTCTTCGGTAACCTCTTTCTTTTCGGTAACCTCTTTCTCCGACTCAATCGAATCGATTTCCTCGGCCTCAACTTCAAGATCTATACTTTTTTCTTCTTCTTGTACCTCCTGCAAAGGCAATGATTTCTCGAGATTCGCATCCTCAATTTTGTCCCCATTACTCATTCCTTCAAGTTTACGATTAGGGGAAGACGAACACCCACGATCTTCCCCGAAACTCCCACCCACGATTTTTTCCTCAGATTCGTTACAACTGTTGTCACATTTTTGTAATTTATCAATTTCATTCACCACATCTGTAACTGTTTCCAACATTCTATTTTCATCCGAAATATCATCTGTTTCAAGCCCTAATTTCTTTTCAGGTATTAGGTTCTGCCCATTCTCCGAATTCATCCCCGATTCGATCTGCTCCTCAGATTCAAACTCGAACTCTTTCTTCTTCTCGGAGTTCACTTCAAATGGAAGTTCGGGTTCAGGTTTGGGTTCGGGTTCGGGTTCAGGTCCAGGTTCAGGTTCCAATTCCCCTTCTTCCATCTCACTACTACCACTATCTTTCTTCACATCATCACTCTTTGATTGCTCACCACCCGAGTCCTTCGACCAAGGAGGTGACTTTACAATATCTCTTGAACTCTGTGAGGATCTCAAAATCACTAAATCCTCAACCACAACCCGATTCCCTCTACCCGAATCTAACCCAGACCTAAGATCATCGTCAGTGTCTTTGCTTCCACTAAATCTTCTCCATGAAGAAACACTCCCCTCTCGCCTTGATCGATCCCTCTCCGACCTAAATCCCTTCGGGAACTCCCTCCTACACCCAGAAAAGCTATCAGACCGATGAATCCGATCACCGCTATAGCCATTCCGAGGCGAAGAAATTCGATCAAAGCTTTTTCTTCTATGAAAACTATCAGAATCATGATCAATTCTCTTCCGAAACGATCGGGAGGTCTCACGATCATCGTCTATCATTCGATCGTAAGAGGACGATGACGATAAACCCTTTCGTCCACCGTTCTCAGCTTTCGAATGAAATCTTCGATGAGACGATGAACGGTCAGGATCAACTTGATCTCTTCTTCCCCAATCCTTACTAATCCCTTTCTCTCCACCCGAATCAAGATCATCTTCATAGGATCTCAATCTCTTCATAGTCTAAAAAATACAGAAATTTACCCAAAATACAACAACAACAACAAAAACCCTAGATTTTCATGGATCCGAAATCTAAAACCCTTAATAAAAATGGATCAAATTTGCAAGAGAAGATGAGTTACCAGTCTTATAGAGAGAGAGATTCAACCAGACATGAAGGCAGAGATGGACGAATAATGAGATCCAGCGAAGATTCTAGGGCGAGCGTCAGAGAAGTTGGAAACATTATCCATCAAGGGAAGAGGAGGAGAAGAAGAAATGAAAGAGAAGGTCTTTTTATTTTGTGAGAATGGACATTGCCAGGACACATTAGATGCTTTACCCAACCCCACTTAAATTTTGAAATAATTGCCCTAATTTTTGGGAACCCAAATACCTTTGACCTAAAAAATAAAAAAAGAGTTGTGTTAGGAACCATTGATACTTTTTGACTCGTATCTCAATGAAAAGTATTTATAGTTCCTGTGCACTTTTACGTCAGGATGTACGATATGAGGTACAATCTTGAGGTCACTTCAACATTATTCAAATATATATATATATATATTCTAAATTATTAAAAGAAAAAATGATGAAGTGACGATAAACTCATTGCACTTCGCTGATGTGGGTGTGTATAGAATCATAGATGTTCTTCATCAAGATAAGAGTAAAAAACATCTATGATTATGCCACATCAACATAGTGAATTTTGTAGTCACTTCAACACAACTCAAAAAATATCTTCTCATATATATATTGAATATTATATTCAAAATATTGGGCTTGATTTCTTGAATTATGATTTTTATGAGGGAATGCAGAGGGGTAAAATTCCCAAGGCAAGGAAATTATAATAAAGATATGAGTCGTGCTGGAATAACATTGAAATGTAGATCGATTCTAACATTTTTATGTGGTGGTGCACACATGACCATAGATGCTTTTTACTCATATCTCGATGAAAAGCATCTATGGTTATATGTGCACCACCACATTAGAATGCACACTCGATGTATATTTTAATGTTACTTCAACATTATCTTAAGGATATTTGATGTAATAGTAAATATGAAATTTTGAAATCAAAAGAGTTGATTTTGGATAGGATTTCCTACAGATACATAGGCAAAATCACCACTATTAGACAAAGTGTAATAATGATTTCTTAGCTATGAAATAAATGAAGCAGAAAAGTTGTTATTTTAGAAAGAACGACGAATTCAAAGGGCAAAGTCCCCAGGGCAAGGAAACTCGAACAAAGATATTTGATGTAAGGGAAAATATATGAAATTTTGAGAATCAAAAGATTTGGTTTTGGATAGAATTTCCTACATGTAGATAGGAAAAATCACCGCTATCTGACAAACTGTAATAGCAATTTCTTAGCTACGAAATAAATGAAGCAAAAAAGTTGTTATTTTTGAAAGAGCAACGAATTCAAAGTTTTATAATTGAAAAAAAAAAAAAACAACAAATATTTTACTTGTCATTGAAAACGAAGCAAGTATTTTCTTTTCCATTTCATTTTAAAATATTAAGTATTTGATAATAAATAAATAAATAAAAGGCTTGGTTTTTAAGTAAATGACAAATAATTTAGGAATTGTTTGATTGTAGGAAAATTTATTTTCAAGGAAATTTCAAATTCCTTTGATAAATTATCATGTGTAAAAATTAATTCTACCATTTGATAGCATCTTGAAAATATTCAGAAAAAAAATGCGATGAGGAAAAAGAAAGGTCCCCTGTTTTTGAAAGAGTCGTGATTTAGAGCAGTGTCCCGCTCCTATAATAACGTTAGGTGTCTATTTGGCACATTTTTATTGGACTTCAAGCACATCACGCTGGGTGCATAGCTGAGTTAAGATCCCTAGGTGTTTTAAACTTCAACAAAAATGTGTCATGTAGACACCTTGCCTTTATTATAGGAACGAGACACCGTCCTATATTTTAACTATTTTTTAAATGAAAGAAGAAGAACACGCGGACCTGTGCGTACATTGAGAAAGGAAGAAGGAAAGCCACGATCAAACCCCAATTTTTCCAAAATAGGGAAAAAGAAGATGAGGAAGAGGAAGGGGGGAGATGGGGTTGAGTCACATATATATAAGTCGGTTTTCTCTTTCCCAAGGGTTGTGTAAAAAATAAAATCCAGCCAAGATTAGATTTTTATATGAGGTTGGATAATCATTTTTAAAGGAAAATGAACAATCAAACAATAGAAAATAAAATTCTACATTGAATTTTAAATTTCTACCTATTTTTTATGTGTAATCAAACAAACCCGCACCTTTTTTAGATAACAAGACACATGCTTCACTTGGTAAGAGTAAAAGGACAATTGGTTTGGATTCTAGAATCTGATTCTGGTTCATAATCAATTTCTAGAATCTGATACATCGTTTAGTTCGAATTATCGACCTGGTTTTTTCATAATCAGAAACAATTTTAGGTTGTTTCTCATGATTCTCATAGACAATCTGTTTATGACGATCTTGAAAAACATCTTGGAACAACAACAACAATAATAATAATAATAATAATAAATATTATCAAAATAATAATAATAATAAAATTATTATTATTATTTTGACAATAATGATATTGATAATCTTATTCTTAAGATGCTTCTCAACATACAATTCACTTGAAAACTAATGGAAAATAACCCGAATGCCATCTTTTTCAACTCTTTCAAAAAATCTTTATTTTTTTTCCTCAAAAACCCATTATCTTTAAATTTTTGGGAGATATATTCGTACTCACATTTTCGATCTCAAGAAGTGTAACTGGATAATTTTTTTCCACAAAATTAATTGTTAGAAATAGTGTAGCCAAACGAGATTTTAGATTTTGAAAATCAATTTTTATAATCTGATTTTGACAATTCATAATCAGAATAGAGAATTAGGATTTACACTGTGAACCAAACATTCCCTAAATCTTTGAAATAGTGAGTACTTTGTTTGTTACTCGTTGTCGTTAAATCATCAAAAGATTTCGCAATTAACCATTGAAAATCTCAACATATGTAAAAGAGATAGTCGTGGACGATAAACTTAATGAACACTTATTAGTTGGGTTAATTAGTTGTTGCCCAAAAATCAAGAGGCACTTAGTGGAAAATCATATATTGTGGTGTATTTAGTTATTTTCCCTATTTTATTTAGAGTGATTTGGATATACCACTTCGGGATTTGATAAAAAATCTCGTTCATTTTCATACATACTTGGTGAGTCGTCTTCTTTAAGAAACTAGTAGAAGATAACGTAAAAGTCATTGTATTCACCTACAAAAACAAAAAACCAAAAAAAAAAAAAAAACTTATCTTTCTCTTACTTGGCATCTTCAAACTATAAGGAAAACAATTCAAACTTAAGATTCTGATACGAACCTATTCAATACTCCCAAAGAACATGGTGTTGGTAGTGTGGAAAATTAAGCCCACGTCCCTTTAATTAGGGTCATAACACATGACATGCTTCAAAACCAATGTTTGTGTTGGTCCATTATGTGGTAGCTTTTTCATTATGGTATCCTACTTTCAAGGTCCTCAAACCCTTTTTCCAATATTTTGTGGCAACTTTTCCTTTGGTACCCTTCTCAAACCCTTAGGTAGCCATTTTTATAAGTCATCCTTCCATTGACTTCCTTAATGCTCATTTTATTGCATCTTTTTCCAAAACCCTTCTTTTGGGCCACCAAGTCACTCATCAGATTGGAGGTCGAGGCATGACGATAGCATTGATACCAGAATATACAAATCAAACCGTACACCAAAAGCATCTTAATTTTAGCGGTCGAAAATTTAAGCTATATCTCTCTAGAGTTGTATCATATTCCAACTTCTTATACCTTCAAATATCAATAGCCAGATAAGATTTTGAAGGTAATTGAAGATAATGAATTTTTTTTATTTGGTATATAAATCAAGCGTTTTAGATTAAAAAGTTGAAGAAGATAGATTAAAGATGAAATCAAATATATTAGGGCTTGAGAATTGGGTTCAATGAAAGGCTTGATCGATTAATAGCCCTAAATATTCCTAAACTTTACTGGGCTTGGACACAAGTGAATTATTTTTTTGTCCAATCATACAATCGGGGTGGAGCATTTTTTATATATTTTTTTTGTAGTAGGGGCAAATTATAGTTAATGGCACACTTGAAGAACGTGAAAATGAATAGTTTCATGGAGAAATTTAGAGGTTTTCAAAAAAAAAAAAAAAGGGATATTTAAGTCATTTCAAATTAGTCTATGAGAGAAGGTATCCAAAATATTTGGAAGAGATTAAAAAAAATCTCTCTATGTTTAAAAATCTCAATGTACCTGTTCATATAAAAAGTAGGTCTGGTTATATCACTTCCTTTTCTTTATTGTTGAAAAATATGATTTCAGTCAACGCAAGTAAGACTGATGACGCACGAAGAAACCAAAAGATAAAGAAGGGGTTGATTCTAGAGTACGCAGCGTGCGCGATACGCAATTCTCCCACATTTCTTTAGTGTTGGATATTATAAAAGTCTTTCGGTTAGGGTGCACAATGCGCACACCTAGACACCTAAATGTACACCCTTTTGACTCTTTAGACAGACTTTTGACTTTTTTTACAGCAATTAGTCTTTTTTTTTAACCCTAATTTGTACTTTTCTGGTCATCGAGAGTGGACATCTCCATAATTCCACCTGTCACAATCTTCGAGACAAATTGACCTTCTATAAATGGATCGGATCAGATCCATAATCCAATCTCCCCCCGCCAACTTTGGATCTGGGTTTGGGTTCTAATAAGAATTTGATCTTAAAAATATCCGATTCGATAACCTATTTGATAAAAATATGAGAAATTGTATTAATTATGTTATATATTTTGCTTGAATATTAGAAACAAAATATATCAAATCGTACTCGATCCATGCATCACTATATGATTATTTATTTATTTAACCCATGAAGTATCCCTATCTTATGTGAGACTAGTCTACTTGGACCACGCGCACCAACCCATCTGACACGTCTGACATGTGTTACAATAGGTAATCTATGACATTTCTGTGGAGGGGCATATTGAGACTCGAAGGCACAACAACCTGGGGAGCACACCTAATTATGTCTTACCATCTCAACTAACCCTTGATGGGTTATTACTATACGGGTGTTATTGGATTGGATTTAGAACTATATGATTATTTATTTATTTTAACCCATGAAGTATCCCTATCTTATGTGAGACTAGTCTACTTGGACCACGCGCACCAACCCATTTGACACGTCTGACATGTGTAACAACAGGTAATCTATGACATTTCTGTGGAGGGGTATATTGAGACTCAAAGGCGCAACAACCTGGGGAGCACACCTAATTTTATGTCTTACCATCTCAGCTAACCCTTGATGGGTCATTACTATACGAGTGTTATTGGATCGGATTTAGAACTTAATATTGAAATTTTGACAAAACGTGATCTGATAAGGTTTTTATCGTATTCTTATCGGATCAGTTTTATATTTGATCCGATCCTTGTTGAATTGGGGTTCAATATTGACCAAACCACGATTTGTTCTAAACCCGATCCATTGACATCTTGCAAAACATTGAAGAAATATTTCAAATAATATAATTTTTTTAATATTTTAAATCAAATAAAATGTGAGTAAGAATTAAATAGAGAGATGGATAGGGCTTCAAGACAAACAAATTGATTTATCTTTAAAATCCCTCAAGCCATCACATGTATATTTAGTTGGAAGAAAACTCTATTTAGGACGGAATATGAAAGCCAAAAATAAAATATGACATTTTTATTTTATTTTATTCAAGTTTTTAAAGTTTCAACCCTAGGACTTTTACTCTGAAAAAAAAGTTATAGTCAAAGTCTATATAAATGCAAGAAAATTAATCAACTAAAATATACTTTATATCAAATTTAGACAAAATTACTTAAAGGACCCTCGGGGAGTGAATGCTTTTTAAATAATCCCTAAATTTGCAAGGGTAGCTTGACAAGACATTTAATAAACTTTTCTTTTCTAAATGGTCCCTCATTATTGGCGAATTCACCTCTTTTTTATTTATTGTCGAATTTGACACTTTTTTATTTACTGTTGAGTTCACAATTTTTACTATCGAACTCACCATTATTTATTGTTGATTTCTACACTTCAATGCTTTTTTATTTTTTTGTTTCTATTGTTGAGTTTACAATTTTTTACCGTCAAACTCACCATTATTTACTGTCGAGTTCACAACTTTTTTTATTGTCAACATTAACACTGGTAAACCCACTAATTTTCAATTTTCGAGTTTTTTTGACTAAAATACATGGAAAGATCGCCTAAAAACTTGAGATAATGACTTGTTTAGATGATTTCAACCCAAAAGAATCATTCTTGATAGATTTTTATTCAAAAACTAAGAAAAAAAAAAGTGAAAAAACTCTAGCTGTAATATACATTTTCAAAATATTTAAATTTTTTCTTGAAAATGACTTTTTCTTACTTCCTAAATTCTTTTCGACAAAATGGATTCTCTAAAACTCAATTGAATGCCAAAAATTCAATTTTTTTGGATGAAAACAATGAGTTCGAATAGTTAGGATATTCAATCGTGAGAAATGTAGGAGATAAGGTCGAAGGACTGTTAAGAAAAGAAATATTTATTAAATAGACTATTAAAAGGTCCCCTAAAACTTAGGGACTATTTAGAAAGAAGTCACACCACAAGGGTTCTTTAAATAATTTTTTTTATAAATTTAACTTTTCCAATAAATCCAAGAGAAATACTTCATTACTATAAGCCATTAATGATGATGCTCTTGTGCGTTGGTAGTTCCACCAAAAAAAATTAGGTCAAGCATTTAAGGACGTTTGTGTTTTCAACAAAAAAAAAAAAAAAAGTGTTGGAATTACTTCCTTTTAAATTACTTTTGTAAGAATTGCTATTATGGTTAGGGGTGTCAATGGGTCAGATCGGGTTCTGTTCGTATCCTATTGAGGTAAGGGCATCATGAAAATTTATCAAATTCAAATCCAAACCCAAACCCAACCCATTTATAAATAAATATACCAGATCCAACTTATATATAACTTATTTAATAAAATTTTAATTTTTATTAAAAAAATAAATTTTATTTCCACCACCAAAAATTAAATATCATTACTAAAAATAAAGTCACACAACCATAAATTAAATTTAATGATGAAAAGTAATTTTCTTTTGATTTTTTTTTCAAAGCTCAGAAAATTTTGTCTTTTACAATCATGTGGCATCAAATCATGTTTTTGGATGTCGTAAGGTGATGTGGTCAGAAAACTTTCCTTACTAATTTAGTAAGAAAAATGTTTTTCAATATTATTATTATTTTTATTATTATTGACTAAGCAAAGTGTATTTCATTATCACATGAGACATATTGCCTTACTTGGTAAGATCTTAAATCCTATTGAAGATCATTTTGACAATATTAGAAATTAAACACTACATACCTCTATATTTTAATTAAAAAAATATAAATATAAAAAAATAACTTATTAAGAAAAGTGTTTTTACTTTTCCAAATTAAAATTTAATCATTTATTAATTTACAAATATCTTAAAACACCCTTTATATTTTATATAATTTGATAAAAAAAATTGTATTATAAAAAAGTTATAGGAAATTTTAGAAAAAAATGAGTAATTTAAAAAATTCTTAAAAAAATTATTGATATATATAAAATTACGCGTTAATAACAAAATAATTAAACGTGTTTAGACGGGTTGAAACCCCATAACCCAAACCCAACCCATTTAATAATCGTGTTAGATGGGTTAACACTATTATGACCCAAACCCAATTAAGCTTAACCCAAACCTACTAACTTCGTGTCGTGTTGAGATTGGCATCCCTAATTGTGGCATTGATTGTTGGAAAATTACTTAAAAGACCCTAATAGAGGGTTTTCTTTCAAAATAATCCCTAAGTTTTAGGTGATATTTTAATTGTCCATTTAGTAAAAAAAAATTCTTTCTTAATAGTCTATTATTGTCAAATTCACCACTTTTTATCGTCAAACTCGACAATGTTAAACATGACTTAAACATGTTGAGTTCATCAATAATTATCATCGAACTCAAAATATTAATTTTATCGACCTCAATGATACTGGTTATATTATTGATGAATTTGGCATTTTTAAAGTTATATTTAATTACTATCGACTTCGACAATAAAATGTAGTGAACTCTACACTAATATGCTATTTATTTGTGCTATTTTTCAGCGCTACATGCTGGAAAAAAAAATTCAGCACTTTTTGTCAAATTAGTGCATTTGTTTATTCTATATTTTTAACGCTTATAGCTGAAAATAATTTTAAAAAAATAAGTATTATTTTGATGCTTAATTTTAGCGCTAAAGTGATAAGCACTTCTCTTTTTCAACATGGACAAGTATGCCCTTATACTTAAAAGGATATTACCACTTATGTCTCATGGATAATTATATAAGCACCTTACAAATTAATGAACCCACATCATGACCAAATTGTTTTGTCTAATATGGGTTAAAAGTTTCAGAATGAGTTGATTTTTGGTGAGGATGATCTCTACAATAAGGAGATCATCCTCACCAAAAATCAGCCCATCCCAAAACTTCTAGCCCCATAAAAAAAGTTCAAGAACCATAAATCGCCCATTTTTTTTTTTTTGAAAATCAATTTTGATGTGGTTAGAAATTTCGGAATGGACTGATTTTTGGTGAGGATGATCTTCAGATCATGAAGATCATCCTCATGAAAAATTGGCTAATTCCAAAAACTTTAACCCATACAAGACCAAAAAAATTGACTATGGTGTGGGTTGCCCTTATTAATTCATTGAGTGCTTTTATAATTACACATCCTTTATTTCCATTGAAAATTATTCATCCAAAATTAAGTTCTTTCAATGTTGATTTCAAAATTTTGTGACTTGTATGACATTATTGTTTTTAATTTGAAATTTATGAGATTTTAGAAATAAAAATTATTATTTAGAAATTGAAAATTTGAGTATTACTTATTATTTAAAAATGAATTGTATTTTAATTTTATAAGAAATAATATATTTTATTGTGTTTGATAAGAAATCGACATTTGAAACATGCAAATAATGTGTAATATGATTGTAAGGGTAAAAAAGACAATTTACCAGTTTCAGCAATACGTAACAAATATGATTCTGCGAATTTAACGCTTAATTTTAATGAATTCAACACTATTTTGACATCTAAACAACCAATTTTTCAACACTTAAATTCAGAGCTTATAAGTTTCAGCACTTAAAGTCATTCAACACTTATTTATTTATTTATTTTAGTTTAACAACCAACAGACAATAAAAATATTGAACTAGACAATAAAAAATGGTCAACTTGACGTTGTAAATGTGATCTAGATTTTTCATTTTTTTTCCTTTTACTTTGATACTGGGTAAATCTCCTTGAAATACCCAAAATAAATAGACATTCGAATAAAAAAATTACAACGTAATCATCAAAAAATTTAGAATCTCAACTTTATTCATTTTTTTTTTATACAAATCGTCAAAATAAATCAAAATACATCTAAGTGTTCAAAATTACAAATATATCATTCCCCATCTGTTATTCAACATAAAAAAAGAAAAATTGGAAATGACAATCGTCATTAGAAAACCTAATTATGTGAAAAAGATGAGACAAATGATAGTTGGGGTATTTCAAAATCATTATAACAAGAGATGAGATTCAGGACTATGAAGTGAGAATTTTTATTACTAAATAGGCTATTAAGATACCACCCAAAACTTAGGGACTATTTGGAGAAAGCCCTCCACCAGTATCCTTCAAATAATTTTCCCTAGATTATTTGTAACAGTGTTCAAGAAGTGCTTCCTGTGATTATAATGCTCCTAGGGCATTTGGTGAGAAATACTTTTTTGAATTTTATATAAGACTAGAGTTTGCCTATGCCCTAGGCTAAGGGGTAAAATAGGAAAGACAATAAAATGAGAGGGGGTATCATTGATAAAGGGGAGAAGAGGAAATACAATAAAGTTGAACATGTAGAATTGGAAAAGAGAAAAGGAAATATATAAAGTGGGAGGAAAAGGAAGTAGAAGAGGAAATAAAAGAAGTTAGAAGGGCATTCTTGAAAAAGGAAGGAAATTAAAGACAATAAAATTAAGATTGTCCTTGATACTCATAGCGAAATTAAATTCCAACACCACATTATGGGATAAAGGGAATGAGGCCCATAATCTATCCTTCGGTATTCCCCTCCAAAATTGATGAGTATTTGAGATATATGTGTTTTTAAATTGATGATACACTCTATGAAATCAATTTTCTTTGAGAGATTTAAACTCACATTTTCTTTCAAAGGCCACCCAATTTGGAACACATGACTAGAGGCAACAAACCCTAGTCGCTAATTTTACTGCTGAGCCAACCCTTTGGGGGTGACTCTTCAACCGCGAGTCAGATTTATTGGAACCTATTTGATTTTATCTTCAATCCTTTCCCCAAAGCTCTTAAATTTTATACCAAAAAGTTAATTACCTGAATGTTCTATAGAAACTCTCTAAAACAAAATGAAACTTTGAATCATCTATTTATGCATAAATCTGAATACACATACGATTATAGCATATCATACATACTTCACATTCAGAGAGCAAAAAAACTGATAAATTATCTCGGCCAAGAAAAAATCAAGATGAGGCAATCCCAAAATAATGTCTCGACCGAGATCAAAACATCTGCCGAGACATTCCAAGATAGTACACAATTCTCAACCAATGTAATTTGATCTCAAACAGAAGTGCATGTGCTAAGGAAACAAAGAAAAAAAAAAAGAATAAAGCAAAAACCAGCAAAAATCATAATCAACATGAAGTCTTCCTCCTACACAAAAAAACCAACCTAAAGACAAAACCCTTGAAAAAGGTCCTTGAACTCCTTAAATAGTTTATAACAGAACCTAAAATGCTAAAATAGTTTTAGTAATGAGCATCTAAAATCATGTCAAAGTCATTTTCAACTTGTCAAGATTAGGGACCTCAGTAATAAACACTTGAAGTTGACACAACTATATATCATTCTGAATAGTCCACTTGACATGAAAAAAAAAAGAAGAGAAAAAGCTTCTACTCACAGTTCTAGTCTGCCACCAAGATCACGTTAGTCAGTTTTGCGCTTTTCAAGCTTAAAAAGGCGATAAAACAAGGTCACCAACCATTGCCAAATACGGATTAACAAATTCGTCTGTTCGGGTTTGGGTTCAGGTCTCGGTCCCAATATCCCCTTGTAGAGCTCCTTTTGCTTCTGATAAACAGCCTTGTCATGTTCAGCAAGTAAACGCAACTCCTTCGTGATGGCCTTGTCTTCTGGTGCATACTTACGAGCCTTAAGAAAGTCTTCTCGTGCAGTATCTGTTTGCCCAAGTTCAGCTCTAGCTTTTCCTCGTCTAAATAATGCTTTGACGTTGTTTTCATGCTCACCTAACACCTGAGAGTCGATTACGCAATCACATTTCAGCCATTTGAAGTTTAATTCAGAAGAATCAATAGTTTCTTTATCGATCATTGACATACAAATTAATGTAAAACCAACAAAAGATTTAATTTACAATTCCCAAGACATCACACCATCTCATTGATTCACAGAATATAATTAATTTAAGTAATGGAGGTTTATGCTACGTGAACTGTTTAGGTCTTTAGGGCTCCCTAAGATGGGCATAAGACTTGGCAACATGAAATGAATAAGCTGAAAATTATTGAGGGAAATTAAAAAGAAAAAAAAAAAAGCCTTTTCCCCAGTAGGTGCCACAGGTGCTCTAGGGGATCCTGTTGCAATAAAGCAAAACATGTGTGATGTGTCCGAACTCTGGTTTGACATTCAATTCAAAAGATTATAAATCATCTATAATAATATATATAAAAAAAAAAACAAAAGTTAATAATAGATGATTTATAATCTTTTGAATTGAATTTTCTTTTTGATAAGTATAAAATTTTAATGAAAAAAACGAAGAAGAGGCCAAGGTGACCCCTTACAAGAACTAACAAAGAGCAAAAGAAAAGAAAAGAACAGAGCCAAGCAAATCAAAGGCAACCCCCTCCCAAGAAACTAAGCATTACGAACCAACTCTCACCCGAAGACAAAGTCTCCGAAGAACACCCCTTGGAGGTCTTTACAAAGTTTACACCAAAACAAAAGTAAACCCTTGTTTTCCTTTTCAATAACATGTATGCAACACAGGAGTCATAAGATTTTTTTATTTTTTTTGGAAAATACAGCCATATTCTGCAAAAATGTAAAATTCATGTATTAAATTATCCAGCAATTTCTAACTAGGGGGACCAAAAACATGGAAATCTTAAATGAAGTTGGTACACTGAAAAAGCACACCAACTACATTTTCTTGGTGCAACCCCTAGATTACCCTACTGCAAACAGGTATGTAAAAGAGAAGGTTGGATTGACCAAAGCAGTTAAACCTCTCAAGCAGTGTCAATATTCTATAAAGCAAGGCACAAACTCTTTTCTCATTTGATGATGAACATCAGAAGCTATAAGAGCTTTAAAAAACTTGAAAGAACTTTTGGTGTAAAGTTCTTTAGGAATTTAGGAGAGTATTTTTTGAAGATTCTTGGGTAGATGGGAGTGGGTTTACTCCCTATCCCCAATATAGTTCTTGTTCTGGTTGTATCCTTCGTTGGTAACCTTGACTACTTTAATATTATATGCATTTGCTTATCAAAAAAAAAAAAAAAAAAGACTTGAAAGGAAACTTGAGAAAAATAATAGGCACCAGAAAATTTATATTTGCAACAAGAGAACTGATACGAAGAAATACAAAGGAATCGTAAGAATGAAGTTCAAGAAAGCTGAAACAAGTAGTCTTAGGAGTTATTATGACCAGCCAGTATTACTGAAAATCAAGTCACATAAAAGCAATTTTTTTTTTTTTTTTTGAAACCATATACATACAATGCTGCACTGTCCAATGGCTTCTTCATAGCGCTTGAGCTTTATTAAGCAAGCTGCCATGTTGAGGTGGCATGGGTTCTTTACAGCCAAGGCCATGTCCTGGTACTTCCCCATTAACTGGAACATAAAATCATCTCCCATGTATGCTATGGCCTGACACAATGAAGAAACATCAACTCAACTTTCAGTACAAACTCCAAATGCTAATATTGATAGACCATTAAAAAAAAGGAATTCCAAGAAATAATAATTTGTAACCATTTCATACTGTTGCATAGCCTCCTCTAATTTGTCATCCTTGAAAAGAACATTTCCTTCCATCTTTCTTCGATCTGCTGCTCCAATTCTTTCCTCCACGGTCATGTCTCCACGAGCTTTCCCCTGAAAACGTGTCAGACATCGTTGTAGTCAGCTCTTTAGTGATATAGATAACTCAATAATTTAGAATATGGTCATGTAGACCAAACCAGAAGAAAAAAAAATATGCAAAAACTTTAGTTCAAACTGTATTAATCTCAGAACAATTGTAGATTCTTGGTGAGTTTGAATGATGCAACTTACTTCTTTTGTTTCATCAAAACCAATAAGTTCGACTTCATAAAAGAGATCTGCCATAGGTGGAACATTTGGGAAAGAAAAGCTTCCTTCTTTGCCATAGCCGAACTCCCAACCCACACGCAGCAAAGCACGTTCACCAGCCTTCATGCTTGACACACCGATTCCCAACCCCGCCATCTCAGTTTTCTCTGCCTCAAAATAAAATTTCAAATAATGTTTTAAAAGAAATCAGAATAAAAATCAATTGGATACCAGAAACACCATCAAAGATATTGAAGAACAACTGGCAGAAACTTTTTCTGTAACAGCTAATTAAAACAAACTTTCAAAACAAGTGATTCTCTTAAGAATCATCACCATGATTTATTTACAGAAAAAATTAAGATCAAATGGGGAATAAAAGAAACAGAGAACGATTGAGACAATGAATTCATTAGGTAAATACCTTTTCCTAAAACCAATTCAATTGGTTGCTGTTCTTGCCATGTATCTTCAAACTTGTGCTCGGTGCTTTCAGTCCACACTTTGTAGTGCACTATCACAATAAAGGAAATCCCCAGAGCACCCATAGAACAACATTAGGTTATTTTTTAAAGAATATTATCTCCAAAGTTACCTTGTAAAATGCAAGCATTTAGTCCTAGAATGTCTAGAAATAAGCATCTTGTAGCATTCAGAAAAAAAAAAAAGAAGGAGAAATGCAACCTAAGTTGAATCAGCCTCACCAAATCCAATATCTTAGGTTGTTAAGGGATTGTCCTCGGTAAACAGGAAAGCATCTAGCACATAAATGGATCAGATTTTACCTGAAATCTGAATTTAGCGGATTTGGGTCCTTGGAGTAATAGGTTGAATATGGTTTGATGTCCCACGGTCCGAGTCAGATACGGATTCATCCATATATCCACCTAGATCCGAATTATATACAGCTTTGAAAATTATATTTTTAGGTTTTTCAAAATATCCTTTTCTACCACTTTAATATAACATAATTCTTATAAAATAAAATGAGTATAATGGTAAAACATCATAGTATGGCAATTAACAAACAAGAATAGCAGAAAAAAGTTGAATCATCTGACCCGAATCAAGCAATTCAGTCGGGCCAAACGCAGATTAAGTGAAATCAAATGATTCGGATATAGTTTATCTAGTACTCTAGTAGGATTCAGGTCCAGATAAATAAATTCGGATCCAAATATGGATATACCCACATTTGAGCCGAATCCAACCCATTTTAAGCCCTAAAAGCATCTGATCGAAATATACCTGTTTAAATTGTTGACCTGGATCATGTTTTTTGTTATTTATAGACGACTTTAAACACACATGGAAACTGATTCTCTTCATTTCATGGAAAATAAATTCCACAAGCACTTGGATAAATGGGACCATTTTGTTCAAATGTATCATGTGAAGCCACGTATTAGAAGTAACTAGACATGCAATGGAGCACATCATAGATGTCGGCAACCTAGAAGGGTAGTGTCAGTACTATTCCCATTATATTGGATATTCAGTCGTAGATTCCCTAGTACAGTATAAGATACAATGAACCATTCAACAAAAATAAATGGTCAGCTAGGCTTGGACCCGTTGCTCAGTTGGTGGACATATTGCAATGCAACTTTGAAGTCGCGGGTTAAAGTTCAGAAGCTTAAGAAATTAAAAAAAGTGGAATGGTCAGCTCTTCCTCAAACTGGAAGAGAAGTCTTATTTTTATACTAGCTCGTGGAAGAGAAAAATTTGTCTGGAGGGCGGCCATTATGTATATAACATGACCTAGTTTGAAATTTAAAGCTTTGCCCAGATTGGAATCATTTGCAGAGTAGTTGAAACCAGATGAAGACATTAAAATCAGTGAATAATCTGATTATTATTTAGTGATTTGGGTTTGCAGCGTCATTGAAGTAAGGATTTTAGCTGTCTATCTCTCAACATGAAAAATGCAAACAGGGATATAGTCTTATATACTGGATTTACATGCATGTCATTAGTACGTAGTAACTATGGTGCTTACAAAAGCATGTCGAATACTTTGACGGCTTTTGACCATGACCTTCCTTTATGATTTGCTTCGTGACTTTCTCATGAAGGATTTCAACTTTGGAATCAACCTGCGGGGGACCTTTAGTATCTTGTGGAGGTTCCCTATTTACGAACGCAGCATCCTCAGCTATGATTTCATTATCACCATTTGAACCTGTTAATCGAACAGGACGTCATCATATAGTTAAAAAAATAATGTCTAATTAAGTTGAGACATGCATTGAAATGTTTTCTTTTACCTTTCATATATTTCTTTCCTTATATTTATTTTTGCAGAAAATTTCCAGTTTGTGTACAGCTAAAATATTATATTGTAATACACATGAATGGACGTAGAGTTTCAAACTTCTAGAAGGCATTACTATAATAATTCTTCTAAAAAAAAACCCTTTGAACACTTTAGTCCACAAAAATAGAAGTCCAACAATGCTAATTAAAAAATCGTTTTGCATATATTTTGGTGTAAACCATTATTTATTTTGTAAAATACTTTGGTGATTTGTAAATTTTGACTGAAATAATCAAATTATAGATATAAAAATGCAATATTTTGGTGGAAATGTTCTCATAAATAGTAAGATCCTACCAAGATATTATTATCTAATTTTTTTTATAATACAAATTATAAAAATGACAAACATAATAAATAAATAAAAATGAATCACACTTCCATGTCAAATTGTATTAAATTTCCATAGTGATTGAAATATTTGTACAAAAAAATTATTTCCAAGTTGGCTGAAATACAAACCGAAACCAAAGTTTAACTTGAGCAAATTATAATAAGAAACTGTAAGGGAATAAGATCAACTTGAAATCTTAGATACCTCTCCAATTTATTTGTGGCTTAATTAATAGCAATAAACATTTTTTAAAAAATTTAGATTAATTTTTTGGCATTATTTGTTTATATTAATTCTCATTTAAAAAAAATCATTTTGTATATATTTTGGTGTAAACCATTATTTATTTTGTAAAATACTTTGGTGATCAGTAAATTTTGACCGAAATAATCAAATTACAGATATAAAAGTGCAATATTTTGGTGGAAATGTTCTCATAAATAGTAAGATCCTACCAATATATTATTATCTAATTTTTTTATAATACAAATTATAAAAATAACAAACATGAAAAATAAATAGAAATGAATCACACTTCCATGTAAAATTGTATTAAATTTCCATAGTGATCGAAATATTTGTACAAAAAATTATTTCCAAGTTGACTGAAATAGAAACTGAAACCAAAGTTTAACTTGAGCAAATTATAATAAGAAACTGTAAGAGCATAAGATCAACTTGAAATCTCAAATTCCTCTTAGATACCTCTCCAATTTATTTGTGGCTTAATTAATAGCAATAAACATTTAAAAAAAAAATTAGATTAATTTTTTGGCATTATTTGTTTATATTAATTCTTCATATTGCAACCAAAAATTTAGTTTCCCCACATCAGAGAGAAAATTATCCTACAATTGTATACAACAAGGAAATTTTAGGGGAAAAATCTGAAGATTTTCATCATGCTCGTATATTATTTAGTGTCGTTTTACTTTCAAATTAACAGGTACATAGGATAATTAAACCTCCTCAAAGTGTCACAATTGTAAATTTTTGCTCCTTATTAAATGAGTAAATATCTCATTTGGATCTTAAATTACAAACATTTATAGCTGAGAATTGTTTGAGTACATTTTTCCACATAGAAATTAATATGGAGTTTTGCTCGACAAGTATAATCGAAAGAAATTAAAATTTAAAAGAACAAGGCATGAAATGATGACTTACTTTGCTGATCCTTAATATCCTCCATTCTTCAAAAGCAATAGTTCTTCAAATCAAGCAAATTACAGACAAGAACTTGAATCAAATAGATTTCAGAAAAGATCAAATTTCAGTAAAAGATATCAAAATTTGATCGGAATCGATAAAGCAAGAGTTCGAGATTAGATGGATCGAAGTAACTAGAAATGAATCACGAACTAGGGTTTTGTTTTTCCCGAAATGCAAAGAAACTGAGGAAGAACGAAGAAGAAGTAACAGCTGTGGAACGTTCCAGAAACCGAGTCAACTTTTCAGAAATCGCTGCTTGAAGTACTGAAGTAAGGGAAACAATTTTGTACAGACGTCCGTATCAAAAATGTTTGATACAGATGTGTGGGTCAACACAGAATTATAAGTAGCCCACTGGACTAACTGAAAACTTTAGCCTTAATTAAGGATTATGATCATGCCACGTGGAGGGAAGATGAGTTATATGGGAAATCAATCAGAACGTGTGGAACATCTATATAAAAAAAAAAATCTTAATTAAATTAAGAATGGTGATTTTCTCACTCGATGTGTATGCGACTGACATGGCAAGGGCATAAAATCATAGATCCTTTTCTTCGGGATACACAAATAAAACAATCAACGATTCTATGCCCTTGCCACTTTAGTAGAGTACAGATCGAGTGAAAATTTTCGAGTTAGAAAATCGTTAACGTTAAACTAATTATTTTCATGATTCATAAAAGATTAATGATAAAATGACATGGTAAAACGTATGTTAAGTGATTGACTTGGTAAGTGTAGAGAACCGTAAATCTTTTTCCTTGTGTATACAGAAGAAAAAGATTTATGGTTACATGCACTTGCCATGTCAACCACAGTCGACTGTGTACATTTTAATGTGTCAGTTTATCACAATTCTTCGTAAAATTCAATAATTATTTATTTAATTTTTGTTTTTTTTATTATTTATGCTTATCCACGTATCCCCATCCTTCAAGTGAAATTAATCTCACGGTCACAAACACCGTCCCCTCAAAAAAATCCTATGTGCAACTGATTAAGTCGAGAGTCAACTTAACCTTGGAGGGTGACCCCAAAGAATTTATTGTTTCGTGGGGTTTCAAACTCTTGATCTACTCTTCCTGAGAAGTTATCAAGGTTCGACTTGCCATTAGGCCAACCTTTTCAGATTATTATTTGAGCCTAAAGCCGAATTATCTCATCATCATCATCGTAATCATCATCCTAGGGATTTAGGGTCAACTAAACGAATCATTTTCCTCCATTACAGAGCCAAGTCTTCCATACTTACCAACCCAATCTTTTTCCTCACTAACTTAATCTGAGCAATTTTTAGAGTATATATGCTCTTCAATAGAATTTATACCAGGCTGAATTGAAAAGCGATTCAGAGCAAGTACTTCATGGCACCGATCTTTTAAGAGCCGAAAAGATGATTGGATCCAAAAATTGTCAAATTGGTCATACTGCTATCTTGGCCTTGTTCAATTTGGTTGGATCAGTTTACATTTATTAAACAATTAAACAAAATATTGTTCGACTTTTTCCTTTTATTTTTTATTTTTTATTTTTTATTTTTATAAATACTGTCTACGATCAACATATCCATCCGTTACCTCTTGCAGACCCTCTCAGAACTAAGTCACTCCCTTTCATCTCCTTTGACTTCGGCTAATAAGGCAACTATTGATCTTTAGCACGTAAACATAATATGATACATACATTGTTATAATTTTTTTCTTAAATGGTCTTCCCATGCACTTCATATTTTCTTGGAGTTCATTCTCAGAAATATAGTGATCACAACTTATAAAACCAATTATTTCCCAAAATTATTATCTTGAAAATATATATAGGGTGGCGTTTGGCAGCCTACGTTAGGGAGCCAACACATTGTCCTTTGTGGTGGTAGGTGTGACCATGGGACTAGTCTCACTCGAAGAGTGGGGATACCCACAACAAGCCCTAAAAAAAAAGAAGTATTCGGGTTTGGGCACTGAAACTATTGCGTTGCGTAGAACATTTCATGTGTTGCAACTTATTCACTAATGCAATTCCATTAAGCTTACAACAATCGACTAAAATACTTAAATTACTCTTCCCTTCCCAGCTGCAGTTCAACCTCTCTATGCAAAAGCACCTAAGATAGACCAGAATGAAAATTGAAGATCATAGAAGAGGTCATCAAGCAACGAATGTCGAGTTTCTTTATGGTTTCACATTATCCACAATAAATTTCTAAAAAAAAAAGATGATAAAGTTTGCATATCTATGATAAACTTTTGAAACTTTATTCAATTCTAATACATCGAGACCTGAAAAATGCAGAAGGGAATGACCTCGTGCCTCTCATATATTTGAAATTATCTTACTATAATTTGGTCAAGATAGTCGAAGAAGATAGAAACATAAATGCTTCACCACACAACACTGCACATTTCGTGGTTTGATCTTAAAGAATTCGGATACAATGTACCACAGAGCTATGACCGACTTTTTCCATGATTACTAAATAATGAAAAAGATCAGATAAACCATTCAACCGTCCCATAAAATACAAGTTGAAGATTATTTTGTTGCATTTATTTGGAATTAGTGAACAATAATTGTTGAATTAGAAAAGAAATCTGCACATCATCCATACTGTTATACTTGGCAGGACACATTCATGGGAACACACAGTACAAAGGGTAATTTTATTAAAGGGTCTTATCTCCCAAAATATTATAAATGATGAAGCCGATGTTTTACAGACGTTACCATTCACAATGAGTAATAATAATAAATAATATAATAATAAAATGGTTATAAATCTGAGGATTCGAATCATGGTGGCCACTTTGGTACGTTGCAGATATTTTGAACGTCAGGGAAGAAGCAAACCAGGAACACACTTTCCCTCACTGACAGTATAAATTACAAAATAAGAGCAAAAGAATGAAAGAATGTTGGGGATGAACATGAAAGAATAAACAAATCAATCAAACTCAATCGCAAAACTGACCGTTCTTCCTGCGATGTCAAGTAGCGGTGATGCAGATCAAGAAATACCTCGAACCTTGGATTTTATAAATATGTGCTCTTGAGAGCTTTTAATAGCCTATTAGCCTCCAAATCGAATGACCGCTTTAGGGCTCATATTTTTTTCTTGTCTGACCTACAAACAAGATGTCTTCTTTTGCTTTTAATAGCATCAACAACCGGCAGCCTTCAGAAAGTTATCGTATGGGCTTGATGCTGGAAGCCTGAAGATGTGGGGCTGATGCTGGTATTCAGTTGCACACGGCATTGGTCCAGCGCCAATGGATGTTTGTATAGATTTGCAGCGAAATTCTGGTCAAGGAAAGGATTGCTTGTCAGCTTAACCAAGAGTGCGTGTATGTGTGTGGATGCAAGTATGTCTCTATGTCGTGGTTTTAAATATCATCTTGGTCCCATTCATGAAGGAGACGGATGTTGACTGTGATACAACGTTCACAATGACTCGTTTGATATTTTGGATATCTTGTCTTAGATTTCGCATATTTCGGACAATATAAACGAGATAAGCGAGATACTCCGAAAAAAAAAAAGAAAAAAAGAAAATTGAGAAAGGATGTTTTAGATATGCTTAAAATATTTTGGTAATTATTAGAGATCCTTGTCTACATCTTCGTCTTCAACCCCTATAATCCCAAAGCATTTGTTTTCAGTCCCTGTAAAAAATCCTAGATTTTTCTTCCCGAAACCAGATATCTACAAGCTCTTCAAAATGCATTTTATATTTCTTTTTTATATCAGCTTTATCTTATCTTCGATTCATCATTTTCAACTACCATTAACCCATTGCAAACAAACCCTAAATTTTCTATCCAAAGTTTTATCTTTCTATTAAAAAAAAATCCTATATCGGTTGAGGTTTGAAAGTTGAAGATGAGGGTTAAAATTCTTACCTAAACAGGATGAATACGACTAGTTTTGAGTAAAAAAAAAAAAAATCAAGGACTTTTGGTAAGAGGTAGGAAAAGAGATGAATCGTCTTTGATTGAGATCACTCGTCTGAGACAACTCGGTCTTGTTCATGAACGAGATGAGACATGAAACGGAGTTTTGAAACCATGATCTATGTATATTGCTTGCTTGCATGAAAGCCAGCATGTGAGTGATCAGGTATGCTAAAGAAAGGATAAGTACCACTTGGTGACCGCAATAAGATGGCACCTTCTTTGCTTCATTGTTATAATCTTGTGAAGAGATATTAATCAAGTTTTCCTGTCTCTGTTGAGCATTCATGAAAGTGGACATCTTCTGCTGCTTTCCCATCAGAAGGGCCTCACAATGATTGGCCATTTCCCTGTATGGAACGTCAGGAGTGGTCGAGACTGAGAATCTTCCAACCTGGCGTGCAGTCTCCAAGACCTGCAAAATTTCCGTTTTGTAAGCACAAAGGAAAAACACTCACACAATAAGGTGTTTGAAAATGTGGGGTAAAAAAGTAAAAAAAGGCCCACATGGAAGCTTAGAAAAAAAAATTCCTTCAATGCTCGACATGAATATTTGACAAAAATATTCTTTTCTGAGAAAATATTCATAAATATGAGGACAACAAAAGTACAAATTGCATGTATAAACATTGAGTGGATGTAGTATTTTATAATTTGTAGATTTAAGCAAGTGTTTTAGATATTTAAGTATTAAACAGTTAATACGACATCATTATATATTTCTGTAGTTGTTTGTAGAAGAATGCAAATGATCCTCATTTCCAATCTACAAATGTTTATTATTGTAATTTGATCACTTACGATAATACGTTTCCATGTTTTTAATTTTTTAATAATTTCTTATAGTGTCATCATTTCCATGAAGTGTATTGATTTCCACTCTGATTAAAATATTTCCATTTTCAGGCTGACTCAAATAGACACTGAAACCAAAATTTGATACCTTTGTTACAAATATCATCTAAAACTGAAAAATGATTATGGCAGTCATTGTACTTCAATAAGACCACATAAAAATTTCATTTTACTGGTTTCATTCCCAGCTACAATACAATAAAATCTGAAAGAGAACCATGCCTCAGCCTTATGCTTTTATAAAAGAAATAAGGAAGTGCCTTCCTTTGGAATTATACATTACCAAGTTTAATCTCTAATTTTAAAGAATTGGCTAACATACCGATTCCATAAGTTGGTTGACGCTTAAAAGATTGGGAGTTTGCATCACCAACTGCAAATTAGGATCTGCTTGACTTTCAGAAGCTTCAGGACCAACATCGTCATCTACCGTGAACATATGGGGCTCAACATGCTGAAAAACAATATGCATGTATAGGTCTTTATGAATTTTAATAAAAAATATCAGAAGGTATGAAAAATTATTACCTCATCATGAGATTTGAATTCATTTGAACCCAAATGGTAGATTTGCCGTGGTGTTTCTACGAACAACTGAGCTCCCAAAGGACATACATCGTCAGGCAAAAATTCATTAAGCAACTGCTCCTTTATTGTGGACGACTCTGGCTGCACCCAGATGTGTAAGACAAACTATCACTTTCCAATTAAAATATGAACTAACCATACCTTAAATTTTATAAAGCATTCAAAGATGATAAAGAGATGGTATGAGGTTTTACATCTGATAAATTTCCCAAGCTCTTCACAATCATAGAAGCCAAGGATTCTTTCGACTGGTTCTCGGTTATTTCTATTGCTGAAAGAGACTTAGAAGCAGCATTGTCATCTTCTTTTGACCCATAAACTTTTACTGGAGTATTTGAACTAGTATTAACAGCCTGTAGTTTACAATCTTCAACCAAGCATAGAAATGGGTCAACCTGATACAATTATGACAACAGAAAGTTTAATACAAAGTATGTTGGTCAGATACATACATATAGGAAGGGAGGAGGAACCCATCTTAGAAAAGGCATTTATAGACAGTCGAGTTGATATCCTCTTAGTACATGAATTATTAATTCAAAGTTATTTGAGTGTATATTTTCCTCCTCTCCAAGGTGTGTCATATCCCAGTTAAGCCCCGTGACCCTCTCATATGCATAGTTCTCCCCCTCTCCAACAGATTGGTCTTTGTGGAGTAGTTGGTTGGTTATCATGGTATCAGAGCACAAAGTTCGTATAGGTCACGGGTTCGATTCTTTCCACCCTTATGGGTGAGGGGGAGTGTCGAGTGCATATTTTCCTCAACTCTTGGGTGTGTCATACCACATTTAAGCCCCATGACCCTCCTATATTCATAGTTCTCCCCATCTCCAACATATCGGTCTTCTGGAGTAGTTGGTTTGGTTAGCAAAAGTAAAGCAAAGGAACCAGATGTCAGCAACACTGAAGAACATACCGTCTTATCTGTAAGCAATGCCTTAGCACAAGAAACAAGAGGTAGAGTATTGTATGCTTTTGACGTAAAGATGATCATAGAAGTTGCCAATGTAAAGAGGGATCGACGTCGTGATGGCTGCAGTGGACCTGCATGAAGTGGAGAATTAGCAGTTTTTGATAGATGCCACAACATAAGATGCTTCCCATAAACATTCAAAGCAGGTCTGTCACAATGTAGCATCAGACTATGAATAGAAAATCAAGATCCAAATACTTGATTTAAAAGCATCTCTCTTTCAATGTCAACAAGTTCTCACTGTTAGGAAATTTGGTAGAATAATTACGTTCTGAAGAATCCAAGACAACACCCCCAGACTTTCAGGAGAGAACCTTAGGGGGATGAAATCTGCTGGTGTAGGGATTAGAAATTCATATATCTTTAGAGTTCAAGGTTTTACTATTTGCATACTCTCAGACAAAGACAATGAAAGAAATATCTTGAAGGCAACCCCAAAGATATTCCACCATGAAATCCAAATCCCATGCCATTAACAAGGCTGGGTCACCTATTTATGGGGTCCAACCATTGCTCTTGGGGAATATAGAACAAAGTGTAGTCTCTAAGAGGCTACACGTTTCCAATCTAGATTTATTTCACACCTTAAAATAGCTTAGATAAAATGTGGTCATCATATTTCAGTCGAGTCAAATGTGAGAGAATGAAGTGAAACAATTCCACAAGTTAAGCATGTGAATTTCATTTTAATACTCTTAGTTGTCTATAATCATTGGTACTTTTATTTACAGTACACTCAATCACTATAAACATTTTAAGTTGAATGAAAGTTAAAAGGAACATGCCACATCTACAATTGATAATCAAGATTAAAGTGAAACCAGAAACAATATATATATAATTTTAAAATCAGTTTCCAAAGTCCCGCATTTACATGATTCAATGCACTAATTTTTATTATATGGTTGCAGACATTAACTTGCCACTTGCTGATTTTCAATAGCTGGTCCTAAGTGCATTTATGTCTCTTTCAACCAAGCCAAATGTTTCTTCGCTTTTCTAAGGGCTTTAACGGTCTCCAAAAAAGTGGGAACCTCTCACACAGGATGACATTTCCAACAAGTATTGTAAGAAAATTAATATTTTGACTAAGTTTGCTATCCGGCAGAGGGCCATCCACATTATAAGAGAATCTAACATGTTTTACTCATCATCAAGTTCTCACGAATCGTAACCTGAATCACTTGAAAGTGCCATTTGAAGTGAACCATGGCAAGTTCCTTCCCCCACATGTCTCAAGTTGTATTGAACTCTGGATTCATTGGTACACTATACATTGCCTTTCTAGGAGAGTCAGTATGCGAATTGATCCCTAGTACCAGATTTTGAATTTCGGGCGATTATTCATTTCTGAAAGGCAAAATTCTAATTCAGATTGCTTCTCAATCTCATCACTGCTCGACTAGTCGATTAATGTCATGCTAACCCTTCAAAAAATATCTCGAATCCTAATCTAAACATGTTGATAACTTCTGCCCCTATCAAGAGTACCAATGTACAACTCTATCCAACACTATCTCCATAAAGACGGGCAGATGTATTTCTTTTTTATTTTTCCAAGTAGTTTTCATTTAGAAATCTTGTATTACGAATGGTCCATGAAAAGCAATACAATTCGTAACTAAATGTAACTTTACTAATGTACCTCCTCTGAGAGAAATGCTCCTTAAGGAAAGGGCAAGCTGAAAACTTCGAATTAGAGCCTCATGGCTTGAGTTCTGCAAGACACGACAAAGTATAAGAAAGACTAACCAAAAAAGAGAAATGGAGTTACCTTGTCAAAATGAAGCCACAAAATGAAATCAAGGTTTTTAATTATAACAAAAGGACATCCAGTTGATCAGTAATATCTAACATTGAAATAGTTTATGACCTATAAAATTACATAACAAAAGAGGGGCTCAATGAAAGGTATAGGATAGGTAAATCATAGTCACAAACAAGATAAAGCAATCATTTTTTTTTTTTTTTTGTGTGTGTGTGTTTTTATTACATATTGTGATTGGACAAAAACTTTTTGTGAACAACTTGTAGAAACTGATCAATTCAGAAATCAAAGAAGAAAGTCAAGAAACAAGATAAGAACATCCAACAATTACAACATAGATATTCAATAAACATGAACATTATTATTTAAAAAAACAACAATACATGCACAAAAGAACCTCCTACAAATCCATCATTAAAGAATTGTAATAACAAACATATCACTCAAACCAAGAGTTCTCACCTTGCTTCGAGAAAAGAGCAACACCAGGCTATAAGTATGAGCAATTGCCTCATAGTTTTCGGGCGTGTTTTCAGGAGAGATGGACTGTGCCCAAAGAGATGAAAGAAGGAGAGTAATCTGACGACTGCTCAACCTAAGAGAAATTGGATCCTGGCGTTCGGTAAAATGGGAGAACGGTCATGCCAGGAGATGGAGAAGCAAACATATTAGGGTTTACAAATAATTTGACTTTAACATTGTTAAGGATGGTTTGCATGAAAGCTGACATAATTAGTACATACCAGTTCTTTATTTGAATTGCTCAAAGAATTTGTATCGGTAGTTGAAGGGACAGGGGAAGCCCTCATGCTATAAACTCGACTATAAGATGATTGTAATCTGCTCAGAATCCCTTCATTGTTGCTCTTTGGTTGTCCATCAACGACAAATTTTTTGGTAATTTCTTGACTAGAATTTTCCCGCGAGGAACATTTCTCCTTTCTTAGCTTCTCAAAAAGAGCAGCTGAAGAAGAAAAAACAGACACAGTTCTTGAGAGAGTTCTTCGAAGATCATATTCCTTTGGTGAGTCAGAAGTAGTTGAGTGAGGACTGGGACAAACAGAAGACGGCACAAGAACAACAGAAAAGATGCAGTGAGCTCCCACCCGTGTTTCATGGTCTGGATAGACCATGGCCACAAGTAATTGATGAAATAATGCCTCAGGGAATGCCTACAATATAAAATAAATTTTAAGAGCATGTGAGGCAATACAGAATTTAAAAAAAAAACTTAAAAACATTGAAGAAAGAATTAGACTAAAAATGTGCCTAACTTGCCTTGTTTTGATATGACAAATTTGGTACAGATGCTACTATTTGAGCAGTACGATAGACAGCAGAAATTGTAGTTCTGGCTATTACTGTGATGGATGAGATATTCTCCAACATCACAGCCATCATGTCAAGAAGAGGGCCCGCATCTCCAACCTATTAATTAACCAAAAGGAAGCCCAATTTTACATCATTTTTTTAGGTAAAAGCAGATTTCATTAAAAAGTGGTCAAGGTGACCAACAGAAATAATACAAGCAAAACTAGACCCCCAATACAATCTACAAACCCAATCCCATCTCCTCATGAAGTCCTCAAAGAAAACACCTTTAAATTCATCAAAGGCTTTACACCAAGAGAATAAAAATCCTTTAACTGACACAATGATGCTATCAAGTGAGGTTTCCTTTCCTTCAAAACCCGGCGATTTCTTTCTTTCCAAATGCTCCAGTAGATGGCAAAAGGAGTAAGAGACCATAAAATACGTTTAACTAGTGGGAAAGCGGAACCCATGCATAACCAAGACTCGAAAAGACCTTTGACCGAAAGGGGAAGACAACCCGAATTTTACATGATTTTGAGTTTCTGTATAACTTCTAGAATAGGTAAAACTTTGTCCATCAGATTATTTGAGATAGAAACATTTGTCCCTGAACTGAAATATGCACAAACACCAGCACTAGCACTAACTCATGTTTCTACTAGCTACGATACTTAAGGTTCATATGTATATATATATATATATGGAAGTAAAAATGGCACCTTATTTGATATCTGCACGAGGCACTCATCCACAGCAGCTTGAAATTTTCTGTTCCACTTAATTATGTCAACCCCCAAGTTTGAATCATCAAGTGAGCAGTGTATGCTTTTCCGCAAATGTCTCATTAGGTCACTTACTGCACCAAGTATTGCTATAGAAGACTGAACCTTGGAGTGTTGAGCAAGGGCAGTGGTGACTTCAACAATGTTTATCTGCATATCAGGTTGTTTAATGACACTCTTGTGATCAAGATGTTTTATTAAGATAGACAACAACAAGTGTGTGTTCTGCCCTGCAAGTTGAATTAAAAATTAACCAAGTTTAGCATCTAAACCCGAACAAAATACAGAAAGAAAATGGCAAAGTAGCATTACTGTTTAGAAAATTGGTTGGGTCCTCAAAAATGGAAATATAAGTAAAAACAAGGAGGTTTGAAAGGAAACTAATTCTACCAGAGTTTTCAATCAATAACTGCATGTCCTGCAAGACAGAAAGAGCAAGCCCGTGTTGAGGAGACCAAAAATCGCCACTATCGAAATAGCGAAACAAGGATTCCAACACACGACGTACGGTTGTAGCCTCCTTGGCTAGCTTGGCCATGTTGTGCAGGGAAACCCTAGACCAAAAGTTGGGGTTCTTGGCATCTTCCCTATTAAATGATAACAGGTGATATGATGACAAAGATATTCGTTGCATAAGATAATGTAAAATACATTTATATGATACTGGGGTGGGGCAAGAGGACTTACATAGACACATTTATTTCACCTTTCTCATTCACCATACTCCTCCAAGAAGGAACACTTGTTAAGACAGCCGTTGAAGGAGAGACATGTCCCTCAACTCTAAGCACTTCTTGCACCCACCGATTTTGGGCATCCTGCTTCTCATTGTCATCTGAGTTTTTCTTAGGGCCTCCATAATTTTCCAAGATTACTGAAACAACCTGTAAATGAAGAAATAAACAATGATGAAGAATATTAAACAGCATAAGGTCTTTATATAGAAATAAATGATGAAGCTAAGAACACTTTCATGCTAGAACTATTCCAAGGATGCCCTGAGAATTCATTCAAATCATAAAACAGAGTGAACAGTGTTCGGATAGTATTTCTATGGTCAAACATGCTGCCTCTAGTCATGGTTTGAAAATCCAAGTAAACAGAAAAATCAAAGCAGAAATTAAAGGGATCTAAATGAAATATCACTTGATGAGAGAAATAAAAATTCCAATAATAAATCAACAAAATTCAGTATGATTCAGCAGTGCTATTGAGTTTTTTTTTTTTTTTTTTTTCTGAAACATATATCTATATATATATATATTTGAGTTTTTATCCCATTTTACTTTAAAAAATTCAGTCGATTTCTGCAATGTTAATCGAAATATAAACACAGAGATATATACACCTTTAAGTGTGAAGGTGGTACTATCAAGCACACACTTTACCACCTCACTGAGGTACCAACTTAGATATTTTGAGCATTTAAACTAGTATTTTGGCTCTCAAAAGTGTCCATTTTTAGATACATACTTCTTTAATATATACATGTGGTATTAAATTTCAACATATTTTTTATGAACTATACCAAAATAGATCTACCCACAGGGACCGAAAAGGCACATCACTAAAATATTTCTAACTCCACATCATACTTACTAATTTTATTATTTAAAAACACGGAAATATTTATTATGGAACCGATTACATTCTTAGGCTGGATAAAACAGTCACCAAAATCAAATTTTAAAACCTTATATATGCAGAATGCTACTGATCTTGTGTGTGTTATTCCAAAATTTTGGTGTTATGGTTAGTTACGGAAGTATTCACATGCCTTTCATGCCTTTTTTTCTTATCAATTCTTAATTCATCATAAACTGCTTCTATACTTTGGAAATATTTCAAAAAACTTCCGTAATTACTGAAATTTTACAATAGTTCCATAGACTTGTATAACTCTCCACGTGTTAGTTTTGATTCTTCATTGACCAAGTTTACCTCGAAAATGGAGTTCAGAACTTGGTCACTGCTTCCTAGGTTGTAAACTTTAGAATCTTTTAAAAGGATAAATGGGGAAGGTATACGAAATAGACAGCCTAATTTAAAGACGCCGAAGTGTATGATTGAGGTAGCAAAAAAAAAAAAATTCAGTAATAGCAGCAACCATTGAACTCTCATTCATAAAATAGGGTAAAAAACACTTGTTACCAGCAATCATTACATGGAGGTAGAGTATTCTTACAACGAATGATTGTTCTGCACCTTCCCCTAAATCATCCATATATTTCAGTCGCAAATCATAGTACAGATATTACTATGAAAAGGAATAAGCATGAAAGTGAAGAGGAGAAATAACAAACGAGAATGTGGAAATGGTAGAGAAAATTCTTATATATGTGTTCTCACTAGGAATAACTATGAAGAATCAATTGACTTACATTATCAAATTCAGCCGAAATATGAGAATATGCACCCATGAACCAAACCTGGGCATTAAATGAAGCATAAAACAACGTGAGTGGAGGTTCCCAAAGACATCATAATCCCAATAAGCAGGACAAAGTGCAACAAAGAGAAGTTGATTTGAAAAAAAAAATTATGAAAACTTGACATGCAGAATGACATTAACCACCACGTAAAAATGTTATTTTAGGGTCCTTGGTAAAGGAAATTTGACCAAGCTAAAGTTGAATAACATTTTAAGTTCAATGGAAACATTAGTATGGTATTTAAAATAAACAGCGTCAACAGAAGATATAATATCAAAAGTCAGATGTACAAAAGAGTCAAGAAAAACAGAAAGTGAAAGGTTTTTACCCTTTCAATTTTCAAATACTTTATCATATCAACAACATATGCAACTAGTGTTGAGTGTATATTTTCCTCTACTCTCGGGTGTGTCATACCATAGTTAAGCCCTGTGACCCTCTTATATTCATAGTTCTCCCCCTCTCCAACAGATTGGTCTTTAGGAGTAGTTGGTTGGTTAACAACAATGACACTCTTCTAAGAATATATGCACTTTCTCATACAAATGCTAATTTATCCAAAAAAAATTCTCTAATATTACTTTTATGATTTTTAATGTGTCACCTTATCTGAACGCATTCTGTTGGTGTTGTGCACTCAAAATATACTAACCATTTTAAAAATTCACATATCAAGTAAACTGTATCTGCACGTTGGTGCATTGGCTTTGTGGGGTCAGTGCATTTAACACTTCACATCAGTGTTGGGTACCACAACATAACATGCCAACAAACTTTCCTATATTGATTATCATGAGGTATTTTATTGTAGGGTAAAACAATCTTCCTCTTTTCCCCCTATCACCGATGGTTTGATTTGAAGTTTACAGAAGTGTTGGAGGCCTACGCCTTGAAACTGGCACCAGGGAGAGACTGTCAAAATAGGCCTTTAAGGCTTTAAGGAAAGGATTTCTGTCCTCAAAGGTTTGCACCTTATTCAAAGAGGGGTTGAAAAATCTTATGCCTTCGGGGAGGCACATGAGTTTTGACTAAGATGCAAGCCTTATGGGGATGCATTTTTTTTTTTTTCTCTTTATTTTCATAGTATCATTACATAATAGTCCCTATTAGGTTATCCCTGTTATACCATTTAATTTGTATAAAAGTCCTTAACTATAAATTTCATATTGTCTTTTGGCGCTAATCTCTACAAGCGCTATTGCAACAAGAGCAATGTTTGACTCTGCTTCTTCCACTATGGAGTGTCCTTGTGATGACATTTAATGAATCTTTGTGTCCTCAAGTATAAATAAAGAATTGAACTGATAGTCTGGAAACAAAAAACATTGCTGCATTGCTGGTAATTTCTGTTGAGTGTTGTGTTATCCGCCTCCGCTCTCGGGTGTCATGTGTTCATGTATCGTGCCCCAATTCGACTCATGATCCTCTTATATTCATAGTTGCGCCTTCTCCAACAGATCAGTCTTTTGAAGTAGTTGGTTGGTTAACATGGTATCAGAGCACTATTGGAAATAATAAAGTTATTTTAGATTTAATTGTTTAGTTATGGACTTTAATTTCATATTTCTTATTATAAGGGCTTTTTAGTCTTTTTGACTGTTTGATTAATATAAATTCTTGCCAAGATCTTTAATTGAGACTTCAAGATTTCAATTCCACTATTCTTCTTGGTATCAAAGCCATAGAGATCCATCGACAGCTCTCCCTGGGCTGATTTCCCTCCATGGTTTTGGCTCCTTGAAACATCCTCACCTTACTCTTCTTCTCCAACTTTTTTGATTGTTTTTGGAACTCCACAAACCTAGCAGCAGGATCGTGTAAGGACTTCCCCTTCGGGGGTTTCTTCTTTTGTTATTATTTTTGGCCTGAAGTGTCCCGATTGCATGCTGCGATAAGGCTGGTCTGTGAAAAGTCTGCACTGTAGGCTGTAATACATACTGTCAATTGGTTTTGCTGCTGGACTGCAATGAGTTTTTCTGAATCCATGTTTAGGGCAGGCTGTTGTGTGGCTGTTTTAGGGCTATTTGTCCCCTGATTTGGGAAGTGCAAGATCACTGTATGTCTTGCGATAGTGCTGGTGCTTTATTTTTTGGACTGTTTTGGGCTGTTTTGTGGGTGTCTTGCGATAGTGCTGGGCCGTTTTTGGTGTTGGTTTGTGCTGCTATTCTGCGAGTGCAATTTTTTGTGATAGGGCATAGGGCTGGTGTGGCTGCACCCTTTCTTTCTGGTTCATCTAGGCTAAGGTTTGGACTGGCAGCACCGCTGTAAGTAGAGTTTGGCTGGGTTGTATGATAGAGTTCCCCCCCCTCTCTTTATTGTTTGTTATTGTTTGAGGTTGTCCTTTGCTATTTGGTGATCGTGAGACCTCCCTTCAAACCAAAACAATGACTTTGGAACAATCCATTATGACTTCCGCCACAATTTTTGAGTCTAATTCTTCAGCCTAACGTATTACCACTACTCTTCTCGATGGTCGGAACTTTCAATCATGGTCTTGATCTGTGCGACTTTATCTTGGTAGTAGAAGAAAAGTTGTATGACTTTCTGGCACAGTTACTAAGCCACCCCTTACTGATCCCAAATTTGAATCATGGGAGATCGACAACTGCACCATCCTCGGATATCTATTCAACTCTATGGAGCAGCGCATCTATACCATGTTCATGTACTATGAGACTGTCTCTTCTTTGGGTCAGCACTTACTCAGACATATGCACATGCCAGGAATGAATTGAGGATTTATGAGCTCTATCAAGACATTGCCCAAGTTATACAAGGGACTCAGAGTGTAGCTGATTACTTTGGATTTCTTCAGTCACGTTGGGAGGAACTTTCTTATTATGAGTCTATGGCTGAATTGTCTTCAGAAGCAGCCAATTATGTGGTTAAGAGGATTGCCCGACATTAGACCTACCAATTTCTTATGGGTTTACGTCCTGAGTTTTAGGCACTTCGGACACAGATCTTCAATACCACTCCTTTACCTTCTTTATTTGAGATATTTATGACCATTGATAGTGATGAGCGTTGTCGTCGTATTATTCATTCTCAGATCCCGGTCCCTGGGATTCTTTTTGCTCCAGCTACAGATCAGATGGTCTTAGTTGCCAAGTCGAGTTTTCCTGAATTTCATACTTTGGGATTCGGGAGTCATCGCCTTAGTCGTGGTAAAAAGAGTGACCTTACTTGCAATCATTGTAGGGAGACTGACCATGAGACGGCCCGCTGTTTTTAGCTCTATCCTCATCTGATACCATGATCTCCTTCCACTCCATCTTTGGGTCAGTTTGCTCCTTATGCCGCTACAGTGGAGTTGTCATCCATTCCTTCCAATGGTTCTCCTTCTTTACTTAGCACTATTGATCTGCAACAGCTACAGACTCAGATTGCTACTATTGTCTGGGATCAGATTCATGCTCATACTCACTCATCCTCGACTGTGGCCTCAGTTACTACGCTTCCAAGTACATCCTTTGTTTTCCATGTCACTCAGTCTGGCTCTGCTCCTCTGACATGGGTTATTGATTATGGTGCTTCTGATCACATGACTGATGAGTCTAGCCATTTTACTTCTTCTATTTTTCCCACCACCCATAGGGAGCTTCGCCTTACTGATGGATCTCTTACACCTATCCACAACAAGGATACCATCCCTTTATCCTCCAGGATTTCACTAGATTTTGTACTTTATGTCCCTCACCAATCTCTTAATCTTTTGTCTGTGAGTAGTATTATTAAGTCTCTTAATTGTCCAGTTACCTTTTTTTTTTCCGACTCATTGTACTTTTCAAGACCTGACTTCGAGGAGGATTTTTGGCAAGAAATATGAAAGGGATGAGTTGTACTTGTTTGGATCTCAACCTACTACTGTTCCGAATTCTATGCTTCCCTCCTCTGGAAGTCACACTTTTTCCTCTCAGAATCTAGATTTATGGTATGCTCGCTTAGGACATGCCAATTTTCAGCACTTATACTCTTTATTTTCTGCTTGTAGTGGACATAAATTTCAGTGCTCTGTGTGTGAACTTTCTAAACGCACTCGTACTTCTTATATTCCTCGTATGCATCAATTTAATATAATATTTGATTTAGTTCATTCTGATGTATGTGAGCCTTCCGTTGTTACTGCTTATTTTACATTTATTGATGACTATTTTCGTTGCACTTGGGTTTATCTGATGCGTTCTCGTTTTGAGGTGTTTCCTATTTTTGTCAATTTTCTTAAAATGATTCAAACTCAGTATAATATCACTATTAACTCTCTTCAGTTTGATAATGGGGGGAATATATATCTGATGGGATTCGGTCCCATCTTCATGAGAATGTTATCCTTCACCAATTGACTTGTCTTTATACTCCTGAGTAGAACGGAGTGGCGGAACGTAAGAATTGCCACCTCATGAACATTGTTTGGTGTCTTCTCTGAGAAATGCATGTTCCTAAGAAATTTTGGAATATAGCAGTTCTCACTGCGGCTTTTCTTATTAACCGCATCCTGAGTCGCTTCTTAGAGGGACAAGAGTCCCTTCATGCCTTTTAACCTGATAGCGTATTTCTCCCCATTACACCTATAGTCTTTGGGTGCACATGCTTTATTTAGGACAAAATTCCTAATCGCACAAAATTGGATGATAAAACTATTTGGTGCGTTTTCTAAGGTTACTCCTTTATGTCAAAAGGATATCGGTGTTATGATCCAGTTTCCCACTGTGTCATATACTCCCTTGATGTTACTTTCTTTGAAAATGTCTCATACTTTAGTACCACATCTGCTTTGCAAGACTCTACTACTTTGCAGGATCCGTCTCCTATAGTGTTGCCTTCTCCAGTTTTTTCTCCATCTTCGCAAACACTTAAGGTCTAAACTCATTGGCCCCACCCACCTCCACCTTTGCCAACCTCCTCCTTGGATTTAGGTATATCTTCTCCTACCTCTACACATATACCAGTCCTTCTCCTTTCTATTTCTGACTTTCACTTGCCTATTGCCATTTGCAAAGTTAAGCAGGGGTGTGTGACTGATCATCCTATTGCCCAGTTTGTTTCCTATTAGGGTTTTTCTTCCTCTTATTAGGCTTACCTTATAACTATTGATTTTATTTGTGCTCCTCGATTTATATCAGAGGCTTTGCGAGACTCTTAATGGACTAGAGCTATGACTATTGAGATGGATAACTTGCAGAAAAATAATATATGAGAGTTTGTTGCCCTTCCATCTGAGGGGAGAACCATTGGTTGCAAATGGGTTTTCACTATCAAATATCTCGCTGATGGGACTATTGATTGGTATAAGGTATGCCTCGTTGTTAAGGGGTTTACACAGACTCCTAGAAAAAATTTGGTGCCACATTTACTCCGGTTGCCAAACTTTCCACAATTCGACTTCTTATCTTTTTAGCTGCATGTCACTTCTGGCCACTTCACCAACTCGATGTGAAGAATGCCTTCCTAAATGGTGATTTGACTGAGGTTATTTATATGAACCCCCCTCCTAAGTATCTTCTTCAGGGGGAGTATTCTAGGAAGATATGCCACCTTCTTAAATCTCTGTATGGCCTGAAACAATCCCCGCAACCCTGGTTCAGCATTTTTCTGAGGTTATTTTATCTATGGAGTTTTCGAGATGCCACTTAGATCACACTTGCTTTATTCATCAAGGAGTGGATGGTCGTTGTACTATTGTCTTGGTTTATGTGCATGATATTATTGTGACTGGTGATGATGCACAGTGGATTGACAGAGTAAGATGGTATTGGGTCATGCTTTTGAGGTTAAGGACTTAAGTCCACTCAAATACTTCTTGGGGATAGAAGTGGCCCGCTCTCGCTGTGGTATTTCGCTATCTTAACGTAAATACACATTGGATCTTCTTCAGAACACTGAGATGCTTGGTTGTCCTCCTGCTTTGTCCCCTATGGATCAGAATCACGGTCTTCAAGCTGACTCTGGTGATCTTTTATCAGATCATTCTTCTTATCAAAGACTTGTAGGTCATCTGATTTATTTGAGTAACACTAGACCCGACTTGTCCTTTGTGGTATGTGTGGTCAGTCAGTCAGTTCATGCATACTCCGCGTACTTCTCATCTTGATGTTATTTATCAGATTATTCGCTACTTGAAGTCATGTCTTGGTTTTGAACTTTTCTACACTTCCACTGCTCAGCCACATTTGTCTTGTTTTACAGATGCTGATTATGCTAGTTCTCTTATAGATAGGAGATCTACCTCTGATTTCTGTATTTTTTATGATAACAATCTTATCTCATAAAAAAGTAAGAAACAAAATGTGATTTCTCGTTTTTCTATTGAAGCTGAATATCGTGTTATGGCTCTTTGCACGTGTGAGCTAATAGGACTTCGATCTTTGCTAACGGAGTTGGGATTTCTTATTTCTGGTTCTTCTACTTTGTTTTGTGACAACAAGTCTGCTATCATGCTTGCTTCTAACTCAGTCCTTTACGAAAGAACTAAGCATATTGAGGTTGATATTTACTTTCTCAGGGAGAAAGTTCGATCTGGTGATCTTCAGACAATTTTCGTCTCTTCTTCATATCAGCTTGTCGACATGCTTACGAAGTCTGTTGGTCCTTCTATCACGAATTCTCATCTTTTCAAGCTGGGTTTAGTTGATATATTTGCCCCAGCTTGAGGGGGAGTATTGGAAATAATATAGTTATTTTAGATTTAATTGTTTAGTTATAGACTTTATTTTCATATTTCTTATTGTAAGGACTTTTTAGTCTTTTTGACTGTTTGACTACTAAAAATACCTGCCAAGATCTCTAATTGAGACTTGACGATTTCCATTCCACTATTCTTCTAGCACTAGGTTAGTGTAGGTCACGAGTTCAAATCTTTCCACCCTTATGGGTGAGGGGGAGTGTTGAGTGTATATTTTCTTCCACTCTCGGGTGTGTCGTACCCCAGTCAAGTCCTGTGACCCTCTTATATTCATTGTTATCGCCTTCAACAGATCAGTCTTTTAGAGTAGTTGGTTGGTTAACATGGTATCAAAGCACTAGGTTCAAATAGGTCACAGGTTCGAATCTCCTCGAGGGAATTTTTCACCCTTATGGGTGAGGAGGAGTGTTGAGTGTTGTGTTATTCTTCTCCACTCCCGGGTGTCATGTGCTCATGTATCATGCCCCAATTCAACCCGTGACCCTCTTATATTCATAGTTGTGCCTTCCCCATCAGATCGATCTTTTGAGGTAAATGGTTTGTCAACAATTTCTACAATTTCATGGCAAAGAACTATTGCTTATGTTGACACATTGAACATATAATAAATATTGCAATTTTCTAGGACTATATCTTTTTGATAGAAAAATGGAAGCTATACACGTAATGCCTAAGACGTCAGGGATAACTGTGTGTACCAAAAAGTGCTTGTGGTGCATCTAGCAATTAATAATAATCTATCCACACGAGTTTTTGTAGAAAAATTGCTTGCAAAGAGAAATGTAAATTGTGAAAGCAAGAGAAAAAATTAAGAGTATATAATGATGACAGTTTAATGTTGTTGAGCCCGTTATATCTAGAATGTCAAACTAATAGGGTAGGCAAAAAGAACACATTTATAAGAGGTTAGTTAAACAAGACTACAAGAATCACTACATTTGAAGATTGATGAAATGTTTTGAAAGAGGAAAAGAATATCATTAAGTTACGAGTTCTGAATGGATGTTTTCTATGTATTTGGAATTTAAAGGTTTGATGGGTGTCCTTTCACAGAGTTCAAAGGAATTTTGTTTGAGCATATGGTTTTCAGATAGGAAACAGTGGTTTATGATGATCAATAACTTTGGCTTGGTTTTTTTTGTCTCTTTTTTAGCCGTAATGTCAGCCTTTAAATTTTGAATAATGATACCACTAACCATTTTATGACATTATCATTCCTTTATCCAAGGGTTATACCTATAAATGTACCCCCAGAGAGCAATAAATAAAAGATGCAAACATAATCACATGTATTTGAAGAAGGATAGAATACCATTGAAGAAAGGGCCTGAAGCCCAGCTGAACGAAGATGCTGTGCCCTCTCATCCTCACCCATTTCTTGTGCTAGCTGACAAAGTTTTGGAATCAGACCTTCCAAGTTGAACATGTAGGTACCATCCGTCTGTTACAATTCAGTGACATGATATTAATCTAAAGTCTCCAATAGGAAGAAACTTGTACACTGACATCAAGTTATTCTGAATAAATAAAAATCAGTTAGCACTGCATACCTGACTAATTACAAAATCAAAAAGTGTTTGGCATCCTATAATCCGCATTTCATCCTGCCGTGTTTGATCAAGCAGTGTGTGTATGATGCTCAGAAGGCTACTTGCAAACAGTGACCTGTGACATATTGTTACAGACCAAAATTAAGATAAGTTTAACAAAATTCACGTAGCTATGACTATTGATGAGTCAACAATGCACAAGAAAATTTAACAGGAGAGACCATCAAACCAGTGGCAGCTAGAAAGTGGGTATTCGGTAATTAAAAAGACACCCAGTCAACTTCCAAGTTAGGGAAAGAAACACACATTTCATGCATAATATATAGTAAAAAACCCTAGGCGCAACCCAAAAACCCACACTAGAAAATCATGATTTATAAAGAATGAGACAAAAAGATAGCATAAACCGGGGTATCCGAGCCTCTTATAACAAATAAGTCATATAAAATTACTTCTACATTGACAATGGAATGCAAGATGGTCTTTTTAAGTATCAGTGACACGCAAGATAGACAAATGACGACCACTGGCAAAAATCTCTGATGCAATAGCAGAGACCTCAGGATCATCCAATCATTAAGCCATTAAACATAGATACTCAAAATTTGTAAAGAAAGACTGGCTGTATTAACAAACCAACTATCAGCCATCCATTTCTTGCATTACAAGTTCAAGGGTCCGGTCAAATGTGATAAAGGGTATGTAAATGGTTTCATTCTAACCTTACTGTCAAGTTACCTTTGTTCTTCTCATCCTGCTGAATAATTTAAAAATATGTAATTTTTTTTTATATATTTAAGTTTCTAAATATATTATAAGAAATATTACATTAAGAAGGACAAATAATAATTCTATATTAAACTATAAATATCCAATAATATTATAGTCATCATTAAAAAAAATTGGACAACCAACTTTTAGTAATATTATAGTCAGCATAATAAATGTGTAATTGGTGAACCAAATGTGCAACAATTTTGAAAATATGCCTCACTGCAACTTTGCACGTGCTGATACTTTGGTGGAACCAGCCAACAAAATATTACATTCCGTTGCTAATCTTATAATTAGGCAGTACCACCAAATGTCACATCAATATTGAAAAATTATCCTTAAAGTAGGAAAACCATCACATAACCTCCTTAAACATAAACAACTACACAACATGGTTGTTATCAATGAAGAAAATTCATAACCAATAGGGGCGGAACTTCACAAAAGAAAGTTCCAGCTAGTTGGGTATAATACCGTAGAATTTTCTATTACGTGTATTCTAGGAAGTTAGTTTTCCAGCATACATGGATTGCCAAAGTTCAATCTCCACAGTTCCCTTAACCATCCAGTATCAAGAAATTCCCGGGAATCTTATGATCCAAAATTTTATTTGGTAACAATCCGTTGTTCAAGTGGGTTAGGCACCTTATTCAAAACATTGCCTGTATGTCATTGCAATCATGCATGAGATGACTGAGATGGACCATATACTGATACTAAGGGGCACCTGATATTCAGGACCAAATTTATCCTCAAACTGTGTCTGTTCCATGCCAAGAGAGCACTTTGGTTCCATGGGTTAAAAACCATGAAAGTTATTTCTTATGTGGTCTTTTGGGGAATGGAAATAACACAGTAAAACAATATTTGGAGAAAAGAAAAGAGTTGTTTGAATCCACACACTCATAATTCAAGTTAGTGATTGACAAAGGATTGGCCACTTTAGTTAAAAGGATTCCAGATATTAACAACGGTATATCTACAAAATGGTACACAGCTCTTCAAACCTGTGATGTGGATTGTGAAAAAGGCTCAGAAATTGAAAGCCTCGGTTCATGTTGGGGTGACTGGAGGAAGACATGGGGATTTGCCTGGCGTGTTCTCAATAAGTGTCAGTCTCTCTCCCCGTTGTCTCAATTTTTTTCATTCAGCTCAGTGACGATGTCAGTTTTTAAATGAATGAGATATACCTTGAGTAAACAAAGGCATTTCAAGTACCAAAACTGCGTGTATAATGAAACAATAACCCACTAGGAACACAAACAACCAGCATTGTAGTTCTTATGTCATTGTAGCATATACTTTTTTTACTTCTAAAGAATCCAGATTTCCTAAAAATCATTGCCACAAAATATAATAGTTGAGCGATGGCATGCCCCTTAAATTTAAGAACACAATTGCAGATATATGTTTGCATATACTCCAGACAGCATAAGAATAGAGACCGTGAAGAACGCCTTAAAGAAAAAGAACTCACATTTGCTCCTTACAAGAAATTAACAATTTCCTGTAAATAAGCATGACAATTTTTGCTAATTGAAAGTGCTCGCTTCTCAATTCCTTGTAACACCTTTGCTCGAGAGAATTTGTGATCTGATAATCAGATCCAGAACTTCCATCAATAGGTAAACAATGAAACCATTAGCAAAAATTCAACATACGAACTTTGATAAAGACAATCTGCTTGACTATGAGAGAGCTGTCATTCAGCATAAGAAGACATTTCCAATCAATTGTTAAAAGCAAGCAAGGATATGAGGGGATGTATTCATGAAATTTAAAATAAAAAAATTATTAGGAGTGTTCCCCACATTGTTCGATACTATCTTTCCGGACAGTTCTTGATCATCCTTTTCAATAATGAGCAGAGTTGAAGATACCAAAACACAGTTTTGTAGTTGAGAGGCATCAAACTCAAGACTAAAGCATGACAGCACAGCAAAAAACTGCATTTTCTTCAACATATTGGTCACCACATTTATTCTGTTCTCAGATTCAACATTATAGTTTCTATGAAAGTAAAAATGGAGAAAATAGCATACAATATCCATTCCCATTAAAAATTAATAATAGGAAAATATAGAATTCATATGCAACTCATAGGGACGGTAGACATATCGCATCTCACATTTCTAGGATATTTCTAAATCTTCTGCAACCTTTTTGAGCTATAATGCAAAGGAAAAAAAAAATGAAAATTTCTATTGAGAGAGGGCAAGACACTGGGCAAATGTATGTTTCAGGCTCTAGAAAGGAGATGTTAGAGCAGATCATTATGTTGTTGTCTTGTGTTCCATCTTGAATGAGGAAAAACTCTTCCATCATATGTATCTTCTTGTCTCTCTTTTTTCTCATTCCATAAAATTACTCCTACTCATAAAAAAATAATGAAATATGTCAACAAGCCTCGAAGTCATAATAGATTTGATAGAAATTAAAAATGACCAACGCATCAAAACCGGATTTTTGAGCACATTCACGCTCAAATTTCTGATTTATTTTCTTTTTTCACACTAAACATTCAAAATTGTGTGTGGTCCAATTATGTAATGTATAGAGCTTCAACCAATCTAGACTTCATAAATAAAAATGGAGAAATAAAGGTGATACAAATTAAGATTGACCAATACAAAATAATATCCACAACATGCATTATTTTCACTAAAGGTGATACAATAGGAAAAATCAGTGTTAGATACCCTGGTTATATGAGCATCACCAAACAGATTGAACATATGGAATGGGTTTATAAAGGAGTACGAAGTTCAAGAAGTGTTGTTCTATAATTGTTTTGTGAGAGTATTTAAGTATTAGCAAAAGGGGCATCCAGTACTGGTGTGAAATTTGAATTCTAGAAAACAAGAAAAATAATTCTAGAACAAAAATTTCAATCACTTTTTGAGCAGCTTGAAAAATATCAACGTCAATCGAAACAAGTGAATATTAGAAGCGCTCAATAGATCAACAAGATTCAGCCGTAGTTTCAAGCTTTTGCACAAATGTGGTCATTGAACACCTACGGAACATAGCCCAGTTTTACAAGGATTTTCATATGAAAATGAATATGACAATACCTTTGGGATACGCAAAGGATTTTTTGCGGCGTATTCACATAGTTTTCCAATTTTTCGGTCATTCGGTTCTTCATCCTACAAAGAATAAGAGACAAATACCAATCATCAGATAAACATGGGAAGTTCTACATGGAGCCAAACACGTTAAAGAATATAAAAAAAAGACCAATAATGTCAACAAGACTGAATTGAAGTACAATTGAATGTATCATGCCATTCCATGAAACTAACATGCTGAATCCCCACTTAGGTATAAGAAGATAGGACCATAAAAAAGCAGAGACAAAGAAGATTTTTAATTTTGTACAAAGTGTAAACCTGAGACATGAATGTTTCTAATTAAGGATGAATGATGTAATAACCTCTATAGACGAAATATCCACATAACTCTGTATTCAAAATACAACTACCCATCAGAAGTAATGAAGGATGACTGGAAACAAAGAACTATGCATTTGCATTTATGTTGTTTCAGGCCATTCCTTAGAGGTTGTAGAAGGAGAAGAATGTCTGACAAACTAATGAAACTTTGCCAGCCCCAAGGGGATTAAGATGGGCGTTCGTAAGATCATAGTTCACCGTATGTGATTCTGGGATTTTCATCTCACAACATTGCGGATTGAATTGAGTATTGACTTGGTTTTTTGGATACTTAACAAAACTCTATAGCATCCTAACTAGGCATATGTCAGCACTCAAGTACTTTGCACCATTAGCCTGGAAATACTTAATTGGGGTGGATGTGGTAGTAAGAATCAAGATCCTTCAATTTCCAGGACTGTCATGGAGGGTGGGAAAACAACCCGGATTTATGTTGGAACTCCTTAAAAATATATTCTCTTCATTAGAAGATTGTGGGTTTGCCATAAGAAATGGCCCTCATACTTTGGAATAGAAAAATGCCAACTTTTCATGTGATGTAAAGAAAAATTGGCATACAAAGACTAAAAAAAGGTTGAAAGAAATCAAACAAATCAGGAATCTAATCCTACAGGTATTTGTAGTAGAGTTATCTCAAAGATTGGTGAGTCATTTACTGGATTAATGGCTTCCCAATATACATAGAGATGTAACCATCAAAACAGGCAGAGAGTAAGAGCTCTATTCATTCATTATAAAGTAAAATCAAAACAACGAGCTAAAGGGATCAGTACTTTTCATCTTTAGATCAAGGTAAACAGTGCAATGACCCAATCTTTATTTCAAAATTATGAAATCCACAAAGTTATTTTTGGTCCAATAACTGGTATTGTCCAAAACGGCATTAGGAAACAAATAATGCGTTTCTACTTCAAAAGATTACAAAAGGAAGAAAGAAAAGTGCTTCAAATTCATTGAAGACCATACTCCAAAAGAAAAGATACCCCATAGCATTAATAATCACTTCCTGAATTGAGCTCTCTTTCCCTTTGAAGACATGGTTGTTCCTTTCTCTCCATATAGCACAATAAACGGTGAAAAGATTCATACTGCACAAGATCTTTTCCTTTGAGAAGAATACCAACAAATGTCATGATTAGAAAAGTGCCATAATGGACAGTGGAAAAATCCAAGGAATTTTGAACAAGGACAGAAAATGGCGCCAAAGTACTGAAGAGAAAGGGCAATGGATAAGAATGTGATGCGCATCTTCCCCACTAAACTTGCATAGAAAACAGACACTCACCAAAAAAATCTTTATAATGATGTAAGAAATCACAGTTAGATAAATCTGGATATAAGCACATAACTCTTTCTACAACTCTTTGATTCGGCAGGATTCTCCTCCAGGTGTAAGTGTGTGGGGTGTTTAGGTTTCATCTCATGTGACTTTCTTTGTTTGGAGTGCGGGGTTTGGAAGAATTACCATGTTGACCAACTCATGAGAGGTGTATGGGGTCTGAATGCGTGTCCTATGTGTCTGGTGGATAAGATTGTCATCATGCTTGCTGGGTTTGGGAGCATGCGACTGATTTGTTTGGTATTGTGGGCTGTCTACCGAGATCAGTCCTTGCTTTGTTCCAGAGATGGGTTGGGTGGAGCTTTCCTTCAAAAGGTCTGTATTTGTTGGTCATCTCGACCACTTCTCAATAAAATTTCTACTTATAAAAAAAAAATATTCCACAAAGGATATACAAATGCAGGAGTGAGCGACAATGGGACCTTTTTCTTTCCATAGGAATTATTTATTAAAAACCAAAGGAAAACGCTAGTGCATCAGGGGCTCTTAGATATCAAACCACTACAAGTCGTTGAAAATTACACTGGTTGAACTCATTTCGTAAAAAAAATCTTCTCCAAGAATATATAATAGGTTTTGTAGGAAAACCTAACCAACTTACCCAAAATGGAAAAGACTTTATGGGATGTCAAGACAGATTTAATAATCAAGACAGGATTTCTTGCTACCCAAGACACAAAGTGGTGAATCCAGAAGGTCCATCTGATATATGATGTATTGCACTTTTCCTTAAGAATGTTAACCCTCGAATTTTTTTAACAGAAAAAAGAAGGCAAAAGAAACCTTCCCTTCTCTGCCACATGGCAAAGGACAACTATACAACATGGAGATGTGGTGAAGTGGTTTGACAGGTGGACCCCTTCAAACCCACCACCTAAGCTGCCATATGTAACCCAGACTTTTCAGGGTTTGAATTCTATAGTGTCACCGCAAAGTGTAAATCCCCTATCAAAGACCAGAAATTAATAAGAAAAATGAAAAGATCGAAAAAATCTTAGCTTCAACCCAAAACAAGGAACTCTTTCAGTTACTGCTACAGGCCAAAGAAATTGTCATCGGAAAAATCATTATTGAGCACAAGAGCAAATTGACTTTTTTCAATAGTAAATCACAATCAAATTTTGGATGTTGTGTAAAGAAATGAATTCCCTCCAGAAACATATTGATCGTTTTAAGTACAAAAATAAATCCAACTTACTCATGCAACAACTAAGCTGAAGATGTTCTTAAATAAAGTTGACTAATGCATTTTTGTTTTAGGTAAAACAATTTTAGCATATAGAAACAGAGTTAGCAGGCACCTTGAATCAACCAAAGACAATACAAATTTGAACTCCAACCATTTATGCATTGGAGAGACCGTTCACTATTTTGTGCAAAAGCAAACACATGGTCTAACAAAACTATGGAAAACCAATAACAGTGGATATGGGACAATAGATAAATGATCTTAACATTTCGATGTTAATTCCAGTAACGAGATAGATTATGTCGCTGTTTATACCATGAACTGGGTTCAAAACCAACATTCACCTCTACTAGGTATTAATTACTAACTACTAACCATTCACCTGTCAAATATTAAAAAAATATTGCATTACCCTAGTTAAGAATTTAGGGAAAATTACCAAAAAGGGTCAAAGTCTTTGTTAATTATAAATATAAAAAAACAAATCTTTAAAAATTACCAAAAACAAGTTAAACGCTGGACAATCCAGCGTTTTATATTGTATTTTGATCTAAAATATCAAAAATGTCCCTCTACTATTAAGGTCTTTAACTAGGCATTTTCGTTATTCAAAATCATAAAATAAAATAAAATGTTGGACTGTCCAACGATTTATATTGTATTTAGAACTAAAATATAAAAAATGTCCCTCTACTATTAAGGTCTTTACTGGGCATTTTTGTTATTCAAAATCATAAAATAACATAAAACATTGGACTGTCCAATGAGTTACTAAAACGCTGGACAGTCCAGCGATTTAAGTTGTTTTGGTAATTTTTTAAAATTTGTTATTTTTTTTATATAATTAACTAAGACTTTGACCCTTTTTTGGTAATTTTCCAAAAAAAATTATAATAGATCAAGCAAAATCTCAAAATTCTTATCCCTGAGTTGTCATGGGTATTTTGCAAAAATATAAAAATAAATATGAAATGAAAGAGCACAATGGAGTTTATATAATAAACATTAGAAGTAAATTTAAACTCAACATATTTTCCTACTTGGTCGAGTTTTTTATGTCTCTAAAACAACATTTTTCAGGGTTTTGAATAAAAAATATAAATGCCAACACCAATTATTCACATTTCATAATAATATCAGCATCAAAATTAGGATTGAAATACTAACAACAACATTGCAACTCAGCTAAGGCTTTGTAGATGTTTCATAACAACCATATACTATCATTGCAACTCAGCTAAGGATTGAACCCAAATACTAACAAGAACATTGCAACTCAGCCAAGGCTTTGTAGATGTTTCATAACAACCATATACTATCATTTTAAATAACTTAAAATTAGAAATCTAATTCACCAAAATAAATCAAAATATAACACAAAAATATGTGAAATTCAACAACTTTATAATTAGGAATCTCAACAATCTTAAGAATCGAAAGCCTAACCGGAGAACGAGGAAAAATTTCCGAAAGCAGCTTTTTGTACCGCTTCACCGGTTGCCTTGATCTCGCACGCATTGAAGGGCAAAAAAAACAAAGACTTCCGCATATTGGAAGAACCTTTCTCGACATCAAACCCATCCTAATTCAACCAAAAAATTACAAGGCTTCCTTAAAAATGTCTTTTTTCCTCCCTTTCGAATTGATCGGAACCTCAAATTGACGAAACCGATAGAGAGAAAGGAAAAATTACTTCCTGCAACAATTGGCAGCTTTCAGATTCCGGGACCAGCCTACAATTTTAAATTCAAAATCAATAAATCTCGAAATTAAACCTAAATTCAACAAATTTTTGAGGATCTGAATTCGATAAAAATGATCGATCTACATTCGAATAATCAAAAATGAATATGAGATCTCATTTTTCCGATTGAAACATTTATTTATTTTTGTTAATTTTGATACCTCTATCAGATCGTCGCCTGGAAGTTCAGATGAAGATCAGATCGGAGGCCGGAAATCCCTAAAATTTATGCAAGAAAGCACCGGATCTCCGACATCCTCCAAAGCGAAATTTATGTAGAAATCTCTCCTCTCTGTTTCTCTTTCTCGCTCTGTTTCTATCTCTCTCTGTTTCTCTCTCTACCTGTATTTATCTCTCTATTCTTGATCTTCATTTTATACCCTCCGGCCCAGCAACGAATATTTCCACCTAAAATAATATTTTTTTAATCCATATTTGGAAAATATAGTAAAAATACGAAAATGCCATTTTCTTTGACGATAAATTACTAGAATTGCCATTTTACCTTTGGCTAAATTACATTTTGACCGCCTGTAATTTGGCATAATTCCATGTTGACCCTTTAACATTTTGATAATTGCACTTACTTACCTTATAATTATCTAAGGGGTTCACTTACCCACCTTCCATCAAATTGCCGTCAACTTAGCAGATAAATTCTTTTTAGAAAGACCATTTTATCCTTTTTAAAATGTAATTCTTTTTTATAAATAAATATATACCTGTGAGAAAATGAGTTCAATGAATGCCTAGGCAGGGCATTTTAATTATTGTTTTAAACTTCATTTTTTCTAATAAAATATAACATAAAATAAAAAGGTAAAATAGTAAAATAATATTTAAATTTTAACCATTTAATGAAAAGGGGGGTAAGTGCAATTATCAAAATGTTGGAGGGTAAAAATGGAATTATACCAAATTATAGGGTGTCAAAGTGTAATTCACACCGAAAATGAATTCAACGACCTCTTGCACTAATCAAGGATTTGGATTTGGATGAGGACCCAATTTTTAGATCAACTCTGTCCTTAATATGTTTGAAAATATAAAAATGGTGTATATTTGTAGTATATATCTCGTTAGACATATAATGTATATTATTTTTATTAAATTAAAATTAATACAAAAATATTTATTATTTTTTAATCAGATTAATAACATCACACTATTTTTTAGAATAATGATAAACTAACCTCCCCCCCATCTCCTGATGTTGTATGTGCATAGAATCATAGATTCTTTATTCGGGATACACAATTGTACATCCCCATAATTATATATCTCGAGGAAATCTATGATTCTATGCACATGCCACACTAGGAGAGTAGATGGGGAGTTAGAAAATCACAACTCTATTTTTTATCGCATCTGGAACTTAAAGTGATAGATTTAATCGGGTGGACTCTGACTCATAGCTCAGTTGGTTTCACATATTGTAAAGCAACTTTGAGGTCATGGGCTCAAGGTCAGTTTTCAAAAAAAAAAAAAAAAAAAGAAAGATCTGATCGAGTTTGGCTCTAATAAATTTCTTATCGAATCGCTAGGATTTGGTACCGCTCATCTCCAAATTTGATCCATTGTGTGGAATATAGATCATGAATTTTGGGTGTTGAGAAAAATCGAACTAAGAAACGAATTAAAACAAAATATAAATCACGCACAGAAACACGGATTTTTACGTGGTTCCCTCAAGATTGAGGTACGTCTACGGATCACACCAATTCCACTATGAATTGAAAACTCGTAGTTACAGATTACATTCTTTCACCAAAACAAGAAATATAAATACTATAGGAAACCTAATTAGGGGTTTACATAATATTAGTGAAATTATGAAAATACCCTTAGAAAATTTTCTTTACCCAGCAAACTCACCATTGAGCTCAATCAACGTAAAGGCGTGGCTTGGTTTACAGTGCCTCCTTGTTGACCAGTATTATCAAGCTCCACAATAGGATTATAATTCCCTTGGTGGAATATTCATTACGGTAAAACACATAAATGGTAAGATTAGGTCCATTAACCATATCATATTATATAGGGTTGTTAGTGAATCAGATCAAACCTAAAATAGGAAACCCTTTTTAGTTATTTTTGCTAGAAAAACTTAGTAAATTAACTTTGTTTAATATGACTTGGACGTTTAGGGTATGTTTGGATACCAGAAACAGAAGTACTCTACCAAAGAATAGGAGTTGACGTATTCTATGAAGTACTGGCAAAAATACTTTTTTATCGTTGTTTTCTTTGGTTCTAGCAGTGATAATAATCAACTCTCGACTACACGAATAACAAAGTACCATCAAAACTATAATCAAACATTTCAAATGCATACAAAATCAAAATAGATAAATTTAAAACATATTACATGAATAACAAGTCAAATGTTTATAACATTTAAAACAAAGTATTGAATTTAAGACAAGTCATCCTTATACATTAATATCATGTCGATCATAGACCTCTTTTATAGCTTTTTCTATGACTTATCTTTTTTGTTCCATAGTCATATTTACTTGACGATGTGTATGCACAAATGGATTTCTATAATCTAAAGATGTAGATTCTTCTTCTACAAAATATCTTAATCATATTGGGCGAATTCCACATCTACTAAGTTTATTTTTTTCGAATAAAATTGTGTAATCCTATGTAGGCAATCATTATATCCCATTGTGTATCAAATGAATACGAATGTATGTCACGTAAAACTACTTATTGCGCATTCAAAATACAGTTCAATCACATTACTTGAGGAAGAAGGTAAATGATTGAACAGTTCTATCTTTTCTTTTTCTCATGCACTTCTTTGAAAATCTTGTAGATGGAAATAAATACCTCTATATGATACTAAATAACCATCTATCAATGTATATCCAGAGTCAACCAAATAATACTTACCTAACAATAAAAAATGAACAACTACAATCATTACAAAATATTCAACAAAATAAAGTATTATCTCGATTAATACTTTAAATACCGATCTTCTAGTAGGTGTGAAAATCTTGAATTAGGGTCAGTGATAGTTTTCAACAATATGTTTGATTCATTTGCTTGTCCCTCTCAACTAGTCATGACATATGTAAAAAATATGTCGAAAGAACATATAACCAACACATTCTATGTTATGCACTTTCGCTCTAAGAAACGAAATTGGTCCGCTACAGGAACATATGCTCATATATGTGTACCATTTATCATTCCACACATTCTTTTATATTTAAATAATAATATATAAACCAATGCATGAATTAGAAAAATATATATTAGTGTTAATAAAAAAAAATTGTGATAAGATACTTTAAAAAATGACCAATCTCTTCGGTTAGTCCGAATTTCAAAAAGAATCTCATTCAAATATGAGGCACAATAAGATCTTACATAAACATATAATCACTTCCAAAATTCTATGAAAATGCATGCTTACAATCTCTTTCAAATGTTAAAATCGATTGACAATCAATCTTATACTTACATTTTGTCCTAAAATCATTAGAAATATTTCCAAAGAGAGTTCTAAAGAAACACGTCTCGTACTTTTTAGGTTTGTCTTGTCGCAAAGAGATGATAATAATTTATTAAAAACATGTTTCTCCATTCCAAACTGTTCATGACATACATAATTATTTCTTAATAAAACATATTTTATATAATCTTCTCAAATAAAACCACAATTTTTCTTGAGTTGTTTATTTAAAACATGTTTGCATTAAGGTAAAATATGAGCTACTACCATCCTAATTGCTAATAGTTCAAGTTTATCATCTAATGATGAATCTATCAAATCCTCATCCGACGATGAATCTATCAACTCTTCATTCGATGATGAAGACATAAAAATGTATTTGGCGATAAATCCATCTAATATGTTATAAATATCAAAATTCAAACTTATAAACAACTAAAATACCATGATCTAACAATAATAAGTCAATCAATCATAATTTAAACATAGCATAAATATCATCATTATAAAAATAAAACATAATTATCCGACATAGATAAAGACAAAAACAACCAACAAAGATAAAACACCAACTACAAAAAGTTCTACAACATCAAAAAATAATCATATAAGAAATCTAACATATCACTACCACGATCAGAACTACCACCAATTGACATTTGTCTTCTACTCATTAACAATTGTAGATGCACCTCTTTTATATTAAAATAATAGAATATATCTTTGAATCCTAACATGCCAAACATATAACTCACTCGTGAATGTGATATCATCTAATAACGCAACACAATTTATGATATTAGTTTTCTTGACCCCATTTTCTTTAATTGCTTTAACAAGTTGACCAAACTAGTCTTGAGATTTATTGTTTATGGTTGTCTTCTTCTGTCATGACTAAGACTCTCCACCTAAAATCACATCGACCTTTTTTTACTGAATAGTAAAGATGAGTTTGATCGGTAAATTAGAAATATTTTGAGACATGGGACTCACCACCTAGTTTAGGTCTAGGAACCAAAAAAATAACTTCAAAATGGATCCCGATCGATTCACGGATAAGAGAAATTGGTAAGGAGTCAGATTACGGGTTTCAAAATGTATTAGATACCGAACCCACCCAATCGAGATGATCAGTCTTTACTACGATCTAAAACTATTTTATGATCAATACACAAAGACTAAAGTCAAACTATGGTCAAATCATCATTAATTTATATCGATTTGTTAAACGAATCTTACAGTTAAAGTCGTCCCTATTATTTAAATAATTCTTCGAATTTCGCATAAAGGGAAAACTTTGAAAAAACCCAAATCGTATCATATGTTCTAGAGTTCACATGACAATATTTTCTAAATTAAAAATTCACATATGCAAATATTTTTCAAATAAGATAAATAGGAATTTATGAAAAAAATTTAAATTGAAAAATTATGAATGTGAAATTTCTAAATCGGCTATTTATGAAGTTTCTAAGTTAGGAATATGAAATTTGCTAAATTAGAAATTTAGGAATATAGGATGAATTCCTATATTAGAAATTTGTAATGATAAATTCTCCAAAATAGAAAATTACAACAAAAAAAAAAAAAATGAAAATTTCGAATTAGAAAGTCACAAATTTCCATGAACATGAAATTTTCAAATCAGTAAAATTCTCAAATCAGGAGAATATGACCCACGTAAACTTGCCAAATGGCTAACATATGACTAGAAGTGAACATTTCAAATTAAGAGAATTTAAATCATGTATAACTGTCAAATTGATAATATATGAATATAATAACTTTTCAAATCGATAACATATGAATAGATGTAAAATTTCTACATGAAAAGGTTTCCACATGCATCCAACTTCTAAATTAAGAACACGAGGATATACACATAATTTATAAATTTTTGAAATCGTCATCATCCAAAGTATGCATAATTACCAAATTATCTAATGACTTATTGCAAACATGAAAACTTATCAAAATGATTTATTTCCTGTCCAAGTAATAATATTCATTAAATTGATAAATATATTACATGTTGAAAATTTTGAATTAGAGAAGAATATCCTAACATACAAATTAATCCCCAGTTTGATAATTAAATCATGAATATTTTCCAATGTAACAAATATAACATCACCTAGAATAATTCACAAACCACCAACAAATATATCACATGTTATGACCTATTGAATTGGACATTATTTATTCTTAAACATGAATAATTGCGAAAGCAGTTCGAATCACTATAGTCACCAAAGAATTTATACAACCACAATTTCATCATATCCACTTGAGCATAGTGATCATGAATTTCTTAAAAATAATATAATTCCTAATCCTACTAATACAAGAAAGAAAAAATAAAGAGAAAGAATAAAAGAATAAAACCCTATACCCCAAATCATATAATTAATATAATTTAAAAATAATAGAAAACATTAATATATGATAAAAAAATGAATAAATAAGAACAAATAATAAAACATGAGGGAAAAGAGAAAAAAATAAAAAATATAATTATAACAAACTTACCTCGATGACAGAATGGGGGCTGTCATGATTCCTTCAAATAAAAACTTGAAATACTGTGAGACGTCGAAGAAGGTAAGAAGACGACAAGATGATGGCTACTGTTGGACGGCTCAAGAGAGGCAAAAAAATAAAAATAGAGGGTCGAGCTATGTTGTTGGGTGGTTCAAAAGAAAGTAAAGAGAAATAGTTGAGAGTTGTTGGGGCGTTCAAAAGGAAAGAAATGGAGATGGTTGTGGGCTATAAAAAAAGGAATAAAGATGAAAAGATGCAAGTTTGGGGCATTCAAAAGAAGAGATAAAAGGGTGGCTGGGTTGCTGTGGCTGGTTTAGGACGTTCAAGAGAATAAAACATCAATGAAGACTGGTGCACAAGTAAGTCAATTTGCTTCCGTTATTCTTTTTCTTCTTTAGTTATCTTTTGTCTTCTCCTTATTTTTTGTTTGTTATTGATTTTTTTGTGCTACTGCTAGGACGCTAGAAAGAATGAGAGAGAAGAGTCTGAGAGGGAAGAAAGGTAGAAGACGTGCACTATTGCTGCTACTAAGGCGTTATGGAGAAAATGATGGAGAGTGAAAGAGGTAGACGTGTAGAGTGAGATAGAGAGAGAAAAATGTGGAGAGTGATCGATGCTATGTAGATTGAACAAATATTAAAATAAAATTTGGGTAAGTAGGATTCGTTTCACAGGGGACAATCGTGATTCAAATGTTTATTCGAATTGAAATCAAAATAGAATTTTGCAAAATAGATTAGAAAATTGCAGCTAAGAAATGAAATAAAATTGAAATGAGAACAAGAATAGAGATTGAAAACAATGTAAAAGGGGCTTAGAGAGATCAAATTAACCTTTGCAAGTTATCCTATTGTTCAATAATTCACATTTTTAACTCAATTCACTTAATAAATCGTTGTTCGTGGATTGGAAGATAAATCGATTAATCACTTAAAGGTAAATAGAAAAATAGCAATTATAAATCCTAAACTTAGAGGAGATTATCCAACTTATATTTTAAATTCATCACAAAACATGATTAAGTTTGAACTCATCTAAGCAATAATCATCAAAGTTAGAATTGGAGATACAAAGTGGATGATCTCACCTTAAGAGGCTTCACAAGAACACATTTAAAGCATAAATGATAGGATTAAAATAATAATATTAAGATGAACTCATTCCGGGGTCATTGACCTCTCTAAGGAGAATCTAGCCGAACAAATTACAACAATAGTAAAATAAGATAAACATGATAGAGAAGAGAATGAGAAGAATCTATGTTGCAATTTGATTCCTTCTTGATGATCATTTAATGGAGTTACAAGGAAATTTAAAGAACAAATATGAAAGAAAAACACTCTGGTAATCTCACTTCTACAAGAATTTTTTTTGTCAAAGGAAAAATCAAAAATTAAAAAAAAATTAAAAAAAAAGAGGAATAAGAGGGACCCTTTCTCTAGAGATCGACGCTCTGTTTATAGAAAAAAAACGTGTCAAAGAGTCCAAAAGTAACCTCCACTTTTCTTTGTGCAAGAAGACAAAAGAGGAGAACATGAGTTAATGATTATGACATTCCAAAGTGGGTCCGAATGCTTTTACCTTGAAATTTTGACTCTAAAATGTTGGATTTTTGCACAAGAAACACACTTAATCAAATTTATAAAATTATTTATATATAATTAAACCTAATTATCATCTAACAAAATGCAACATGATATTTCGGGACTTATCATGATTATTATCTTAATAGGAGAAATAGGGATAAAAATTAAGATAAATATCTGGGAAACGTACGTATAATTCAATGTTTCGAACACTCATTAGAGAGTAAGGACTGTGAGAAAAGAAGATGTGGAGAGATCACAAACGTGAGAGAGAGAAAGATGGAGTTGTCCAAGAGAGAGACGTGGAGAAAAGCCTTCCTCCAATTAGAGACGTTCAGCCCTGTTTTATAGAAATCATGTTTCTATTTTTGTCCTTCTAATTTTTCTTTGTTTTTTTTTTCTTTCCTTTTTTCACTCCTTTTTTAAATGTTTCTTTTTAGGAGAATTGGGGGTGGTGATCCCACGTTACTCGTAACATGATAATCCTCTGTCGATGAGTTATGATTGGTCAATTAAATTTTATTTTTGATTCTATTAGTTGATTAATTTTTTGTTTTGAGTTTTAATTAATTGATTACTTTTTAATTTGAGTTTTAATTTTATTTTGATTTAAATTTTAATTGGTTGATTAATTTTTTTATTTGAGTTTTAATTTTATTTTGATTTGAATTTTAATTGATTGATTAAATTTTTTATTTGAATTTGAATTTGATTTCAAATTTCGATTAAAATTTAATTTTAATTTAGTTTGGTCGATTGAATTTTAATTTGAAACTTAAGTTGATTTTAAATTTTGATTGGCCCAGAAAATTTTAATTTTAGTTTAATTTTGATCTTATTTTGTTTAATTTTTATTATGTTTTCTTAAAAATCAAAGTCAGACATTGAGGGGTGTCCATAACAATGACATTCCTTACTTTGTCATATATAATCCCACTCAAATTCATCAAATCATCTTAACTCTTCAAATCAAGCTTGGTTTTATTCCAATGGTTCTTAAGTTATTTCAGTTCAACGTGTATATTTGTTCTATTTTTAAGCTCTTGCCGAAGGTCTTTTCAACTTAGTTTATCCAAAATAGGGCCATTTGTATGATCCTGTTGGACTAATTCAAGACATATATCGATAAATGTCTTGTAAATTTTTTGTGTCGAGATAAATTTTGTTTTGTCTGATTCAAAAATCTTTAACTCTTTTCCTTTACATTAGGTTTTAGACATTTTCTGTTACTAATTAAAGTCAATGCACAAAAGAAGACATTTCATTTATTGAATTAATTTTGAATATCCCATTACAAACATATCCCTTGGCTACAAATACACCCCTTTTTGTGAGTACAACTTTGTTTGATTCGAAGACTAGTTTGAAACCATGTTTATTTAATAAATTGGTTGAAATCAAATCTCTGGAACGTACGAAACATAATGCAAGGTCATGATATTATCAGAATAAAGCTTCAAATTTATTAAGCTAGATCCCATGATTTTTGCAATGGCTGCGTTCCCTATGAAAAGCTCTTGGCTGACCGTAACCTCTTTGTAGTTAGAAAACATTGACTTGTTCTTCGAAACATGCCTAGTGTCACCAGAATCGATCCACCAATCTTTATTACTTTCTATAGAGTTAATTTCAAAAATCATGACGACAAACTTTTCTTCGATCACATTAACTTGAGATTCATTTTCTTTGTCTTTCTTGAACTTTTTACAAATTTTTTTAAAGTGATCGGGTTTACCACAGTAGTAGCAATCACCTTTATTTTTCTGACCTATCTTTTTGAACTTAGTCTTATCGAACTTAAAATTGTCCTTACCCTTTTTTTCCTTTTCCATTTGGTTTAGATGTGCCTACTTCCACTATATGAGCACTTGAAGTTAATTCAGAATACTCATCCTTCTTGTCTTGAAGAAGCAACCGTTCTTCAACTAGAAGATGGTGGTACAACTCCTTGAAAGTAAGTTCTTCCCTTTTGTGTTTGAGGTCTTTGCGGCAGTCTGTCCAAGAAGAAGGTAACTTGTGGATAATAGAATGGTTGTTGAAAATGGTATCTAATCTTATACCTTCTTGAACCAATTGATCAATAATATACTAAAACTCATGAACTTGATCGAGAATTGATTTATTATCAGTCATTTTAAAATCTAAAAGTTGACATATTAAGACATTTTTGGTGTCTGCATTTTTAGTTTGAAATTTAGCTTCCAAAGTCTCCTAGAGTTTTTTTTTTTTTTTTTTTTTGTGTGCAGATGGTGTGTTTTGGTATATTTAGAATGTGGTTTTTGAAGATATAATCGTCTTGTTCCCATTTCTTATGAAGACAAGCATTAGCAAATGTTTTATCTTTTGTCTCTTTAGGCTTTGGAGAATTTAAAACATAAGCAACTCCATGAGTTATCAGGAGGAAGTGCATTTATGTTGCCATTTTTAAAAGTTGTTCTCGTCGAAACGTTCCAATTTGACGAAGTTGTGACCCATGTTTTTTAGATTCGAGGCCATTTGAATGGATGATAATAACATTTTAAAATTGTTGGAAATAACTTAAATGAAAGTTCTTGAATCTAACAATAACAGTGAAATAAGATAAAACAAGAGATGTTGAACTCGAAGCACGAGAACATTTTCTTTAAAACATTATTTGCTCCCAACTCAAGTAAAACTTTAATTTGCAAAAGAGTTTCCAGCGAAATGTTTCCAAGATACAACAAGCCCAATCTCTTGATCACAAATTTGTCGTCTTGCAAAGACATAGAATTGCCTTGATAACTCAATTGAATAAATCTTAGGAAACTAAAATAGGAAGAAGGAGTTAAGAATTATATATTATGGAGAAAGGCTATAAATTTTTTTTTAGATCTATTTCTAGATATCCCTTTTTATAGAAATAAAGTGACTCTTCAAAAAGTCAGTCTCAACAGTCATGATTGAATGGCTTGGATCTCTCTAGATCCGATCTAATGGTCATACGGTGAAAAAACACCATTTTTTGAGTTTATAAAGAGTGATGACTCTTCATGAACCAAGAAAACACCCATTGGAGCATGGTCAAACCCCAATGACTAACTGTCAACTTGTTTGACCCACAGTCAGACTCCATTGACCAACGGTACAATAGACATTTTTGTAGTCAAACCCTTTTACCAACTTCTATGATGTTGGTTTAGCCCATTTGGTTCCCCCCCAAGTTCCTCGTAACAATGCGAAGTGCAAAATGTGCCTCTAAAGCACCCTAAACACCCTTTTGTACTACGCATGTGCGCGAACATGATGGCAAGCCGCTGCTTAGCAACAAAGTGTAACCTATAAAACACATAACTAAATTAGTTATTTGAGAGATCTCATATAACTTCAAGGAGAGTATTCTATCTTTCCGATGTGGGACTACTCTATTTTAAGAGATAAAAAACTAAGTTCCACACTTTCTCTAAAATACAAAGTATAGAGATACCCCTCAACTTACAAAAAAAAAAAAAAAACCCTAATTTAACCCAAAACTTTGAAAATAAATAAACCTATTATTATTATTATTATTTTTATATATTGAATCTAATAAATATTTATTTTAAATATTAACAATTTCATTGTTGGTCATCCATTTGACCATATCGCATTTTTGGAGCAATGAATTTTAGCAAATTCATGAATATTATCAAACATCGTATGTCAATGGGTGGCATGAAGCTATTTTCATATCCTTATCCAACTCTATATCTAGTTATCCATATCCAATTTTTTACCCACTTACGCTAAGGATATCCTTATTCGACTATTTATTTACCTTTTTTAAAGGATATCCATATCAGACATGTACCGAAATTTCAATCATATATCCAAGTTAGATATTTATACCTCATTGTGAAGATGATGGAAAAATCTTATTTTTGGGTTATGCAAATATTTTATTGTGAATTTATTGTATTAAACTTGGATAAACGAATATCCAGGTTATATAGGATGCATATCCATATCTGACCTTAAAAATAATTGTTGATAAATTTACTCAAATTCGTAAATGGATAAAAAATTTGTACCCATACCCAATTAATTCGGGTGGGATGAGTCGGGTAAGCGGATATTATCCGACCCATTACTAGCCTTATCCAAGGTATCTCATACTTAAAATTGATTACACTCCATTAGCTATCTTTTTCTTCCTTTATCTTTTTACCTTTTTTCTACCTATAAGCATTGAATAATGAGTCGTGTGGGAGTAATATTGAAATTGAAATCGTTTCACACATTGTTGTGCATAAAACCATATATGCTTCTCACTCGTATCTCATTGAAAAGCATTATGGTTCTTATGCACTTTCACGTCACGATGTATGATATGAGTTACAATCTTGTGGTCACTTCAACATTATTCTATATTTTATTATGAATTTATCACATTAAATTTATATAAACAGATATATGCACATCTGTATTCGACCCAAAAAATAATTACTGATAAATTTACCTGAATTCTTAAAAGGATAAAAAAAAAAGTGTACCCATACCCAATTAACTTGGGTAGGATGAATCAGGTAAGCGGATATTATCCGACCCATTGCCAGCCCTATTCATGGTATTTGTACTTAACATTGATTACACTCCATTAGCAACCTTTTTCTTATTTTCTACTTTTAACCTATTTACTACTTACACGCATTGAAAAATCATGAAAGTGAGCCCACCAACCCTCGAGCTTAAAAGACAACCCCACCAGCAGTAGCCCAATTAAGGCTCAATAGTTCGTGCAGTCTGAGGGAAGTCCCAACGAGCAAGGTATGCCATCTTCCTTCGTTGATTACACACATAATATATTAATTAAGGTTTTGAAACTATAAATTGTGGATAATTATATTTTTGGTTTGGTAGTAAATGGTTTACTATAAAAGTTAATTTTCATTTAGAGCATATATATATAGAACATGGCCCATTCCGTAGACTCACGGAAAGGTTAGTCATCTAACAACATGAAAAAATCCATATTCAACGGTTCTAATATGTCGAATATGGGGAACATCAATAATTTTGAGGACCTGAACCATCAAAATTTGATTTTAAAAATTCATGGGTCTTGGTTCTTCGCTTTCTTCAATTTTCTCAACCGTTGGATTTCATGTTTACATGGTTGGAATTGTGAGTGAATGGATGAGTTCCCATTTGATGAGTCTATCCATCCCAATCCTTGGTTAATAGAAAATGAAAATCTCAACCATTGACATGATATGTCTAAATGGTGGGGGTTATTGTAATCATTTAACATATAATTTGTGAAGGGTATTTTATCAAAGAGTCGTGTTAAATTGATTCGAAAAAAGACAATCAAAATTTGCTCAATTGACCTGGCATGTGGACATAACCGTACATTTTTCCCTTGAGATATACAAGGTAAGATATCTATGGTTCTGTGCAGTTGAATGAATTTTGAGTGGTATTTTTTGGAGTGTGTTTATTATTATTCTTTATCAAATCATGCGCAAAAATTTAGTTAGCCATCAAATCAATGCATTTTGAGAGTATTTCTCGAAATCGTACCAACATTACAAAAGTTAGAATTTATCCATGGTTAAATTTTTTTTATTAATTTAAAAATTGAAAATAGATAATTTATATCATATTTTATACTTTAATATATGTTTTTTTTTTTCATAATATAATATATTTGTTATTGTTTGTGGATCTTGAAGTTTAAAAAAAATTTACTGAATCAATTATTTTATTTTATTTTTAAATATTTTATGGCAACCTAATATATGATTCGAAAAACATATAGTTGTTTAATAATTTACTCTTGAATTTATTTACTTTTTTTTTTCTTTTTTATTATTGTAATTCCTCTATGTATTATTAACTTTTATTTAATTCTGAATATTTGATGGTTAATTTTTATTTTAAAGGGATACCTTTTCTTTGGAGTCCGATTTGAAGCAACACTCTTCGTTACAAAACACAAGGTGTTTATAATTTATTTCACACGCCTAAAGTTTTGCCAAAATTTTAAATAACTCCTTGAAAATGCCTCTTGTAATCCAATGGAGAGGTTCCTTCAAAATTTTGAATCGAGCTGCCTGATTCAAAATTTTTTCCTTTTTTCTTCCACCCGTGTTTGAAAAACAATTCCCTTAGTAAGAAAAGTTTCCTAAGGGCACTACTTTGAGATTAAAATTCCTTCACCGTTGAATTTTAATTTTAAATTTGGGAGTTTGGTGGAAGTTAGCTGTCCATTTTTAAAACCTTGAATCAAGTTCAAAAGAATTTATTTATTTTTGTGTTGATATGAGTTTTTCCATCGAATCTAGAGCACTGTGGTGTTGGATTGCCAATGTCGTAATTCATTTGACCAAAACGACCCTTAGTAAAGATAAAATCTTAGTAAGTTAGCAAGGAAAGTGTTAGTGTTTTTAAAACATTGCTAGAAACATATGTTGTGTACCCTATTGTATAAGAAATTGTAACTGATATTATTATTGACATTCAAATCAAACAGGGGAAGATAAGAAAGAAATAAAAAAAAAGGTTAAGGGAGGAAAGTATGGACTTCTCTGACCCGCTCAAGAAGCTTTGGAATGTATGGGAGATCCGGTTTTTAATTCTCTGTAGTATGATCCTTCAGATCTTACTCATCATCTTGGCTCCCCTTCGAAAAGGAAAATGGTCCAAAATGGTGAGCCCATTAATATGGACATTTTACTTGCTGGCTGACAAGGTTGCCGCTTTAGCCCTCGGAAACCTCATCAATGCCCAAGGTGATGACTCACTTTGCCATGTTATCAGTTGCGCCAACCACAGCGAACTTATGGCATTCTGGGCTCCATTTCTATTATTGCACCTCGGAGGTCCTGACGCTATTACTGCTTTTGCTATCGAAGACAATGAGTTGTGGTTAAGGCATGCACTTTTGTTGATTTTCTAGGTCTTGACGACAAGTTACATTTTTGTACGGGCACTCCCCATGAGAAGACTCTTAGTCCCATTTTTACTAACGTTTATGGCTGGAATTATTAAGTATGGTGAGCGGACTCGTGCTCTTTATCTTGCAAGCATGAATGTTTTCATGGATTCCTGCATTAGAAAATACGATCCAAGATCAATAGAAAAAGAAGAAACACTCATGAGTGATATTGAAGTGGTAGAGTTTGGTCATCATTTGTTTGAGAGGTTCAAGGGAGTAATTGTTAACATGATTTTCCCATTAGAAGAGGGGGAGATAACACTATCCGTAGTTCAGAACTTGTCGGCCACAGATGCCTTCAAAGTAGTGGATGTCGAACTTGGATTCATCTATGATGTGCTCTATGCAAAGGCGGGCGTGCTGCATTCTTCCATTGGGTACATTCTACATGCCATTTGCTCCTTATCAATTTGGATTTCAGTCTTTCTTTTCATTTTCAGTCACAAGAACAATTATAACAAGTTTGACGTAGGAACTACATATGCATTGCTTATCAGTGCCATTGTCGTAGATGTTATAGCATTTATGATGCTCATCTTGTCCGATTGGACTATCGTGTCGCTAGAGACTAGCCACCAACTTAAGCCGATGGTCTCTTTGGTGTACAAATTTTTTCCCTTTCTTACCAGACCCAGGTGGTCAGAAACAATGTCACAGTATAGTTTGATTGATATCAGCCAATCGTTCAGCGTTGGAGATGTGTAGATTGGATAGTAGAGCAGTTTGGGTTTAGAAATTTATTAGATTATGTGAAATATATGCCCGCATACGAGTCACAGAAGAACTAAAGGAATTCATTTTCGAGGAACTGAAGAGGAAATCTAGGCTTGCATTTGATACCAACAGCATAAAGAAGTTATGCTTGAGTCGAGGTGATTGGGTTCTCGAAAACTCGGATTATCCACTATGGTTTGAGGAATTTAACTGGAGTATTGGAGACGTAGAATTCGATGAGAGTCTTCTGTTGTGGCACATTGCAACTGATATTTGTTACAACACTGACGAGTGCTCAGACACTACAAGTGACAAAGAAATGGGTAAGAACATAGCCGACTACATGCTATATCTCCTAGTGAATCAACAGTTGATGTTATCATCAATTTTGGAAAATAAATTCCCTGGATCATGTCTTGAAGCTCAAAAGTTCTTTCCTAGAGGGAAATCAAAGCCAAAGTTGAAGGAAGCCCGTAGAAAGTAACTAGAGAACAGAAATGAACTTGGCTCTCTTAACTCTGTCTTGTCTGATGCTGTTAAGCTCGCGAAACTGCTCAATGAATTGCCAGATAAAAAGAAGAAATGGAGGATAATTTGTGAGGTGTGGCTGGAGTTGTTATCTTATAGTGCTAGTCAATTTAGAGAGGTTTCCCGAGGTGCGCAGCTAAGTAAAGGAGGAGAGCTTGTAATGTTTGTACGTTTCTTGATGTTTCACCTTGGCTTGAGTGAACAGTTCTCTGATCTAAATCCTAACAATATCCGATAAGAGCACAAGTCATGTGTGTGGTAACAACTCTTCATGTGGCAGCAACTCTACTCATGGCCCATGCATGTATTGGAACATAAGGATGAGAATCCTACATATCATGCTTGTAGCAGTAGCTCTACACGTGTACGCAATCATTTCCTTCTTGTTGGATCACTTTTATTTGTAGTTGTAATTGTAATATATATTATAATATTTGGGCTTACACGTGTACCACCTTCTAATCCACGGCAAGTTCTCACATGACATTTGGGCTTACTTCTTTAGGTTATATGGGATTTCTACTTGCTTGCCAAAATCAATCAATGACATCTTCATTGGTTGGTCATCAATTGGTTACTTGTTTAGCGGTCCAAAGAGGACGTTGTGGAGTATTACACCTTTTGCAATTTGTTGGGGGGTGTGGTATGAAAGAAACATGCGTACTTTCTAGGCGAAACGGAAAGACTGTTCAGATATGATTATGTCTATCTTTGGTCTTATCTATTGCTGGTTCAAAGTATATAAGGAGTTTAGGGGACTGTATTTTGAGGACTTTTTGTATAGATGGGATGGGATTTGTTGTTCTATGTGTGAGTAATTCTATTTTGTAAGGCCTCACCAGGTTGATCATCTCGACCGACTTGGTTTATTCATGAATACCGCTACTCATGAAAAAAAAAAATGTTGTGTTCTATATTGAAGAGTTGCAATAATTATTTTTTTGAAAAATTATGACCAAAAGTTTTAAATAATTGAACTCAAGTAGAATGATTACTTTATCAAAGAATTCTTTGAATATATGTAATGGTTACTTTAATAGGTACACTTTGAAAATGTACAATGATTATTTTAATAAGTGTATTGTGAAGTTGTATAATTTTTCAAGAGGTAAAACCTCACCATTAATGAGAAGCAACCCACCGAAAAAGCACATCGACATTTATATATATATGTCATCTACTAGAGATGAAAATTACAATATTTTTCTCTCTCTCTCTTTCACTATAATAATCATACATAGTTCTTTAAAAGAGTTCTAAGAACTTCTTCTGTGTTGCTAACTGCAGAATTCAGACTTTGTTGTATCATGGACAAATCACACCTTAAAGATGGTGTTTCGTGCGTGCCTCAAAGTCATCATTTTGGATTAACTATATTGTTCTTTTTCTTCATTGTTCTTCTTAATTGTTTTAAAATTTTTAAAGTGTTATCAAAATGAAAAAAGAATAGAAAGATGACGACATTCAAAGTGATGAATCAAACTTTTGTGAAGTTGGATAGATTTGATGGAATCTCATTGACAAGATAAAATCATGTTTCTGCTAATTGTATTGAAGATCTCTTATATCTTAGATCCTAATTTCCAACTTTTCCATAATCAAGTCCACAAGATACAAAATAATAATAATAATAATAATAATAATAATAATAACATCAGATAGAAAGAAAAGGGAGGAAGATGAGTTGGTGTGTAGAGGATGTATTTTGAACACACTATCAGATCGTCTCTATGATCTATATATTTCAATGATATCTCCGAAAAATATTTGGAATGCTTTGCAATTCAAGTATAAGACAGAAAAATTAGAAACGAACAAATTTCTTATCTTTAAGTACTTTGAATTTCTAATGGTTGATATTTGAGCTGTAGATGATGATAAAATAAATAACAAAAAAAAAAAAAAATCTTGGCAAACAAAGGTCAAACCACAGAGACAATGTTAATCAAAAGTATTTTTTACTTCCAATCCAATTTAAATTTATGTAACCGATTAAAAATAGTTTTTGATAGAGATTTATCTAAAATAAAAACTTAAAAATATGATAGAAAAGTATAGATCAATTGGATTCACCAGCACAAGCTTTGTCAGTTATTTCTGATTCTTTTTTTATCTCAATCCACTAAACAAAGTTAATGTTTGTGGGTCGGAAGATTAAACAGTTATAATAAAAATGAGATCAAAAGTATGCAATAAATTAGGTTGAGACTATTAGATAAACATTTACTATTTTATGTAAAATATGGTTCTTCTTGAACTTATCAAAGAATGAACCATCAAAACTTTGAGAAACAGGCAACTTTTAACTTAATAGTAATTACCTAATACTATTACAATAAAATTATGAAGCCATTACAAAAACAGTAAAACACTAATAAATCTTGCTTCGACTTGCTCAACCGATATAACGGAGATTTAGCCAACTACCATCGCAAGAACAATAAAGTAAAATAAAACATAAATCATGTAAGAGAAAAGAGAGTGAAAGAAATAAATATCTATATTGCTTTTTGATTTGAAACCGGCAGAGCCTTCTTACAACTTTCGTAAAACTAAGAAAGAAAATATAAACCTAAATTAAAAGAATATAAAAAAGAGAAGTTGATCTCTAGGGAGATGAGAGATCCCTCTGGGGGAGATTGGAGATCCGCCTTAGTTAGGTCTCCTATAAACCAAATTAGGATTTTTTGGGTAATTAAGGTTTCAAAAACATTCTGTGATTACAAAAATACCAAAGTCCTACTTCAATACGAATGTCTTTCAACTGTCAAACTTCAATACGAATTTCGAGGCTTGATTTTCTTCGTTGATCGCACCGTCGTCATTGACTACGGCGCCGCTATATAATTTTGCTTAATTAACTTGAATTTTGATCCACGGTCTTGTTTTGGATCTTGGATCATAGTGGTAACTTCGAATTTTCCTAATTTGTCTTGAAACTTCGCGAATAATTCTTGTTACATGTAAATAACAACAATTAGTTCTGAATTACATAATTAAATTGAAAACAAAAATTATTATGGATTAACAATGAACTATAAGCAATTAGAAGATTTAGTAATAAAATTAATGTAATTAGGGCTCTAGAAACGATTTTCTAGACCTTGGCTAGTTGATCATAAATCTGTTTTGAATCAAGTTCATGAGTTACAAGTTTTGGTTTCAAAACTTTGAGAGGTAAGGGTTGTTCTTCCAAAGTCATTCCAAGTTGGGGCCATAATTACTACATTACCTCCCAATTGGAATGACTATAGAAAAAACTTATGCATAAAACTAAAGATTTTTACTTAGAGAAAATGCAAAAGCACTTGCAGATTGAAGAAGAAACTTAGTTTCATGAAAAGAAAATTGATTCTTCACATGTGAGCTTTGTCAACAAAAATGGTTTAAACAAATATCATAATCATCTCAAGGCGAACAATAAACGATTCAAGAAGAATTCCTCCAAATCCAACAAGAAGGAAAAAACTTGTTGTAATTGCGATAAGAAAAGTAATTTTGCTTGTGAATGTAGATACAAGAAATCTGAAAAGAATGAAAATAGTAATAATAATGCAAATCTTGTGAAAAATAAAATAGCAATGGTGTCTGAAATGCAAATTGGTATGATTATTGATTTATAACTCTGCCAAAGTTTTGGGAACATAGAAGGTGGAACTCATATTTATTTCTAGAAAGAAGTTGACTTTCCAAAATGTCTTCTATGTCCCAGAAATTAGAAAGAATCTTGTATCTGCAAATTTATTGAGTAAAAACGGTATCAAAATCGTATTAGAATCTAACAGGATGATACTTACAAAACATGGAGTATTTGTTAGGAAAGGATATTCATAATGGAATGTTCAAATTAAGAATTAATAAAGACTCTTTTGTTTATATTGTCGAGTCTTCTTCTATTTGGCATTATCGTTTAGGACATTTAAATTTTAAATCTTTGAAATTTATGTCTAAACATGGTTTGATTTTTTAAAAAATAATTTTAATATTAATAAGTGTGAAATATGTATTTAGGCTAAATTAACTAAGAAACATTTTCCTAGGGTTGAAAGGAATTTACAATTATTAGAATTGATTCATTCTGACATTTGTGAGTTAATGGTGTTTTAACTAGAGGAGGAAAGCGATATTTTATCACTTTCATGGATGATAGTTCTAGATATACTTTTGTATATTTAATGATTAGTAAGGATGAAGCCTAAAATATGTTTAAAAGGTACAAGGCTGAAGTTGAAAGCCAAAAGGAAAGGAAAATTAAAATCTTTCAAAGTGACAGGAGAGGTGAATATATCTCAAATGAATTTTTACTATTCTGTGAAGAACATGGGATTATACATCAAAAAGTACTCCTCGTACTCTATAGTAAAATAGGTTGACTAAAATGAAGAATAAAACACTAACTAATATGATCAATTCAATAATTATACATGCTAAATTATCTATCAATTTATGGGGTGAAGCACTACTTATTGCTTGTCATGTACATAACAAGATTACTTCCAAGAAAACACATATTTCAACATACAAATTATGGAATGGAAGAAAGCCAAATTTGAAATATCTCAGAGTGTGGGGTTCTTTGGCTTTTTATAAGTTATGATCCAAAGAAATCAAAATTGGATCCAAGAGGCATCAAAAGTGTTTTTGTAGGGTATGCAGAAAAGAAAAGAAAAGATATTAGATAATGACTTTATATCTTCTCAAGCTATTGTCTTTTTAATAGGTTGGTAATGCGAAACGCTCGTTGGCCCCTCCACTTTAGGAATCAAAGTAATGAGGGTTTGATTCATTCCATCTGGAATAGTCCCTTCCTCAAAAGCTTTGGAGACCAGATCACAACCTCCCCTTCTCTATGTCCGTGAGAGTAGGAACGCTTCGGAAGGAAATAGATATAAGGTTCTCAATAAAATACCAATTTTATTAAATATTGAAAAGGATGACCAAAAACCTTTTCTGAAGCAATGGCTTCTAGAGACTCAATCTTTTGGAAAGAGACAATTAATAATGAAATGGATTCAATCTTATCAAATCAAACTTGGGTTTAAGTAGATCCACCTCTAGAATCTAAACCAATAAATTGTAAATGGGTATTTAGAAGAAAATACAACACATATGGATCTATTCAAACATTTAAGATTTCTTGCAGCACAAAGAAATGTAAGAAATGAAAATTTAACAAAGAAATAGGAACAAGTATATCTATTGAGTGTATATTTTCCTCCACTCTCTAGTGTGTCATACTCCAATTAAGCCCCCTGACACTCTTATATTCATAGTTCCCCCCTTGGTGTAGTTGGTTGGTTAACATGGTATCAGAGCACTAAGTTCATATAAGTCGTGGTTTAGAATCTTTCCACCCTTATGGGTGAGGAAGAGTGTTGAGTGTATATTTTTCTCCACTCTCGGGTTAAGTCTCATGGCCCCTCTTATATTCATAGTTCTCCCCTTCTCCAACAGATTAATCTTTTGAGGTAATTGGTTGGTTAACAAGGTATCAGAATGCTAAGTTCGTATGGGTCACGGGTTTGAATCTTTCCACCCTTATGGGTGAGGGTGAGTGTTGAGTGTATAATTTCCTCCACTCTCGGGTATGTCATACTCTAGTTAAGCCTCGTGACCCTCTTATATTTATAATTCTCCCCTTCTCCAACAGATCAGTCTTTTGAAGTAGTTTATTGGTTAACAATATTTAAAAACTGTGCTCACATTCAAATTATAGCAAAAGAAAGACTAATCAGAAGCCCATTTACACATCTATGTGGAACAACAAGGAAACACTAAAAATCTTCAAGCCCATAAGTTCTATTTCACGAAGCCTAATAAAAATAAAATCCCTCAACAATGTCTGACAATCCCAAAAATATTTAAACAGTCAATCAACTTCAAATGTCTATTTGTAATCAGAAATTTCAAAAAACAGAAGAAACTCAACAGAATAACATGAGTTAATTAATCTTTACAGGATTGGTTGAGAGTACCATATTATGACAAATATATTCATATAATCTTCAATGATCATATATATTATGTCTCAACTTGTCCCCCGCAATATCAAGTTGACCAACCTGAGTCATCACATCTGTGATGAAATGAATAATTATGTCTTTTAGATAAAATAAGTTGAATTATAAGATGCTAATCGGTGAAAAGGTCATATTTCTATTTAGATTTTAGACAAATATATCATTTATTTATTCTTACAAAAATTACAAAAGTTGGTTGTCTCCCGTGATATTTCAAAATATTGAATAAGTCATATCATATCTCAAAGGAGACAATGTGAATGACGATTCACATTAAAAATCCCAGTAGTTCACTAATGATACCAAGTTGACTCACCTGAGTCAACTCAGCCTCAGACGATTTTTAGAATCATTAGTCCAGACTAGAGTCCCATAATCCTATTACCATGGAAAGAAAAATATAACACAAAACTGATATCTAAGCTTACCATAACTAAACTGTTAAAGAGTCTCAACCACAGAGCATTCTCTATACTTCAAATGCATTCCTCTAGATGGAAAACCTCAGGGCTGTGCAAAGGATACACTGCTCTACTTTTCTGCTAAAACAATTGCGAAGAATTCCCTAATTTTTGAAGAGGTGATCTCTTAGAAGCGGCAACATTGTTGTTACCACAGCCATGCCTTCTTCTCCACCCATCACCACCCAAGTCTTTGTTCTGTTTGTTCACATTGCCATCTCTCTTATGGTTCTCTTTCAAACTACATATCAACATTCTTTTTTCCTTCTCCTTCTCCTTCTGTGAGTCCCTAAGAATCTGAGTTGGTGTTCTTCGGATCCTCGTCGACTCAAGTTTTGGTTTGGTTTTCAATCTTACAACCCCTATTTGTAGATCAGAATTTTTTTGTTGAAGCTCTATTACCTTGGTGTCATTGGATTGAGCTTTCTGTATCCATTCTAGCACCTAATTAATCAAATTTTAACAATTATAAGTACCTTAATAAGTAATTCCAATTCCTAAATGGTGCTAGATTTACATAACTCAAATATATTTATTCAATCAAAATGCCACGTGCATTCAATCGGATCCACTAACCCCAAAATGTAATGTTGTCAATGGGTACGGCATAACTAATCTGTTACCTATTGGTTTTGAGAATAATTCAGCAAGGAAAAAATTTGGAGAAAAATAAAAATTGGGGAAATTTTGGATATATGTCATCATATATTAGACATTATATAGAAGGAAAATTTTAGAAATAATTACAGATATTTTACTTTATTCCAAAAGTGTACAAGTGTTAACAGAACCATCACATACAACGGTTTGTCAACTCTATGTGATAGCTCGGTCAACAAATGTAACACTTTCTATATTTCCAAAAACTTCGATAATTATTTGAGAAATTCCCCTTTATAAAACAACTTTATCTTTACTATTAGAGAGCTTCTATAGTCACATCAACTTTTGCTAATGCCATGCCAAGATTGTGCTAATTCTTTGGTGATATACATATGAAATGGGGTGTCTTTGGCAAAAGTTGGTGTGGCAATAGAATCTCTCTACTATTATATGGAGAGAGAAGGGCAAAATTGTTGAGGCAAATCCAAATTAATAATAAATTTTAAATGAAAAAAGTACCTTAAAATAGATTCGTTAATGCGTAATAATTTTATATTTTAAATTATCTTGACAAGTAACAAAATGTGAAGAGCTTGCGATTTTGAGAAATTTTTGTCTAGTACTAGCATAGCTCGCATTCCTTCTGTGGTAATATTAAATAAAATTATAAAATTCAAAAAATTTTAAAATATTATTCATATTAATTATATTTTTCAAAACTTTGTGAATTAGTGGGATTGAATTTACAAATAAAAAACAAATGGGATTTAACCGCAACTTTTCAAAAAATCGAAGAAATTTGCCATTATGATTTAAGAAAATGGGATAAAAATTACCCAATGAGAAATGACTTGCACCAAATCAGAGGTGGGATAGAGAGCTTAGATTGGATTGGAGTGATTGTACACGGTAATCAGAATCAATGGCCTGATTTTCCCAAAAATCACGATTAGCTTGTAATTCCTCCATTTCCTCCCTCACCTGTCCAAGCATATCTTGCATTTGGGACCATTGCTCCATCTCTGCTCGCACTTGCTCCACAATTTTCTGCACGATCGCCTTGCATCGTCCTGAACATGCTTTCTCTGCATGGAACAACATCTCCTGTTAAGTAAAAAAGTTCATTTTTATAGAAATTCAACCACTTTTGAGAACTAACAAAAATGGGCCAATGAGTTCCACTCCAAGACTCCAAATTAAATATATAAAAAAACTACCCGATCCAAATGATTTTACTCATAATATCATGTGTCCTGGTCATGTAGATTTGACAGCAGAGGGATTGTGCAGCGCATTAGTCGTGGGGAAAGGCTGGAGAGACAATAAAATGACATCATTTCACACATTGCTGATGTGGATGTGTGTACGGAATCATAGATGCTTTTCATCGACATACGAGTGAAAAGCATCTATGGTTATGTGTGCACCTCCACGTCAGTAATGTGTGAAACGATGTCAATTTTAATGTCATTCCAGCACACCTCTTAGTCGTGGTTCAATTAGTGCAAGTCTTGAATCCTTACGTACCTGAGTTGTCTTGATATACGTGGATTATGCCCCAACGACATTATTCTGAATGTGGAGGAACTCGGTATAGTCTTGCATTAATAATAGAGCCGCAACTAGTGTTAGATGTCCTACATTTTTGTCTTTCGAAAATGATAAGTGATTCTCTGACCCATAATTTTCAAATCAGATTGATTAGATTTTGGGCATGATACATTCCATTGACAACCCTAACCTTATGAAGCATGAAGGAGATTGTTGTCGTGTTTCCATATTCAATAACCCAAAATTGTTATCTACAATTTTCAAATGGAACAGTACTCTTTCAAGTCTAACTCCAATCAATGTCTGACCCACAGAAGAATCCAAAAAGTCAGCATGGTTTAGGATGTTTGTAGTTGGATTTGAAACATTGTTGGAAATAACTTAAATGAAAGTTCTTGAATCCAACAATAACAATAAAATAAAATAAAACAAGAGATGTTGAACTCAAAGCACGAGAACATTTTCTTTAAAACATTATTCGCTCCCAACTCAAGTAAAATTTTAGTTTGCAGAAGAGTTTCTAGCGAGATGTTTCCAAGATACAATAAATCCAATCTCTTGATCACTAATCTGTCGTCTTGCAAAGACGGAGAATTGCCTTGATAACTCAATCGAATAAATCTTAGGAAACTAAAATAGGAAGAAAGAATTAAGAATTATATATTCTGGAAAATGCTAGAATTTTTTTTTTTTTTTGGGATCTATTTCTAGATATCCCTTTTTATACAAATAAAGTGACTTTTCAAATAATCAATCTCAACAATCATGATTGGATGGCTTGGATCTCTCTAGATCCGATCTAATGGTCACATGGTGAAAAAACACCATTTTTTGAGTTTCTAAAGAGTGATGACTCTTCATGAGTCAAGAAAACACCCATTGGAGCATGGTCAAACCCTAATGACTAACTGTCAAGTTGTTTGACCCACAGTCAGACTCCATTGAGCTATGTTACAATAGACATTTTTGTGGTCAAACCCTTTTACCAACTTCTATGATGTTGGTTTAGCCTATCTAGTTCTCCCCAAGCTCCTTGTAACAATGCGAAGTGCAAAGTGTGCCTCTAAAGCGTCCTTAATACCCTTTCGAACAACACACGTGTGTGAAGATGTTGGTGAGCTGCTACTTAGCAACAAAGTGTAACCTCTAAAACACATAACTAAATTAGTTATTTGAGAGATCTCATATAACTTCAAGGAGAGTATTCTATTTTTCCGATGTAGGACTATTCTATGTTACGAGATAAAATCCTAAGTTCCAGACTTTCTCTAAAATACAAAGTATAGAAATACCCGAATTCTTAAAAGGATAAAAAAAAAATGTACCCATACCCAATTAGCTTGGGTAGGATGAGTTAAGTAAGCGAATATTATCGGACCCATTGCCAGCCCTATTCATGGTATCTTGTACTTAACATTGATTACACTCCATTAGCAACCTTTTTCTTCTTTTCTACTTTTAACCTTTTTTCTACTCACACGCATTGAATAATCATGAAAGTGAGCCCACCAACCCTCAAGCTTAAAAGACAACCCCAGTAGTAGCAGCCCAATTAAGGCTCAATAGTTCGTATAGTCTGAGGAAAGTCCCAACGAGTAAGGTATGCCATCTTTCTTCGTTGATTACACACAGAATATATTAATTAAGGTTTTGAAACTATAAATTGTGGATTATTATATTTTTGGTTTGGTAGTAAATGGTTTACTATAAAAGTTAATTTTCATTTAGAGCATATATATATATATATATATATATATAAATATATAGAACATGGCCCATTCTGTAGGCTCACGGAAAGGTTAGTCATTTCAAAACGTCAAAAAATCCATATTCAACGGTTCTTATATGTCGAATATGAAAAACATCAATACTTTCGAGGACCTGACCGTCAAAATTCGATTTTAAAAATTCGTGGGTCTTGGTTCTTCGCTTTCATCAATTTTCTCAACCGTTGGATTTCATGTTTACATGATTGGAATTGTGAGTGAACAGATGAGTTCCCATTTGATGAGTCTATCGATCCCAATCCTTGAGATGATATGTCTAAATGGTGGGGGTTATTATAATCATTTAACATATAATTTTGTTTGAGGGTATTTTTATCAGAGTCGTGCTAAATTGATTCGAAAAAAGACAATCAAAATTTGCTCAACTGACCTGGCAAGTGCGCATAATCGTACATCTTTCCCTCGAGATATACAAGGTAAGATATCAATGGTTCTGTGCAGTTGAGTGAATTTTGAGTGGCATTTTTTTGAGTGTGTTTATCATTATTCTTTATCAAATCATGCGCAAAAATTTAGTTAACCATCAAATCAATGCATTTTGAGAGTATTTCTCGAAATCGTACAGACATTACAAAAGTTACAATTTATCCATGGCTAAATTTTTTTTTTATTAATTTAAAAACTGCAAATGGATAATTTATTTCATATTTTGTACTTTAATAAAATTTTTTTTTTAATAATATAAATATATTTGTTATTGTTTGTGGATCTTGATTGTACTAGTTAGCAAGGAGTATTATTCATTATTTAATTTTACTGAGACTTATTAACAACAAACCAGATTGAGCCACGACCAGACCATTGTTAGTTGAATCATGAGTTCGATTTTGAAAACATTGGTGAGAACGGAAACTAGGGAATAATTTTGAAGTTTAAAAAAATTTACTGAATCAATTATTTTACTTATTTTTAATTTTTTTTTATGGCTACCTCATATATGATTCGAAAAACATATAGTTGTTTAAACACCTCTTTTACTAATTGTCATTATTTGAGATCCCTTCATATTTTTTACCACACTATCCCCTCAATCCCCCCCGCCCCTCCATCCCTAGGGCTGCAACTTGGGCGGATTACCCCAAACTCAACCCGATTGATGGGCGAGCACTAGTTGGGCTATATAAAAAATGAGTTGAGCCTGGGCTAAGAAATCTTAACTTGAATTGAATTTGAATTGAGGCTCTAGACAACTCAACTCAACTTGAATCCGATGTTATATATTACATATAATATTTTTATTTAAAAAAAAAAAAATTAATTTTTTTCTTCCTAAATATATTTGTATAATATAAAACTTAGTGGATTTGGAGGTTTTATGCAAATTTATTTAGTAGTGATTTTGTTTTTTATATTGTATTTATTTTTAAGATATAAAATAAAATTTATGTGTTAATCAAAATGAAATTAAACTTGCTCAATGAGCCCAATCTGTCTAACCCGCCTAAAATTACCTAACTTGGGCTAACCCAAGCTCAACCTGGTTTTAGAAGCTCAATCTCAGGTTGAGCTTGTGTTAATGAGTTCTAACCCCGATGGTTGGGTTGAGTTGAGCTCGGGTTCAGGGTTCTACAATTTGGGTTAAGCCTGAGTTGACCCTCCAACCCGCCCAGGTTTCAGCCCTACCCATCATCTCCCAAATGTTTTAGGTGATTTAGATACATTGTTTTGTTTTTTGAGAGATACCTTTTTTTGGGAGTTTGACTTTGAAGCGGGCAGCCTGCTTCAAAATTTGAAGGAACACTCTTTGTTACAAGATACGTGGCATTTAGAATTTATTTCACACCCCTACATTTTTGTCAAAATTTAAAATACATCCTTGAAAATGCCACATGTAATACAATGGAGAGGTTTCCTTCAATTTTTTTATGCCTGCTTCTAATTTTTTTTTCTTTTTTTACTACTCTTGTGTTTGCAATACAATTCCCTTTGAGATTTTAATCCTTCACATTTTTATTAATATTTCAGATGTCCCTATTTTTCCAAACTGATGACATGTCCCCTTTAACATTGTCATTCTTTTTTTTTTGATTGATAAGCTGGGGTTAAAGGGACCCCGCCCTGAAGACACTACTGTCGAGTGTAAATACAAGTTAAATCTTCCTCAATAATTCTCAAAAGTTCTTGAGGAACATTACACATAACTTCATCAACGAAAAAATCATTTGAAAAAGTGCCCTGTTTCGCTAAAACATCCACTGCCCGATTTGTTTCTTTCCAAACAAATTCAAAAGAACAATCCGCAAAGAAAAATCTGTGTTCTGCAATTTCCAGCAACTTTTCATCATATTTCCATGATGGAATGATTTCTTTTTTTATGCATTTGATTGAATATAATGAATCTAAAGAAATCATAAGTTGGTTCAATCCCCTTGATCTAGCAAACCTCATCGCCTCTAGTATTGCTTGAAGTTCAATTTGAATAATATCATCTGCTGCAATATTACTCCAGCCTGCAAAAAGCATTGACCCAAGGCTATTTCTTCCAATAAATCCAAATCCTGATCCCTACAAAGATCGAGCTCCATCTGTGTTTATCTTCACAACATTCTCCTCTGGTTTTGACCAACATATATGTTTTGTAACTGATTTAACAATGGAATAACAACAACTCCAATTATTTAAAATTTGCATATAAGTATGCATGAATCTATCCTCAATTGATAAACCATCAAACCGAATTTTTATCGCCTCGCCAACCTGTGTCAATATAGCTTCTTTTGATTTCTTAATGTCTTCAAAAATTCTTTGATTTCTTTCCTTCCAACAAAAGTAAACCACGACACAAAAGGATGCATGAAGCATTTGCCTAATTTGTTTACACTGAATTCGCACACTCTTGATCACCTGTACTTCATCCTCTATTGATCCCATTCCTGCTCTTAAAATTCCAAACTTCTTCAAACATTGAGTCCAAATCCATCGTGCATATGGACAACGAAAGAACAAATGGTCATTTGTCTCTTGATAGTTATAACACAAGGCACATCGAGACACCCATTTGAAACCCCTCTTGTTCAGATTTTCCACTGTAGATAGCTTCTTCTGAACCGCTAACCACACAATAAAGGAAAATTTTGGAATATAATTATTCCAAATAATTTTCTTCAGCCCACTGACTCTTGCCTTTCACATAGCGCTTCGTGAGCCGATTTCGAAATAAATTTGCCGTTTGATGTTAGGTTCCAAACTATTCTATCCCTCATCAACATTTTAGGAATTGGTTTTGCTGAAATAAGATCAATAATTGTTTGCATACGATCATTGTATGGTCTTGGAAACACCCACCTTCTTTCCACAATAAAGTCTCGAATAACTGCATTTGAATGACTATTAAATTGATTTATAACTCTATTTCCAAATCTAGAAATAATGCTCCCTTCTTGTATCCAAGGATCTTTCCAAATGTATGTGTCTTTCCCATCTCCAACTAGAAATCGAACATGCTTTCTAACAAATTCTCTCTTATTTAAGATGCCTCTCTATGCCCAAGAAGCATTGTTTGGAGGTTGGCATCCCCAAATATCGGCATTCCCCACATATCTCTTCCTCATCCACTCCGCCCAAAAGGAATTGTTTTCCACCATTCTCTAATACAATTTTGCCATACCAATTTTATTCATATCCCTTAGATGTCGAATGCCAAGTCCTCCTTTCCCATAAGCTTTGCAAACTCTAACCCAACTAATTGGATGAATAGAACGCACAAGTGATGGACCACTCTACAAAAAATTATTTAGAATGTTCTCAATCTTTTTCAAAACACTCACCGGAATATTGAAAGACACCGACCAATAGACTTGAAAACTAGATAAAACAGATTTGATTAGTTCAAGTCTACCCGCATACGACAATAGATTTGCTCTCCACCCCTCAACCCTTTTAGAAATTCTATCAATCAAATGTTGACATAGCGTATGAGATAGTCTTGAAGAAAATAAAGGGAGACCCAAATATTTAAGAGGAAGACTTCCCTTAGAGAATCCAAGAGAATCAAGAATAATATTCTGATTTTTGCATGATTCACTAAAAAAAATCTGACTCTTTGCTTCATTAACTTGGAGACCAGAAATGTTGTAAAAAGAATTCAGAATATCTCGAATAGACTTTACTGACGATTCAACATTGTTAGAAAAAATTAGAACATCATCAGCAGAAATCAGATGGGAAACTCGTGGACTGCCCATAACTCTAGGAATACTCAGATAATTTGAAGAAACAAACTGATTAAGGATACAAGAGAAGGCTTCCATAATCATTGTAAATAAATAAGGGGAAAGTGGGTCTCCTTGTCTCAGACCTCTTTCACTTCTGAAACTTCTAACCTCATCAAATTTGGTTTATAAAAAATGAACGGTCTACGATTCTTCAACTTGTTTTGATTGAGTTAGAAGTTTCGGAATGGACCGATTTTTGGTGAAGATGATCTCATCGGTTGAGACAAAGCTTTGGATATAGTGCGGGTGCTCCCAACTAAGTTGTTGGGTGCCTTCAACACTGCCCTTAATCTTAAGTTTGAAGATTAGGGTAAAAGAATTTTACCCAAGAAATTGTTGATTTTAGTTTCAAATTGAAGATGAGGGAACGTCATTTTGTCTTAATTTATTGTAGATGACCGAGGTCAAAGTGAGCATGTAGATGTTTTGGTGAATAATTGAGGTACCCTATCTTTTTAAACCAATGTTATTGCCACTCTTGATTTAGGTCATCTCTCAAAAACTAATGAGAAATTACCAGACCGAACTGGATTTTGTAATAAAATCAATTTGACTAAAGAACTGTAAAAAAGTTTTAGTAGTAACCTTTTATGATTTTAAATAAATATATTTTAGGAGAAATTACATATATATATATCTCTCTCTCTCTCTCTCTCTCTATATATATATATATATTAAATGTTTTCAATAAAAGTAGTTCTAAACTAACTTCCTTCAACATTGTGGTGACTTGAAAGTGTTAATAGAACCATAGGTTTTTTTTTTTTTTAACTCAAGTTACAAGGAAAAAAAATTTATGGTTCTCTCAATGCTACGAGGTCAACACAGTGTAGGAAGGCGGTTCAACCTTTCCCTTCTAATAAATTTACATCAATCTAGGGGTGTGATTGTGTACTCATTTAACCGAAATCGAACCAGAATCGAAACCGAAAACTCGGGTTCCTGTTTCCTTTTTATTAGAATCGATTAGAGTCGGTCTAAAATGAAACTGAACCTATGGGAACCAAAACCGTTAAGTTCTATCCAATGGGTATCTGGAACCAATTTAGTTTGTTGTTTCTTTTTAGTTAAGTGGTAAGACCTTGTGGAAGTTGTTCCCAAGGTTTTAGGTTCCAACCTATAAAACAAAATAAAAAAACAAAAAAGATGATATAAGGTATTCTTTTATTTCAAAATTAATGCACATTATATAAATCTCTTCAATTTTCATATAACCATGGATTGGAGTTTAAAATGAAATATCTTTTCTAAAAATTTATTACTTTTAAAATAGATAAATTTTTAATTTTGGAAAAAGTCATCAATTTGTATCTTTATTGTAAGAAAATATAGTTAGGTTAATAATTGTGTAGATAATATGTTAACTTTTTGAAAGGAAGAGAGTTTTATAATGATTTGAAATATATTTTAGTTCTCTAATTACCCTAAGAATTGACCCATTGACACCCCCGCGTCAATCCAAACTGAATTGAACCACAATCACCAGTTTTATAAAGAGTCGTACGTTCCACAATGACTTCCTACAACAAGTGCTGAATGGAACCACATATGCATTTCACTCATATCTTGAAGAAAGCTTCTATGATTTGTGCATACCAGTAGGTAGTCAGTTTAGCAATTTCTTTTATAAATATTTGATCCAATCATCACTTTGATTTCTAAAGGAGTCCAACTAGTCTTTCTAAGTTAGTAAGGATTTCACCCCTGACTAAGGGTGCTTAGGCTGAACATGTGCGTTCAAAACCACGATCCAATGCTTTAGGATTGTAGAGGACAAAATTCTATGATAAACTTTGAAAAACAAAATTTCATAAAAAATTATTTTTCACCGATGAATTTTAATTTTAAATTTGGGAGTTTGGTGAAAGTGAACTGTCTATTTTCAAAACCTAGGATCAACTCCAAAAGAAATTTTTTATTTTTGTGTTGATCTGAGTTTTTCCATGAAATCTAGAGGGCTAGCTGTGGTGTTAGATTGCCAATGTCGTAATCCATTTGACCAAAATGACCCTTAGTAAGGATAAAATCTTACTAAGGAAAGTCTTTAGCGTTTTTAAAACATTGCTAGAAACATATGTTGTGTACCCCCATTGTATAAGAAATTGTAACTGATATTATTATTGACATTCAAATCAAACAGGGGAAGATAAGAAAGAAATTAAAAAAAAAAGGTTAAGGGAGGAAAGTATGGACTTCTCTGACCCGCTCAAGAAGCTTTGGAATGTATGGGAGATCCGGTTTTTAATTCTCTGTAGTATGATCCTTCAGATCTTACTCATCATCTTGGCGCCCCTTCGAAAGGGCAAATGGTCCAAAATGGTAAGCCCATTGATATGGGCATTTTACTTGCTGGCTGATTCGGTTGCGGCTTTAGCCCTCGGAAACCTCATCAACGCCCAAGGTGACGACTCCCATTGCCACGATAACAAGCAATCTAACGGTTGCGCTAACAACAGAGAACTTATGGCATTCTGGGCTCCATTTCTAGTATTGCACCTTGGAGGTCCTGACACTATTTCTGCTTTTGCTATCGAAGACAATGAGTTGTGGTTAAGGCATGCACTTTTGTTGATTTTCGAGGTCTTGACAACAAATTACGTTTTTGTACGGGCACTCCCAATGAAAAGACTCTTAGTCCCATTTATACTAATGTTTATGGCTGGAATTATAAAGTATGGTGAGCGGACACGTGCTCTTTATCTCGCAAGCATGAATGTTTTCATGGATTCCATTGTTGGAAAATACTATACACAAGTCATAGAAAAAGAAGAAGACGCAATCCGCAAAACACTGAGCGACATTGAAGTGGTAGAGGCGGCTCATCTTTTGTTCAAGACCTTCAAGGGACTAATTGTTAACATCATTTTCCCATTAGAAGAGGGGGAGAGGATTCGAACCTTCTTTCAGAAATTGTCTGCCACAGATGCCTTCAAAGTGGTGGATGTCGAACTCGGATTCATCTATGATGTGCTCTATACGAAAGCAGGCGTGCTGCATTCTTCCCCTGGGTATATTCTACGTGCCATTTGCTCCTTATCAATTTGGACTTCACTCTTACATTTCATTTTCAGTCACAAGAACAATTATAACAAGTTCGACGTAGGAATTACATATGCATTGCTTATCAGCGCCATTGTCGTAGATGTTATAGCATTTATAATGCTCATCTTGTCTGATTGGACTATCGTGTCTAGCCACCACCTTAAGCCGATGGTCTATGACGTACAGAAAATTTTTCCCTTTCTTACCAGACCAAGGTGGTCAGAAACAATGTTACAGTTTAACTTGATTGATATCAGCCTCGTAGAGCGTTGGAGATGTGTAGAGAAGTTTGGCATTGGAAATTTATTAGATTATGTGAAATATACGCCCCGTGCACAAGTCACAAAAGAACTAAAGGAATTCATTTTCGAGGAGCTGAAGAGGAAATCTATGTTCGCAATTGATACTAATGATACCGAGACCATAAAGAAGTTGTGCTCGAGTCGAGGTGATTGGGTTCTCGAAAACTCGGATTGTCCACTACAGCTCAACGATCTTAACTGGACTATTGGAGGCGTAGAATTCGATGAGAGTCTTCTATTGTGGCACATTGCAACTGATATTTGTTACAACACTGATGAGTTCTCGGACATTACTAGTGGTAACCAAGAGACGGAGCTAGAAACTAGTAGCACAAGTGACAACCGACGAGAGATGAATAGACCTTACACTCAGAAAGAATACAGAGAGATGGGTAAGAACATAGCTGACTACATGCTATATCTCCTAGTGAATCAACATTTGATGTTATCATCAATTTTGGGGAATAAATTCCGTGGATCATGTATCGAAGCTCAAAATTTCTTTCCTAGAGGGAAATCAAAGCCAACGTCGAAGGAAGCCCGTAGAAAGTTACTAGAGAACAGAAATGAACTCGGCTCTCGTAACTCTGTCTTGTCTGATGCAGTTAAGCTCGCGAGACAGCTCAATGAATTGCCAGATCAAAAGAAGAAATGGAGGATGATTTGTGAGGTGTGGGTCGAGTTGTTATCTTATACTGCTAGTCAATTTAGAGAGGTTTCCCGAGGTGCGCAGCTAAGTAAAGGAGGAGAGCTTGTAATGTTTGTACGCTTCTTGATGTTTCACCTTGGCTTGAGAGAACAGTTCTATTCTGAATAGCTTTGCGATGGCGATCTCCATGGATGTACTGGAACCTAAGGATTAGAATCCTACGCCTCATGCTTGTGGCAAGTAGCTCTACACGTGTACTGCTAGATAAGAATGAAAATCCTTAACCATTCTCACCTCTCATATTGACTTCCACGTCCTTTCTTTCCCAATCATTTCCTTCTTGTTGGTTCACTTTTATTTGTAGATGTAACCGTAAGATATATTATAATATTTGAAAGTGATTTTTGATTTTTTTTTTTAAATGTTGTGTCTCAATAATTATCTTTTGAAAAATTATGATAATTTCTTTTAAAAAATTACACTAAATAGATAATTACGTTAATAAAGTATTTTTTGAATAGATACAATGGTTGCTTTTATAAGTATATCTTAACTAGGTACAATGATTAATTTAATAGATGTACTATAAAGTGGTACAATTTTTCAAGAGGTAAAACTCGTCATTAAAGAGAAACGACCCATCGAAAAAGCACATTGACATTTATATATATGTGAAATCGTCTTGACATTTTTTACTAAATAGGGAAGATGAGTTTGATTGGTAAATGGAGGATTTTTTAAGAATTCGGAGTCGTCACCTAATTTAGGTTTAGAAAACAAAAAATAACTCCAAATAGATCTGGATCGATCCACGAATAAGAGAAATGGGTAAGGGGTCAGATTGCGAGTTTTAGAAGGTGTTAGGCACCGAACTCGCCCGATTGAGATGATCGTTCTATATTATGATCCAACAAAAATCCTAAGGTCAACCGGGGAAGACTATGGTCAAGGTTATGGTCCAATCATCATAATTAATTTATATTGGATGTACTAAACGAATCTTACGACTAAAATTCTCTAATTATTACATGATTTCTTAAATTTCGCATAAAAAGGAAAAATTTGTGAAATAGCCCTAATTATGTCCTATGATCTAAAATCAATAGCGATCCACATGTGCAAATATTTTTAACCAATAACAATGGGAGTTTGCAAAAACTTAGAAATATGAAAATTTTAAATTGGTAACTTACGAGATTTCAAAATTAGGAACATGAAATTTTCCAAATTATAAATTTACAAATATGATGAGTTCCCAAATTAGAGATTTATAAAATAATTTTTCAATATAGAAAATTACCAATATGACTAGTCTCAAATTAGAAATTTGCAAAATAGAAATTTTCCAAAATAGAAGGTCTCAAAAGAATGCAAAATTTCTGAATTCATAAATCGTAAATTAACATGAAACTTCTAAAAAATGCAAAATTCCCAAATTGAAAAATTAAAAAAAGAATTCCCAAATCAGAATTTGATGAATAAGAATCTTCTCAAGATTAAAAAAAAAAATGAAAATTATATATCAAAAAGTCCCCAAATATTAATTTTCCAAAGTAAAAAACTTAAGAACATGAGTTTCCAAAATAGAAAATTTATGTATGTGAGTTTCCAAATCAGAAAGAGATGAAGTAGGCTAAGAACAATGTGAGAAAGAAGAGGGTAGATTCATTGGAGAGAAGACGTGGGATCATAGAATGTGAGGAAGAGTAACCTTCAGTAGAGAGAGGGCATGGGAGAGATGGATGCAGGAACATGGAGAAGGGAGAGAGATGAAGTGAACTGCAAAGAGGGAGACGTACCAGCCAGTATCGTTAGAGAAGAGCCTTCATGAAAAGAGAAGGCTCCACATTTTATAGAAAACCAAGCTTCTATTTCCTTATTCTTTTAATGCTTTATACACATTTTGTTTTCTTTCCTTTTATTTTCCTTTCTTTCTTTCTTAAGAGAATGGGAGTGGTGATCCCACGCTACTCATTTGATTTTAATCTAAATTTCATCGGTAGATTTAATTTTATTTTTAACTTTCAATGGTCGATTTGATTTTAATTCGTAATTTAATTTTGATTAAATTTTAATTTGATTGAGTTGTTGGAATTTGATTTTAAATTGATTGATCGATTTCAATTCGATTGGTCGTCTTGAATTTTTATTTTAATTTGATTAATCAATTGGATTTTAATTTCAATTCGATTGAATTTGGATTCCCATTTGATTGGTTGGTTGTATTTTAATTTTGATTTCAATTTGTTGGTTGCTTGGATTTTAATTTTAATTTGATTGATTGGTTTTCAATTTAAATTTTGATTGGTTGATCGAACTTTAATTTGAATTTGAATTTGAATTTTGGTTATTTAATTACGGTTAAAATTTTTGATTTGTTTTTGTATTATGTGAAATTTTTTAGATTTCTAATGTACGTAAATCTGTTGATGATTTATTTTCGATCACATTTTCTTAAAAGTCAAAGTCTTTAGGTCAAAGTCGGACATTGAGGGGCATTTTGATCGTTTTTATGATTTCTTATAAATTTCTTTGTTTTCATCTATTTGGGTCTCATTAGACTCGAAATCATATTCTGAGTGTAATGGATGCACTTTCAAGATTTTTCAGAAGTCCAAAATTCATGAGGGTATTTTCATCATTTTGATGATTTTTGTCGATTTTTACGAATTTTAGCGTGAGATTTCTTTCAGTCCCCAACGTATTTATTTCTAAGTTTCAAAGTCATATTTTCCTAATGTAGTGAGATCTCTAAGTTATCGGACTGAATAGTGAGCCTAAGCGTACGTGCTTGTTAAATCGGGTGTAAGGTGTTAAGATCCTAAGTGTGTGTAAATTTCTATGTTGAGTCGTAATGAGTAGGGGGATGGAATGATAGTACTCACAAGCCTTTGAGTTATTTGCGCTCATCATTAGGAATTCATGGTAATTGAGTGACAAATTGTCGAATTAGGCAGATGCAAAAAATCGGTGTTTATAGATGCCCTTCTTTGACAGAAGGTAGAAATATCTATTGTGGTAAATAATGCGACATCCTAATGCCAAAGCCAGTAACAACTCATTTTGCAGTCTGATTTGGTAATTTGTCGAGGTGTCCAGATTCTTGAGAATAAGCTCTCCTTGGACTAAAAAAATGTCAAATTCTTAAATTTTGAAAAATTCTTCTTGACAAATGCAAATGCAATAAGAGTACACATGTGTATAACAATGCAATGATGATTTTGGAAAGGCGCACCTTCATTCTATGTATTCATGATTGGAGGGTAATAAACTTAGTAGTGAAAAATTGAGTAAAATGCTTAGCAAAATGTAGGTAAAATCTGAGCGAAACTTGAGAGAAATTAAGCTAAGCATAATTTGAATAAAATTAAAGCAAAAGTTTAATGTCCTACTCTACCTGCCTTGGATGAAAGAGTAATGAACTTTTTTTGGTTTATTTTGGGAGTCCTACTCTACCTACTTGAAAGAATAATAAAATTATTTTTTTGGGAATCCCACCCTACTTGCTCGGGGTGAAAGAGTGATGAATTATTTTTTGGGAAGTCCTACTCTACCTGCCTTGTGTGAAAGAGTAATGAATTTATTTTTTGGGGAGTCCTATTCTACTTGCCCTGGGTGAAAGAGTAATGAACAATTTTTTTTGGAGTCCTACTCTACCTGCTCAGGGGTGAAAGAGTAATGAACTTATTTTTTTAAGAGTCCTACTCTATCTGCTCTGGATGAAAGAGTAATAAACTATTTTTTGGGAAGTCCTACTCTACCTGCCCTAAATGAAAGAGTAATGAACTTATTTTTCAAGGAGTCCTACTCTATTTGCCTTGGGTAAAAGAGTAATGAACTATTTTTTTTGGGAATCCTACTCTACCTACTCGGGGTGAAAGAGTAATGAACTTATTTTTTTGGGAGTCCTACTCTACCTGGTTGGGATGAAAGAGTAATGAACTATATTTTGGGAAGTCCTATTCTACTTGCCTTGGGTGAAAGAATAATAAACTTATTTTTCGAGGGGGTCTTACTCTATCTGCCATAGGTGAAAGAGTAATGAACTATTTTCTTTTGCAAGTCCTATTCTACCGGCTCGGGGTGAAAGTGTAATGAACTTATTTTTTTGGGAGTCATACTTTACTTGCTAGGGGTGAAAGAGTAATAAACTATTTTTTGGGAAGTCTTACCTTGCCTGCTTACTCTTTCACTTATTTTTTGGGGAGTCTTATTCTACCTGCCTTGGGTGAAAGAGTAATAAACCATTTTTTTTGGGAGTCCTACTCTACCTATTCGGGGTTAAAGAGTAATGAACTATTTTTTTAACAAAACAAATAGGAGATTAACAACACTTCTGGATTATTTATTTATCTAAAAAAAATAAAGAGTTAGATTTTATGAAGGTCAGGTCAACATTATTACTTTCTTTGAACCATAGGGGTTTTCAAAAATTACTATCAATGAAAGAACGATCTTCTGCTAGTTAGAGTTTCTATCAATAATCCTAATGGAGTCTCCTAATGAAATTAAGGTTTCAAGACAAGTCTAGGCCCAAGGGGGTGATTGATGTCTAACACAATTTTAAAGAAAAAATTAATTTATTGGGTATGTGATGTAGGACCATGATGGTTAACTAAATGGAAGGTCTGAAATTAAGAATAGATTACTTAAAGCAAAAAAAATAAAAATAAAATCTGTCATTCATCCAGAATACAAAGAATATCATATAAATAATTATGTTGAAATTCCAATGTAAATCAGAAATGTGAGATAATAGAACAAACAAAACTATGTTTAATCACATCTAAAAACCTAAATCTTCAATCCAAATCCCTAATACAACCTATATAAAGAAAAGAGGGATTAGAGATAGTACCTAGCCCGAGAGATTGATTGAGCGAGCGACTGAGCAAGAGAGAGATGAGATTGAGGGAGAACGACTGAGATCGAGCGAGCGACTGAGCGAGAGAGAGATGAGATCGAGGGAGAGCGATTGAGATCGAGAGAGACGATCGAGTGAGAGAGCGACTGAGATCAGAGAGACGAGAGAGAGAGAGAGACGACAAAGAGATCAATCGGCCTTAATGTTTTTTTTCTTCGGAATCCTGAAAATTAGAAAACGAAGAACATGAAATCGAAACGGAAGAAAGAGAAGAAAAACCAAAAAAATTGAAACATTAGAAGAATAGAGAAGCAGATCTTACGCTGGATTAAGCTTCTTGTGAGCGATAGAGCCTTTCGGAGGTCCTCTCAGCGTCTTCGCTTGAAAGTTGAAATGGACCAGGAAGAGTTTCAAAGTGAGAAATAGAGAGGAAAGCGACTGAGATTAGAGAGACGATCGAGTGAGAGAGAGAGAGAGAGAGAGACGACTGAGAGATCAATCGGACTTTCGTTCCATCTAAAGAAACGGATTTGGGTCGGATAAAACGGTTTTTAAAAATAAAACGGTTTAATACTATTTTTTAATAAAAACAGCTTAATGTCGTTTTACCCTTATGTTCCAATTTTACAATTTTTTTGTAGTGAAAGTAACAATCAAGGAGGCAGAGCCCATGACTATTGACAACAAGGCTTAGCCGAAATGGTAAAATAATGTAGGTAAAGAGTGAGAGGGATTAGGGAGTGGGGTTTGCTCCAGCTTGATTGGTTTTAAGTCATGTGGTGTTCTATTGCAAGGAGAAAAAACAGATCTTTGTTTAACTAACTAATAGAGTTTTCAGATCATGCTGTTTGCACTTTTTATGTTATAAAGTTAGTTTAATTTGTTGTGATCATGATGACTTGCATAAAAGTTAACCAATTGATAATCCAACTTTCACACCCAATTAGTGTTACTGTTGTTTTGGATATTAAGGTCGATGGTTGACTGATCCTAATAGTGGTTTTGTATTTCAAAAATTTTTTTTTTTTTTTTAATGATCTATTTTTTTCAATTTATAACTTCAGAAAAAAAAATATTTTTTTTAATTATAAATCAAGAAAAACGACTGCCTAGGACATTCGTTTTTTCTGACTGTTTTCGACCATCGCAATTAAAAAACCACTTTTTTTAAAACAAATTCTTTAGCAACTGTAGGAGCAGTCGTTTTTGGCGCATTAAATTCACATCATTTCACACATTGCTGATGTGGATGTGTGTACGGAACCATAGATGCTTTTCATCGACATACGAGTGAAAAGCATCTATGGCTATATATGTGTGCACCTCCACGTCTACAATGTGTGAAACGATGTCAATTTTAATGTCATTCGAGCACGCCTCTTAGTCGTGACTCAATTAGTGCGAGTCTTAAATCCTTATGTACCCAAGTTGTCTTCATATACTTGGATTATGCTCCAACGACATTATTCTGAATGTGAAGGAACTCGGTATAGTTTGCACTCATGCATGTCATCTGAAGAATTGTACCAAGTAACAGATATATTCCAATGCATAAAAAATTGCATTAATAATAGAGCAACAACTAGTGTTAGATGTCCTACATTTATGTCTTTCGAAAATGATGATTCTCTGACCCATAATTTTCAAACCAGATCGATTAGATTTTGGGTACGATACATTCCATTGACAACCCTAACCTTATGAAGCATGAAGGACATTGTTGTCATGTTTCCATATTCAATAACCCCACAATCTAAAATTTTCAAATGGAACTCTTTCAATGTCTGACCCACAGAAGAACCCAAAACGTCAGCCTGGTCTAGGATGTTAGCAGTTCGATTTGAAACATTTTCAAGGACATGAAATTCGAAAATTTTATGGGTGAGTTTTCTGTTCAAATTCAAGGATATTAGCCGTTAGATTTGAAATATTTTCATTGACTTGGAATTCAAAATTTTTTTACTGGTGAACTGGATTTTATAAATTTATATAGAAGTTAAAAATAATCCAAAAAATTCAAGAGTGAGTGGATTAATAAAAAGATGTTATTGCCGCACCAAATTCTACCAATGCCACACCAATTCCTACGCAAATCACCAAAGAATTGCACATAGTTGATGGGGCGTAAGCAAAAGTTGGTGTGGCAATATTAACTCTCTTAAAAAACCTACACCACCTATTATTTAAGGAAAAACAACCCTCCACGTCTGTGTTAGTAGCAAAAAGTGCATGTACTTATTAAAGCAAATAAATGTCCAACGCATGCTAGTAACAAAAGAGTAAACTATAAATTTAGAAAGGAAGGTCTAGAAATCTAATAATATTATGCTTCTGATAATAATACCTTATAAATACAATCAGAGTATTGTAGAGAAATTTATATTCAAATAAAATATTTAATAATGAATATCTCCCTAGCCATCGAAAGACTTTAACAATTTGAAGAAAAAAATTATAACTTTTTCTTCAGGATACACGAGGAAAAATTGTATGGTTCTATGCACTTGCCACATCAATCAAGTATGAACCACATATGTTTTTTCAAGTCATTTTATCATTAATCTTAAAATTACTATTAGTTTTGCATTATCCACTTAAATAATTGAAAAGTGAAAGATGATTTAAACGTACCCCTTCCCCCTTCCCCTTTTTCTTTTTATCAATTAGACTAATGATTAAATTACTTGATTGCCCTCATCTTTAATCTTTAGGTATTCACCATAAGATCCTATCTAATTCATCATTGAAATAGGATTCTTGGGAAAGTAGAAAACAATAGAATTTTAGATAGAAAAATTCAGTTTTTTTTTTTTTTTTTGTTATAAATTAAAGTGGGCATTTAAGTCATTCAGGATAAGTCTGTAAGAAAAGGCCGAAGTCAAGCTGACATGTCTTCAATTTCGAAACACATGGGGTATCTCAAATATTTAAAATAAAAATAAAAATAAAAGACAAAAAACTCAGGTACTTCTCAAATATTCACCAAACATGGAGTGGGTAGGTCTAAATCACCCGAAAATAAAATTAGAGATTCGAGAGTTGGTGGCCATGCCGACATGGCAAGTACGCCACGTGTACAAAATTATGGACAAAGCTAATTAAAAAGAAAACTATAGCCCAAACGATGGTTAAGAGTGTCCATCAAACGAACAGCTGAGATTAAAGAAAATTTATAATTAATCTCAAGAAAATCAAGTACATCCTTTTGAAGAACTAGTCTCTAGGAATATGCATTTTCCTTCCTCACATCTCAATAGTCTATCTAACGGATAATCTCCTCAAACGTCGTTTGAGGCTAGAATCAATAGCAAAACTTGCCTGTATTTTTGTGGCTTTTTTGAAATAGAACATATGAAGATGAAATGTGGAAATTCGATTCGTCTGGAACTCGAAGTAGAGGCAGAGTTGGTCGAAGATGAGAACATTGAACCATACTCTTCTTCCATCATCTCTAACATCCCCTCTGACAATATCTCTATTTTCCTTGTAAGAATCTCCACCTGTTATTATTATGTAATATAAAACTAATTCTTCAATTTCTAAATCAAATCCAAATCAAACTAGAATCAGATTTAAAAGAAATACATATAAAATCAAGGGCATCAACCTTTGGAAGAAAATCAAAACTTCAGTGGCACAAATAAAAACTTCAATGGCAACAACTTATAATTTGGAGATACAATAAACTACCTCTTTAAGATAAAACATGATACAACAAATTTTGTATCGAATTATTCAACTTTAAATGCTTCAATTTCCAAGTTGTGTTTCTCTTCAAATCTTTAGTTGATATCCTATGTAATTGTTTCAATTATAGTGTCAATGGTTCTCTAATGTGAAAACAGCAACTACATCATCCAGTAAATCATATTCTTGAACCATTTGTTTTGGTGTTTCTTCATTTTTTTTATTTACCATAAACAAATATAAGAGAACAATTTGGTTTTGATGAAAATAAATAAATTTATTGACTAACATATAAAATATACGATAACAATTCAAATTTTTTGGTGTTTGAGAATCTGATTTACCATTGCAACTTCCCTTTTTTCTCTATTGTTTTTACATGAAATTGATATTTTAGTTTGCGTTATTGAAGTTATGAAACCCCTCAAAAATGGCCAAACCCCTGTATAGGAAATCCAAAGATGCACTAAAACCTCAAAAAATCTTCATATCCAACCACAAATCCAATGTTGCTAAACGTTCATAAAAAAAATCTTTAAGCTCAACTCTTGCTCTAAGATAAAAATTCGAATCTCTAAAATTGACAAATTCAAAATCAAATCTTTAATGCCATAAAACAAATAGAAACACATGGAAATACAAAGAAAATTAAATGAAAGATCAAAATAAAATCAAAGTTTTGTTTGTGAAAATTCACAAATAACAATCTGAAAATCCATTTACCTTGAGATTAGGGTTTGAATAAGGCTTCAATAGCAGCTCGTGATGAGATACATATATAAAGATCGATGGCTATGCTTCAATCTAAGAGACGAAGAAGATTGATGGCCTTTAATTTCACAGGTGTGAGTTCACTGGTTTGGTCCAGCAAAGGAAAAGAAGAAAATAGTGGGCATTTTCGTGTTGAAGGGTTCTTTTTAGGGCATTTGTGATATGAGGGATATCTTCATAGAAAAAATAAATAAAGATCAAGGGAATTTTTGGAAATCGAAGTCAATTTTACCGTTTAAATTTGACTCCCTACAAAATCATTTTGAAAAATACCTTTTTTGGGCTTCTTCACAAAGAGCAAATTTTTGCTCTTATGCCGAGTAACTCTAGGCGCAGTTGTTTATCTAAACGTGACTTCTCGACTTCTAGCTCCTCGTAGGAGCTAGAATTCGTATTCAAATGCCCACTTAATGTCTATTTGATCGTTGGGAATTCTCTTAAGGGAATATGAATTCGATCATCTAAGTGAATTTATCAAAAAAATGAAAAAGAGATCGAATTGATTATTGACATAGTTTTTATACTTGTCAACTTCAAACTTGGCTGAGTCATCTCGACTCGATTAGATTCCAAGGTGACTACTTCATAATTCGATAGAACCAACTCACCAAAAAAACTTGACAAATTGTCACCTTGACTCGACTTTATAGACATTTAATTCGACTTTTTGAGTTTTAAAACTATGACTTTTTTTTTTAGTTTTGGGAGTGGGAAAATAATTTTCCCAAAGAGTAGGATGGGTTGGTAGTAGTTCATTCACCCAGTTGTACAGGTTCATCTTTCCCGTAATTGGCGATCTCAAACAATTTTGAACTTTTATAACCAAACCAATTTTTGGACTTTACCTTTATAAGTTGTGTTCATGGTTCTTTGCAACTGATATGGTTGGGATAAATTCTTTGATGAGTGGTCTTGCTGTGTTAGATTTCATGAAGGGTGTAACCAAAAGAGTTAACTCATCTTTTAAAATCTTCATTTCAATTTTAGAGATAATAGACTTTGATTTTGAATAAATCTCTTTAAAATGAGACTATCCCAACTTCTATCACAATTGTGGTTGGCAGCATAACTTTGGATGACCCGTCCAACTTTGGTTTACTCACTCTTATATGTTTAATTTCTCGTTTATGTTCTTTTACTTGCTCTTTTTGAAGTTGAGGAGTGGGAGAAATCTTCTTAAAATATTGCATGGTATGTTTTCCTTTGTTAGTTCTTTCCTTATTGGAAAGTGGTAATGAAATTGGGAGCACTTCTTGAATGACATCGCCTCCTAAATAGGGATATAGACGATCCCTTGCTTAACTTTGAATAGATTTAAAATCTAATGAGTCGTCTTCCACAACGTCTGCCCATGCATCATGGAGTGACGCTGGATAGGCTCAACCAATTGGGAGCCACTAGTTTTCGTCATTGTTCGCATCACAGGATGAAATGATTTTGAGTAGATTCAAAATTGGAGGAAATGATTTTCTTACATTTCTCAACAGTAACAGATGTGATAACGTTGGCGTTGCGAGATGCCATTGATATTGTTGTTAGTATATTTACAATTGACTGAAAGATAAGAGGTTGAGATAGTCCCATCGGGCATACCAGAAATTTCTCAACAACAAATTTCACAAATTTACCTTGAGATTCATGAAATAAAATCGAAAATGACTTTATATTGATTTTGATAAAAAGAAGATACAGATCCTAATATTTTTCTCTTATTAACAGTTAAGTACAAAGTAAAATAGTGACGTGTAATTTTCTTCTCTCTAGACTTCGCACATGATTGGTTGAGAAAGTGACTTTGGACGTGTAAATGGTTGCTTTTGATGTTTGATCTTCTATAGATGCTTTGTGTAAATTTCTTTTCTCTGTGCTTCACGCTTTATCGTTTGAGAATGATTTCTTGACTTTCGGAAAATGAGCTTTAGACTTAATCTTCTCTTCAATCGAAGTCTAAATCCCTTGAAGAACTTTGATTCGTCTCTAGAGGAGGGCTTAAGAGCTTCTTCTTCTTTACAGGAGACCTTTTGTCTTTTGAAAGAAAGTGATCCCTCGTCATTCCAAATGACAAGGGCTTTGATATTTATAAACTTAAAGTTAATTTAACTTCTCAATTATGTATTGACTTAAAGAACTTTGATTGATTTATCTAAAAGGCTAAATTTTTCCAAATCCATTTTTAAGGATTTTATAGACTATTGGTAGGCCAAATTCATTTATTTGGGGTGTAAGGCCTAACCAGTTAATATGTGGATCACTTAACTTTGTTTTAGATCATGGGTTTTATCTGTGAAAACCCATAACCCAATCTTTAGTAGATGTATTCCCAATTAATGGAGCCCAATTTGGATATATGGGTACATTTATGGATTTCAAAGACTTCTTGTAATTTAAAAAAGGTGTAGTGTCCACCTTGGAAATTTCGATGTTTACACCATGGTTAATCGATCCAGTCACAAGGTCGATTTTGAAAACATCAAAATTAAGGGTGGCAATCTTAACTCGACCCATGAACACGTTTCGAAAACGATAAGCAGTTAGTGGGTGTGGGTTGAGTCATATTCAATTTAATTAGGTTGTAGTTTGTTTCAACCAGACTAATGCGATTATTAAATGGATTGTGTCTAGGTAAGGGACATCAACCCAATTAACCTATTTTGACCCATTTAGTTATTGTGTCATTAATGTGTTGTGTTTACCCTTGTACAGTCTAACTTGTATGTAACCCATTTAAATCATAAAACATAGGAGGTATCTCAAATATCAGCAATTATATAAGGATTTTCAAAATTACCTATTTTTTGCCACCATAATATTTTTTTCGCACATATTTTTGTAATACATATTTTTTTTCAAATATTTTAAAATATAAAAAGTGTTTAAGATATTTATCGAAAAATTAAGAGTTAAGCTATTAGTTTAGGAAACTTATTCTGAAAGACTAATCCGAATGTCAAAAATTCTAAATCCTTATTTTCTTGATTGTGATTCTCTATATATAACTGTATGATTCTCTCTCGCCTTTTTTGTTTCTGAAATTTAAGGAGAAGAAAAACACCACCACACAACTCTATATCTGGTTATCCATATCTGATTTTTTACCCACTTACGCTAAGGATATCCATATTTGACTATTTATTCACCTTTTTCAAAGGATATCTGTATCAGAATTGTACCTAAATTTCAAGCAGATATCCAAGTCTGCTATATACACCTCATTGTGAAGATGATGGAAAAATCTTAATTTTGGGTTATACAAATATTTTATTGTGAATTTTTCGTATTAAACTTGGATAAACGAATTTTAGGGTTGGGTAGGACGTATATCCATATCCGACCCTAAAAATAATTGTTGATAAATTTACCCAAATTCTTAAATTGATAAAAAATTTGTACCCATACCCAATTAACTCGGGTAGGATGAGTCGGGTAAGTGAATATTATTTGACCCATTGCCAACCCTACTCAAGGTATTTTGTACTTGACATTGATTACACGCCATTAGCTATATTTTTCTTTCTTTCTCTTTTTACCTTTTTTCTACTTATGCACATTGAATAATGAGTCATGCGGTAATTATATTGAAATTGATATCGTTTCTAACATTGGTGTGCACAAAACCATATATGCTTCTCACTCGTATCTCGGTGAAAAGCATCTATGGTTCCTACACACTTTCATGTCAGGACGTGCGATATGAGGTACAGTCTTGAGGTCACTTCAATATTATTTTATATTTTATTATGATTTTATCATATTAACTTTATATAAACAGATATTCGGGTTGGATATGTTGGATGCATATCCATATTCAACTCTAAAAATAATTACTAATAAATTTACCCAAATTCCTAGAAGGATAAACAAAATTGTACCCATACCCAATTAACTCGGGTAAGATGAATCGGGTAAGCAGGTATCTTGTACTTAACTTTGATTACACTCCATTAGCAATCTTTTTCTTTCTTACTACTTTAACCCTTTTTCTACTTACACGCATTGGAGAATCATTAAAGTGAGTCCACCAACCCTCAAGCTTAAAAGGCAACCCCAACAGCTACAGCCCAAAAGCTCAATGGTTCTTCGGTTTTGGATCTCACCCAAGTCCCCAACAAGCAAGGTATGCCATCTTTCTTCGTTGACCACACACATAATGTATTAATTAGGATTTTGAAAATATAAATTGTGGATTATGATATTTTTGGTTTGGTAGTAAATGGTTTACTATAAAATTTAATTTTATATATATATATATATATATATATATATATCCATTCTGTAGACTCATGGAAAGGTTAGTCATCTCACAACGTGAAAAAATCCATATTCAATGGTTCTAATCCGTTGAATATGGGGAACATCAATAATTTCAAGGACTTGAACCGTCAAAATTCAATTTTAAAAATTCATGGGTCTTGATTCGTCGAATTCTTCAATTTTCATCAAGTTTTTGTTCACTCACAATTTGGATCGTGTCTACAAGAAATCCAATGGTTGAGATAAATCTTAGGGATATGTGATGGATTATTACCTTATCTCAACCATTAGATTTCAAGTTTACATGGTCGTAATTGTGAGTGAACAGATCAGTTCCCATTTGATGAGTCTATCGATCCCAATCCTTAATTAACAGAAAATGAAAATCTCAACCATTGAGATGATATATCTAAACGGTGGGGGTTATTGTAATCATTTAGCATATAATTTTTTTTAAAGGGTATTTTATCAAAGAGTCGAGATAAATTGATTCAAAGAAAGAATATCAAAATTCGCTCAACTAATGTGGCATGTGCACATAACCGTACATTCAAAGAAAGAAATCTATGGTTCTGTGCAGTTGAGTGAATTTTGAGTGGTGTTTTTTGGAGTCTGTTTCTTATGTTTTACCAAATCATGCATAAAAATTTAGTTAACCATCAACTCGATGCATTTTGAAAGTATTTCTCGAAATCCTACCAACATTACAAAAGTAAGAATTTATGCATGGTTAAATTGGTTTATTATTAATTTAAAAACTTCAAATAAATAATTTATATCATATTTTATACTTTAATATATGTTTTTTTTATAATATAATATATTTGTTATTGTCTGTGGATACTAATTGTACTAGATTATTATTCATTATTTAATTTTACAGAGAGATTTAAATATTGAACCACGACCAAACCATGGTCAGTTGAGTCATGGGTTCGATTTTGAAAACACCGGTGGGAGCGGAAACCGTGGAATAAATTTGGAGGTTGAAAAAATTTACTGAATCAATTATTTTATTTAAATTTTTTTTTTTTATAGCTACCTAATAATACATATAGTTGTTAATAATTTCCTCTTGAATTTATTTACATTTTTTTTTTTAAAGGGGTACCTTCTCTTTGGAGTCCCGCTTTGAAGTGGGCAGCTACTAGCTTCAAAATTTGAAGCAACACTCATCGTTACAAAAGACACATGGTGTTTATAATTTATTTCACACTCTTACATTTCTACTAAAATTTAAAATACCTCCTTGAAAGGCCACTTGTAATACAATAAGTTGCCTGCTTCAAAGTTTTTTCCTTTTTTTTTTTTCCACCTTGATTGAAAATTACTTCCCTCAGTATGAAAAGCTTCCTGAGGGCACTGTTTTGAGATTAAAATTCCTTCATATTTTGATTAATATTTCAAAAGCCCCTGTTTTTTCAAAATGATGAAATGTCCCCCCCACCAACACTTTTGGATAGTTTAAACACCTCCTTCCCTAATTGTCATTACTTGAGAACCCTTCATACTTTTGACCACACCTTTCCCTCAATCCACTCCCCTCTGTCCCTAGGGCTGCAACTTGGGTGGGCTTACCCGAACTCAACCTGATTGATGGGCGAGCACGAGTTGGATTATATAAAAATAAGTTGAACTTGGGCTAGGAAATCTCAACCCGAATTGAATTTATATTGAGGTTTCAGACACCTCAACTCAACTCAAACTCGATGCTATATATTACATATAAATATTAAAAAAAAATATATTAGTTTTTCTTCCTAAATATATTTTTACAATTAAGAAAAAAAAATTACAATATAAAAATTAATAGATTTGGAGGTTTTGTGCAAATTCATTTACTAATGATTTTATTTTTTATATTGTATTTATTTTTAAGGTATAAAATAAAATTTATGTGTTGATTAAAATGAAATTAGACCTGCTCAATGAGAACAACATGTCTAACCCACTCAAAATTACTTAACTTGGGTTAACCCAAGCCCAACCCGATTTTAGAAACTCAATCTCGAGTTGAACTTGGGTTAATGAGTTCTAACTTGAATATTTGATTGAGTTGACCTCGGGTTGAAGTTTATGCAACCCATCCAGGTTGCAGTCCTACCCATCCTCTCCCAAGTTTTTTAAGTGATTTAGATACATTGTTTTATTTTTTGGGGGGATACATTTTTTTAGGAGTTCGACTTTGAAATTGGCAGCCTGCTTCAAAATTTGAAGGAACAGTCTTCGTTACATGACGCGTGGTGGTTAGAATTTATTTCACACCCCTACATTTCTGCCAAAATTTAAAATACTTCCTTGGAAATCCCACGTGTAATACAATGGAGAGGTTTCCTTCAAATTTTTTATGCCTATTTCTAATTTTTTTTACTTTTTTTTACCACCCGTGTTTGAAAAACAATTCCCTTTGAGATTTTAATCCTTCACATTTAGATTAATATTTGAGATGGCCCTATTTTTCCAAGATGACATGTCCCCTCTAACATGGTCATTCTTGTACTAATAAAAAATGGGGAGATTTACTGGCAGACTATCTGTTCCAATTTTATTGCAAAAATTCACCTACTTTATCAAGTTTGGCTAGCATGACTAAATATGATTTCAAATCTTACTAAAAGGTTGTTGGGCCCACATGAAATATAGAGGGATGTGGTGTTGGATTGCCAATGTCGTAATCCATTTGACCAAAATGACCCTTTCGTAAGGATAAAATCTTACTAAGTTAGTAAGAAAAGTCTTTAGTGTTTTTAAAACATTGCTAGAAACATATGTTGTGTACCCCCATTGTATAAGAAATTGTAACTGATAATATAATTGTCATTCAAATCAAACAGGGGAAGATAAGAAAGAAATTGAAAAAAAAGGTCAAGGGAGGAAAGTATGGACTTCCCTGACCCGCTCAAGAAGCTTTGGAATGTATGGGAGATCCGGTTTTTAATTCTCTGTAGTATGATCCTTCAGATCTTACTCATCATCTTGGCGCCCCTTCGAAAGGGAAAATGGTCCAAAATGGTAAGCCCATTCATATGGGCATTTTACTTGCTGGCTGATTCGGTTGCGACTTTAGCCCTCGGAAACCTCATCAACGCCCAAGGTGACGACTCCCATTGCCACGATAACAAGCAATCTATCGGTTGCACCAACCACAGCGAACTTGTGGCGTTCTGGGCTCCATTTCTATTATTGCACCTTGGAGGTCCTGACAATATTTCTGCTTTTGCTATCGAAGACAATGAGTTGTGGTTAAGGCATGCACTTTTGTTAATTTTCGAGGTCTTGACGACAAATTACGTTTTTGTACGGGCACTCCCAATGAAAAGACTCTTGGTCCCATTTTTACTAATGTTTCTGGCTGGAATTATTAAGTATGGTGAGCGGACTCGTGCTCTTTATCTAGCAAGCATGGATGTATTCATGGATTCCTGCATTAGAAGTTATGAAGAAGAAAATATTCTCCCCAAAATCAAAACACTGAGCGGCATTGAAGTGGTAGAGGCGTCTCATCTTTTGTTCAAGAGGTTCAAGGGATTAATTGTTAACATCATTTTCCCAGTCAATGAGAGGGAGATAACTCGATCCATCTTTCTGAAATTGTCCGCCATAGATGCCTTTAAAGTAATGGATATCGAACTTGGATTCATCTATGATGTGCTCTATACAAAGGCGGGCGTGCTGCATTCTTCCATTGGGTACATTCTACGTGCCATTTGCTCCTTCTCAATTGGGACTTCACTCTTACTTTTCATTTTCAGTCACAAGAACAATTATAACATGTTCGACGTAGGAATTACATATGCATTGCTTATCGGCGCCATTGTCGTAGATATTATAGCATTTATGATGCTCATCTTGTCCGATTGGACTATCGTTTCCCAAGAGACTAGTCACCATCTTAAGCCGATGGTCCCTGTGGTGCAGAAAATTTGTCCCTTTCTTACCAGACCTAGGTGGTCAGAAACAATGTTACAGTATAATTTGATTGATATCAGCCTCGTAGAGCGTTGGAGATGTGTAGATTGGATAGTAGAGAAGTTTGGCATTGGAAATTTATTAGATTATGTGAAATATACGCCCCGTGCACGAGTCACAATAGAACTAAAGGAATTCATTTTCGAGGAGCTGAAGAGGAAATCTGAGTTTGCAAATGATTCCAAGACCATTAAGAAGTTATGCTCGAGTCGAGGTGATTGGGTTCTCGAAAACCCGGATTGTCCACTACAGCTCAACGATCTTAACTGGAGTATTGGAGACGTAGAATTCGATGAGAGTCTTCTAATGTGGCACATTGCAACTGATATTTGTTACAACACTGACGAGTACTCGGACACTACCAGTGGCAACCAAGAGACGGACAAAGAAGCTCAGAAAGATTACAAAGAGATGGGTAAGAACATAGCCGACTACATGCTATATCTCCTAGTGAATCAACATTTGATGTTATCATCAGGTTTGGGGAATAAATTCCGTGGATCATGTCTCGAAGCTCAAGTTTTCTTTCTTCTAGGGGAATCAAAGCCAACGTTGAAGGAAGCCCGTAGAAAGTTACTAGACAACGCTGATAGACTCGACCCTGTTAACTCTGTCTTTTTCAAAGCAGCTAGGCTCGCGAAACAGCTCAATGGATTGCGAGATCAGAAGAAGAAATGGAGGATGATTTGTGAAGTGTGGGTGGAGTTGCTATCTTATACTGCTAGTAAATTTAGAGAGGTTTCCCGAGGTGCGCCGGTAAGTAAAGGAGGAGAGCTTGTAATGTTTGTACGCTTCTTGATGTTTCACCTTGGCTTGAGTGAACAGTTCTCTTCTGAACTGCTTAGCGATAGCAATAATGATCTCCCGTAAGAGCACAAGTCATGATGAGTGTGGTAACAAATCTACATGATGAGAATCCTACAACTCATGCTTGTAGCTCAACACGTGTACTAGTAGATAAGGACGAAAGTCCTTGTCCCCTCTCACCTCTCATATTAACTTTCACGTTCTTTTCGTTCGCAATCATTTCATTGCTGTCGGACAACTTTTATTTGTTAGTGTGATTGTAAGATATATTATAATATTTGTAAGTGATTTTTTTTATTTGGAATGCTATGTCCCATGTGTAAGAGTTGGAATAATTATTTTTTTGAAAAGTTGTGATCAAAATTTTTGAAAAATTATACTGAAGTAGATTACTTTATAAGTGGCATGAAACAACGTTACATCTACTAGGATATCTTATCATATATATAAAAGATTTCATGTCACCTGTCAAGATTTTTTTAAGAAAAATACCTATAGATTTTTGCTTACAAATGTCACTCTATGAGGTGAGTGGCACGAAATCCTAATAAAGTCGATCTCTTAATGGGCCCTAATGTCACTCTATGAGGTGAGTGACACGAAATCCTAATTAGGTCAGTCCCCTAACGGGTCTAAGTGTCACTCTATGAGGTGAGTGGCACGAACTCCTGAGAAGGATGGTTTCCTAGAATTTCCCGTGCATCAATAATATTGATTCCCTAAGAGGCCCAAGGTCTACTCCATTAAATTAGTAACAAGAAACTCTTCCAAGACTTTGCAAAATAAAATATAAGTCAGAAAAGACGAGTATAAAAAAGACAAAAGTTTTCATTGATATATAGAATTTACACTAGCAAACGATGGAAGAAGGCACACAAAATATAAGTTTTTCAGTACAAAGGAAGTCTCAACAAAATAAAAGGAAAAACATATGCAAAGCAAAATTAAGTCTCGACTGGGTCGGTGTGGTTGGGGGGTGTGGTAGGATGAGTTGTAGCAGATGCAAGGATCAGAGGAGTTAGCGAAAGGTGGGAGGACGCACGAAGTTCAGCAAGTTCAAATTCTAATTTAGATGTCAACTTCCTTTCTTCATCCAACACATCCTCTCATTCCTTCACATTGTCGTCCAGTTGTTTCTAGAGACCAGCCTTCTGCTCTTCAAGAGCATTGACTTTCTCTTTTTTAGCTTTCTTCTTCATGCGGTCAAGACGACCTTCAAAAGCAAGGGTGCTCTGAGTCATCTGATTTTGAAGACACATCAGCTTCTCTTGAAGACTCTACACGTGGCCTTGGAGGTCTCGAACTTGATTCTTAAGCCCATTGAATTTCTTTATCTTTGGTGTCGATTGAATGTCGAGAAGAACGGGCACTGTTGAGTGCGTCTACCCTGCTCCTAACGAGGGCAAATAATCCATATTGGGCCTGAAAAATTAACTCCATTAGAGATAAGAGAATATGAAAAGGATATGAAAAGACAAAGAGACAGATCACCTCAGTTAAATGGCTACTGAGCTCGTCTATGAAACCGACCAATTCTTTCTTTAAAAGATAGGCATTCATCTTCTTGTCAGAGGGAAGAAGACTCCCTTCAAGAAGTCCAGGAGCAACCTTAGCATCAGTCAGGGCTGATGCATCAAGGGGTACTTTAATCAGCAAAACTTTCTCCTTAGAAGGAGCGTTTGGTAAGCGAGTATCATCGACAGGAGTATCCTGCATAGAGGTAGGAGCTTTCTTCTGTTTCTTGTCCCGTTGCTCTACGGTAGGATGATCCACGAGGTTGGAGACGGTGTCACCTTCTGGCAGAGATCCCACTGGAAGATCGAAAGGAGTATGAGAAGGGTCGATAGGTGGGCCAACTGAGATAGGCGTAGGCAGTGCTTTAGAAACTGGACGCTTTCGCACGGATGGTTTTTGAGTAATCAATTGAGAAGACATCTCTTCTTCTTCTTCCAAATTGGAATTCCTAAGGGAAAAAGATGAGGAGGTAGTAGTAGAAAGGACTGTCGTCTGAGAACAGGGGTGAGAAGTTCCTTTTCCCGGTCTGGGAAGAGAAGGTAAAAAGGAGGTTAATTTCTCTCTGAACTCCTGCTCAGCAAGTATGGTTTCAAGAATGGGGGTAGAGGGAGGACATCTGTCTTTAACACCTATAATAGAGAAGTAGGTTAGCTAAATGGCGAGAAAGCTCACAACTATTAAAATAAGGTACAATAGATATTCCTACCCGTCCAGTTGAAATAATAGTTCTTCAAGATAGGGGTGGACTATCCCTCAACATACTCCTAGGAACCTGTAGACACCCCATTTTTGCACTCGCCTGATTAATCAACTCGTCAACCCGATCGCAATGATTCCCAATGATGGATGTGTATTCCATTGCTTTATTTTGTTACCAAATGTGTTTCAGAAATCCGGATGAGGTATCTCAAACTAACAAAACCTTAAAAACCACGCTACGCTAGGTAAATACGACCCTAGAAACATAGAAATCATCATCTTGCAAACCAAAAAGAAGCTTCACGATAAAAATCACTAAAAACTATCAAATTACCAAAATACCCCTAACCTCAAAACAACCCTAGAGCCTACGTTACGCTTAGGAAAACTCATTCAAACACATAAAACAACAAATCGAAACCAAATAAATCATTTCGTCAATTTTCACAGAATTCGACAAAATTACGAAAATGCCCCTCATAAAGTTCACGACCATTTCACATAAAAATTTTCATAAATGACACAAACCAACATTCTCATTGAATTCCTTACGAAAAACCGATTCTAAAACATCCTAGAACATTAAAAACTAACCTAAAACGTGAAAAGTCCTCTCTGGGGGCAAAACGGTAATTTCACAATTTTCATAATTAAAAAATTCCGAAATTAATAAATAAAACATTAAATAATTAAATTTAAACATTAATGAAATTAATTTAAAATTTTGAACCTAAAAAATCGATCAATCGGACTCTCAGGCAAAATTGTTGAGGGTTCGTGGGATATTTCTTTAAGGATCCCTCCATTTGGGAGTCCAAAGAATTAAAGAAATAATGGAAGGGGTTCTCCAAAAACCAAAAGTAAATCAAGCAAGACTAAAGTCAATGTATTAAAGTCAATCAAGTGAGACTGAAGTCAAAATTAAAATCAATTAAGCAAGACTAAAGTCAAGTTATTAAAAGTCAATCAATTAAGACTAAAGTCAAAACATTAAAAGTCAATCAAATAAGACCAAAAGTCATAATAGAGATCTAATTAAATAATAACTCTATCTAATAGAGTTCTAACTTAAAAACAATTCTACCTAAAACAATTCTAATTAAAACACAATTCTACCTAAAACAATTATAATTAAAACACAATTCTACCTAAAACAATTCTAATTAAAACATAATTCTACCTAAAACAATTTTAACTAAAACACAACTCTAATTAAAAGATCTCTAATTAAACACTAACTCTATCAAAATTAACCCTAAAAAACATCTATAAATAGAGGTGCTCACACCCTATTTTCGTATCAAATAATAAATCCTAAGATAAGTAGGTCTAGAAGCTCCCCTAGCCCCCCATAAACCCTAGTTTTGGAGCCCCAACTCCTTAGCTAACATCCCTCCTTCAATTTTAGTCTAGAAAACACCCAAAAGCCTTCTAAAAATATCCCTAAATCCGGAACGAACTTGAAGAGTTCAAATTCAAAAACAAGGAGATACCTTGCCTGGGAGATCCGAAGTCAAATCCGGAAGCAGAACGAAGCAAGGGAGCACGGTATAAGGAGCTCTTTTTGTCAGATCTGAGGGAATAAAGTCTTTGCATCGGAAAGGTATTTTTTTTATTATTTTCTATTTTTATCTAGATTTTAGCAATGTAATTTACTTGGGAATTTAGTAGAGACCGGCTTTGGCCGGGCGGGATTGGTGCCTAACACCTTCCAATCCCGTAACATGATCCCCGAATTCAGTTTTTTTTTTGTTTTAGATTAGTTTTATCCGTTTAGAGTTATTGATCGGTTCCTAGACCGTAATAACTAGGTGACGACTCCCAAACCTCAAGGGTCAAAAGCGGATCCGCGCACCCCGCGGATCGAGGGCGCTTTCAGTGGCGACTCCACTGGGGACTATTGAGGATCAAACTTGGAAAACCCCAAGTATGGGAGCATTGCCAAGATGACCTAGTTTTTTTATTATTTAGTTGGATTTATTTTATTTATTTTTTCTGTTTATTTATTTTTTGTCTTGATTGTAGACGATTTTGAGTATTGCATTTTTTTTCCAATTAAGGATCACTTTTTTATGACCCCTAAATAGTGAAAGATTCAAATTGACCTATGATAATGATGGAATGATGAAGGTTGGACAGAAATATTAAAACGTTTTTAGAGAATACTTTAGTGAGAATTAAGTCTGAGAGTCTCTTAATAAAACATAGATCTCGTCGAGTAGATTAATTTAGAATCTGAGTTCACTCAATTTCGTTAACGGAAGCCTTAGATATCATCGATGCAAGTTCAATCTGTAAATCTGGAATTATTTCTGAATGAATGTGTGGACAGCAATGTTAAAACTTTTTTAGAGAATATTCTAGTGAGAATTAAGTCTGGGAGCCTATTAATAAAATATAGATCTCGTCGAGTAGATTAATTTAGAATCTGAGTTCACTCAATTTCGTTATCGGAAGCCTTAGATATCATCGATGCAAGTTTAATCTGTAAATCTGGAATTATTTCTGAATGAAAGTTGGGACAGCAATGTTAAAACTTTTTTTACAGAATATTCTAGTAAGAATTAAGTCTGGGAGCCTCTAAATAAAATATAGATCTCGTCGAGTAGATTAATTTAGAATCTGAGTTCACTCAATTTTGTTATCGGAAGCCTTAGATATCATCGATGCAAGTTCAATCTGTAAATCTGAAATTATTTCTGAATGAAAGTTGGGACAGCAACGTTAAAACTTTTTTACAGAATATTCTAGTGAGAATTAAGTCTGGGAATCTCTTAATAAAACGTAGATCTCGTCGAGTAGATTAATTTAGAATCTGAGTTCACTCAATTTCGTTATCGAAAGCCTTAGATATCATCGATGCAAGTTCAATCTGTAAATCTAGAATTATTTCTGAATGAAAGTTGGGACAGCAACGTTAAAACCTTTTTACAGAATATTCTAGTGAGAATTAAGTCTGGGAACCTTTAATAAAATGTAGATCTCGTCGAGTAGATTAATTTAGAATCTGAGTTCACTCAATTTCGTTATCGGAAGCCTTAGATATCATCGATGCAAGTTCAATCTGTAAATCTGGAATTATTTCTGAATGAAGGTTGGACAGAAATATTAAAAGTTTTTAGAGAATATTCTTTAGTGAGAATAAGTCTGAGAGTCTCTTAATAAAAACATAGATCTCGTCGAGTAGATTATTTTAGAATCTGAGTTCACTCATTTCGTTAACGGAAGCCTTAGCTATCATCGATGCAAGTCAATGTAAATCTGGAATTATTTCTGAATGAATGTTGGGACAGCAATGTTAAACTTTTTTAGAGAATATTCTAGTGAGAATTAAGTCTGGGAGCCTATTAATAAAACATAGATCTCGTCGAGTAGATTAATTTAGAATCTGAGTTCACTCAATTTCGTTATCGGAAGCCTTAGATATCATCGATGCAAGTTTAATCTGTAAATCTGGGAATTATCTGAAGAAAGTTGGGACAGCAATGTTAAAATTTTTTACAGAATATTCTAGAAGAATTAAGTCTGGGAGCCTCTCAAATAAACTATAGATCTCGTCGAGTAGATTAATTTAGAATCTGAGTTCACTCAATTTTGTTATCGGAAGCCTTAGATATCATCGATGCAAGTTCAATCTGTAAATCTGAAATTATTTCTGAATGAAAGTTGGACAGCAACGTTTAAAACTTTTTTACAGAATATTCTAGTGAGAATTAAGTCTGGGAATCTCTTAATAAAACGTAGATCTCGTCGAGTAGATTAATTTAGAATCTGAGTTCACTCATTTTCGTTATCGAAAGCCTTAGATATCATCGATGCAAGTTCAATCTGTAAATCTAGAATTATTTCTGAAGAAAGTTGGGACAGCAACGTTAAAACCTTTTTACAGATATTCTAGTGAGAATTAAGTCTGGGAACCTTTAATAAAATGTAGATCTCGTCGAGTAGATTAATTTAGAATCTGAGTTCACTCAATTTCGTTATCGGAAGCCTTAGATATCATCGATGCAAGTTCAATCTGTAAATCTGGAATTATTTCTGAATGAAAGTTGGGACAGCAACGTTAAAACTTTTTACAGAATATTCTAGTGAGAATTAAGTCTAGGAACCTTTAATAAAATGTAGATCTCGTCGAGTAGATTAATTAGAATCTGAGTTCACTCAATTTCGTTATCGGAAGCCTTAGATATCATCGATGCAAGTTAATCTGTAAATCTGGAATATTTCTGAATGAAAGTTGGGACAGCAACGTTAAAACTTTTTTACAGAACATTCTGGTGAGAATTAAGTCTAGGAACCTATAATAAAATATAGATCTCATCGAGTAGATTAATTAAAACTTGAGTTCACTCGATTTCGTTATCGGGAGCCTTAGATATCATCGATGCAGTTCAGATTGTATTTTCCTAATTTACAGAAAATCTGAATTTATCTAATGTTGGCACAATTAATGTTCTTGAGAGTGAGCTCATCTCAACCATTGTCATTCTATCATCAATGTAAAACCTATTGGAATCTCGATTTATTTTGGATCACCCAAAAGTGATCATTGATTGGACCTTAAAAATTATAAATATTATGCCTATTGCAATGTTTGTTTGATCATTATCATATGCCATATTTATTGATTAATTTACCATGATCTTGCTTGAAATACATGATTGATATTGATTGTAATGTTAATGTGCTTATGTGATGGGAATAATATGATCTTAATTGAATATTCATATGATTTGAATGATTTTGGTTTTGATTAAATGTATGATTGGTTTGATTGGATCCATGGGCCCATTTGTTTGAAAAAGGTCCCGGGCACACCCCACCCTGTTTTGCACACACCACATGCACGTTTACTGTTTTACTCACTTACACGTCCCATTTAGCCAACGTGGCACTAGTGCGTGGCCCGGTCTCTTCGAAGATGCGACGTCATTCATGAAACCCACAACTCCAGTCACGTACCTTAGGGTATATCAAACTGGGGGTCAATACCATCTGATCAGGTGATTCTGAGAAGTATGTTGATGCACCCAGGCTGGAGCGACCTGAGCCTTTGACCTATTGTAAGCCACACAGTCACATGTCTCGATTGCCAACGTAGTACTAGTACGTGGTCGGTCCCCTCGTGGGATGCCAAACCATTTATAAAGCTACAACTCTTCGACTCGTACCCGTAGGTATAAAAGGTAATCTAAGTATATCAATTGCACTTCTTGGTCAAACCGGTGCCTAAGCAAGATCTTGCCCCGCTGTACCCTACTGTACGAGGGGGGATAGACTACGTCTATTCTAGACGAGAGGTATTTAAGTGGGCCCTTGCTCAGCATTGTGCGCCACCTCTCAAACTGGAGATCAAACTGGTTGTTTTTGGCTTCAGAGAAGTGAGTTGAGGTTTTAGATTATCACCTATACGGTATATCAAACCAAGTCACCACGTATCGAGAGGTATATAGGTGTGCTTGGGTAAGGGTGGCTAGATAAAAATGCATTGCACGTAGTAAACCTAGAGTCTAGAAGCCTTCCTATATGTCACGACCCGAATTGACTATGGGTGTTCCTGGGTTGCTTTATTCAATCAAACCAACAGGTAGGTGGGCGGACCGATCAAGAATAATCAAACAAAACCCGCAACATCGGTCCGACCCAATCGGTGAAATGTACCGATTAATTTGAACCACTTAAACCAAGTTGACCCAATGGACAAATGGATCAAACTGATCGATACCAAATCAGTTGGACTAATTGGTTTCACTTTTAAAGATCCAGACCACTTTATCTAGAAAGATTCGATCTTAAGATCAAATTAATTTATCTGATTAAAGGTTCAATCCCAATCAGGGGTAGACCCGCATCTAACCTTTCTCACTTTCTTGGTCACTATAGACTTATGGTGCATTTGGATTCGATTTTTCGTCAGACTTGGGCTATTTTATGTCAAAACTTTAATCATGTGGTTAAGAGTCAAACCTTTAGAGTCAATGGTTAACCTTGGTTTACTTCTAATCAGGTGATAATTGGTCCTAAATGTTCTAAACCTCCATCTGTACCACTTTGGGTCCGTGAAAAGAGTCGTCTTTCTAGAGTACCATTGCCAAGTAGTTAGTCTTTGCCACAAGAAAAAACGAGTACCATGGATGAAGCTGTTCTCCGTCAGATTTTAGAATCTTTTCAAGCCCAGATTATTGCCTCTGTCCAAACACAAATTGAATCCCTGAAAATTGAAAAGGGAAAAGATAAAGCTATAGAACCTCAGGATGTGTTTGACCTCGTTGAAAACCAAGAAGATGATCAGTTACACGTCGACCCTGTCTTAGCTCATCGAATAACTCAAGTTGAAACTGCTTTGAAGAACATCAAAGACCCTGATGATCTTACTCTTGGATTAGGGTCAATGACCTTGTTTCCCACGGTCCGTCTACCAGAAAAGTTCACAATGCCAGATATGGAGAAGTTTGATGGTATTGGATGCCCTAGGACTCACTTAAAAGTATATGTCGGCATAATGCAATCTCAGGGTCTAAGTGAAGAACAGATGGCTCAACTTTTTCAAAGAACCCTGACAGGTCCTACACTACGCTGGTTAATGTCATTGGACTCATCTCGGGTAAGAACATGGCATGAATTGATGAAGGAGTTTATTGGTCGGTACTCATTCAACACAGATATTGAACTTACAAGAAGAGACCTAGAAACTACTAAACAGAAACCCGGAGAAACTTTCACTGAGTTCATTGCTCGATGGAGAGCTAAAGCCGCTCAACTGTGGGACCGACCTCAAGAGAAGGAACAAGTCAAGATTATCCTCAGGAATCTCACTCCAAATTATGCCAAGTACTTGATGCCTCATACTTGCCTACTTTTCAATCCCTCCTTGAGGCTGGAAATCAAGTTGAGGATGCCTACTCTTCGGGACTTTTTGGTAACTCGTCTGAGTCAAAACTCAAACATTTCAAGCCTAATGTCAATTCCTTACAAGTGGCCAACACCTCCTTCGCACTATCTCCTCAAGCTACTCAACCTTCACAAACTAAGCCTAGGAGACAGTTTGCCAATCTTGGAATGTCCCTTAGTGTTGCTTATCAAAAATTGATGAAAAGGGGATTGTTGACGCCTTTACAACCTAAGCATTTGCCTAATCCTCTTCCTCCAAACATGGATAATGGGCAATTCTGTGAATTCCATCAGATGCCTGGTCATGTTCTTGACAGGTGTATTACTCTCAGACATGTTATCCAAGACCTTATTGAGCAAGGAAAAGTCACCATACCACTCCTACTACTCCCAATGTTAAGACTAACCCTTTGCCTACTTTTCAAAATCAACCCCCTCCTACTCTGAACCTAATATCCATATCCAAACCCGAATCAATTGATCCAGTTTCCTTCATTCACCAAATGGGTCTTAACAGTGCATTCGCTCCATGCTAGAATGAGCACAACTACCCTAAGGCAGCGACAGAACTGAAGAACAGGGAAATTATTGAAGCAACGGATTGTCGTGCATATGACAGAGGCTTGAATCAAAATATGAAGAGATAGTAAAAGCAGGCAAGTTCAAGTCATCCATCGAAGATAACCGAAGTGGCATAGACTCTAGATTTGTGTCCCTCTATTCATAATGATGTCATCTTTTAAGTTTTCTTAGTTTTTTTTAGCTTCAATTGCGTCAGTCTTTGAATTCAGTTAGCCATCTTTATTTTTGGGTTTTAGTAAGGTTTGTCAGTTTGTGTTCTTTTTATTCTAATAAAGAAGCTTTTGATTATCATGTGTGCAATAATGATGTGAACATAAAATCTAACATGAGAAATGACTTAAAGCTCACTAATCAAATTTGATAAATATTGGAATTAAAGAGTACACTCAAGAAGTGCAAATTGGTGATACATTATCCTCAGGAGAACATGATAGCATAGTAAACTTACTTGAGAAATTCAACAATATTTCTTGCATGGTCTCATAGATGGATCGCATAAAAATATAGATCAAGACATATAGTCAAAGGTGAACTTCAAAGTCGAAGATTATTGGTCAAAAATGATATAGCTGAAGGCATCGACAAAGACACTAAGACTTACAAGTGGATCTACCAGGTTTCTCACTCAAAAGAGGAGAATTTTCATTCATAAGAGAATAAAAGAGTTTCTCGAAATTTTAGAGTTAAAAAACTCAATCATACTCGATTTCACAAAAGAAGACTGAAGAATATTCATTCTCAAAAGAAGACCTTGCTCGACAGAGCAATTCAGATATCGAATTCCTGAAACTTTGACCAAGTCAAGCAGCATTCACCAAAGGAGGCCTCCTTTGGTCGAATCATTTTCCTATCTTACCCCAAAAAAGAAAAAAAAACCTTCTTTAGCCCCTCGCAGCCTTTTAAAAGAAAAATAAAAGCAGTAGCCTCTTCTTTTTAAACCATACCGACCAATCTTGAGAGGGAATCTTAGTATGAATACGTTTTGACCTGATCCCAAAAAAAAAAAGAAATATTTGGGTACGTAGGCAACCTGAGAAGTTACTTCAGGCCCGGTCATTAAAAGAACAATGTATTCTCTTAAGGAAAGTGTCATCCAAAAGAAAAAATCTACTATTGAAATGTTCAAAAGAAAAGAATGCCAAACTAAGAGCATTAGAAAAAAGAATCAAAAGGATTGACAAAAAGAAAAGAATGCCAAACTAGGGGCATTTAGAAAAAAAAATCAAAAATTGATAGAAAAGAGAGAATATCAAACTAGGGGCATTTTGGGAAGTTGAGCCTTATATCTTTTCTTTCTAAACCATATCCTAAGCCCACCTATTAAGTCCTCCTGAAGGCTAATTGACTCGGTTAAGGTGCAGGAAGCTGAGAAATTGTCGATTTGGTTACACAAGATCATCAAGAGAGAAGCCCGCTAAGTCGAAAACCTGAAAAGGCGGCTTAGGCAAAATTTAGGGCATAACCATAAAAAAGAAAGCTTGTTAGGTTGAAAACCTGAAAAGACGACCTAGGCAAAAATCAAGGTATCATCAGAAAAAGAAAGAGCAAAGCCCGCTAGATTGAAAACCTGAAGAGGCGATCTAGGCAAAAATTAGGGCATCATCAAATGGGAGGAAAGGTCCCGTCAAGAAGAAAAATTCAGAAGGAAGCTTGTGTAGAAACTACAGAACCATTCAAGCCACGATATTTGTCTTTTAGCCAAGAGCTCATATCCGACAAAGACAATATTGAAGTCGAAAAAAATCAGAAGTCATCTTGAACATTGTAGGATCTTCAAAAGTATGTTTACTTGTTCAAGTGTTCGCTAATGGAAGATGTAGAATCATCAACCACTTTGAAGAGGAAGATCTTTTATTCTAATATTTATCAAGATTTTTTAAGTCCAGCTCAAGCATTTTTTAAAAGAAATTCGAAAGAAAATGATCAATTCTTTATTGCACATATGATAATCTTAAGAGTCTTAAATTTAAGAGAATGTCAGTTCTTCTATCTATCATACATCAGAGTCCATATTTTTCAAGCGTAATCCATTCCATCAGTCTCGTAGTCAAGTCCCAATTAAAGCCAACCTTGAAACTAGGGGCATTTTTGAAGGTCATTTAATTCTAAAGTTTTTGTTCTTAATCACATGATAAAAAGAAAATCATACAAAAGTTTAAAAGTCCGGCGAAGCCCAATGATAATTACGAATCCAGATACATGATAAGCCAATAAAGGCCTGATCTTTCAAACTTTGAGCTCGATTTTGAATCATAGAATGAATTAATAGGATTGTTTAAGTTCCTATAAATCTAAGCTCGAGAAACGTGACTTAGTAAGTTCGAGTCTGAGAAACGAGACTCCAACTTTTTGAATCATAGAATGAATAGGCTTTTTTAAGTGCCTATAAACCTAAGTTCGAGTCCGAGAAACGAGACTCCAACTTTTTGAATCATAGAATGAATAGGCTTTTTGAAGTGCCTACAAACCTAAGTTCGAGTCCGAGAAACGAGACTCCAACTTTTTGAATCATAGAATGAATAGACTTTTTTGAAGTGCCTACAAACCTAAGTTCGAGTCCGAGAAACGAGATTCCAACTTTTTGAATCATAGAATGAATAGGCTTTTTTAAGTGCCTATAAACCTAAGTTCGAGTCCGAGAAATGAGACTCCAACTTGTTGAATCATAGAATGAATAGGCTTTTTGAAGTGCCTCCAAAACTAAGTTCGAGTCCAAGAAACGAGACTCCAACTTTTTGAATCATAGAATGAATAGGCTTTTTGAAGTGCCTACAAACCTAAGTTCGAGTCCGAGAAATGAGACTCCAACTTTTTGAATCATAGAATGAATAGGCTTTTTGAAGTGCCTACAAACCTAAGTTCGAGTCCGAGAAACGAGACTCCAACTTTTTGAATCATAGAATGAATAGGCTTTTTGAAGTGCCTACAAACCTAAGTTCGAGTCCGAGAAACGAGACTCCAACTTTTTGAATCATAGAATGAATAGGCTTTTTGAAGTGCCTACAAACCTAAGTTCGAGTCCGAGAAACGAGACTCCAACTTGTTGAATCATAGAATGAGTAGGCTTTTTGAAGTGCCTACAAACCTAAGTTCGAGTCCGAGAAACGAGACTCCAACTTTTTGAATCATAGAATGAATAGGCTTTTTGAAGTGCCTACAAACCTAAGTTCGAGTCCGAGAAACGAGACTCCAATTTTTGAATCATATAATGAATAGGCTTTTTGAAGTGCCTACAAGTCCGAGAAACGAGACTCCAACGTTTTGAATCATAGGCTTTTTGAAGTGCCTATTAACCTTAGTTTGAGTCCGAGAAACGAGACTCTAATTTTAATAGGATTGTTTAAGTTCCTGTAAACCTTAGCCAGAGTCCGAGAAACGAGACTCCAGCTTTGTTTGAAATCATATTGAATTAATAGGATTGTTTAAGTTCCTTAGCCTGAGAAGCTTGGCTACAATAGGCTCCAGTCCGATAAATGAGACTCAAACTTTTTAAAACTCTAAAAGAATTTCAAATAGGATTTAACGGAGTTCCTACAATGTTATAACTCCAATTACCTTTGTTAAACCTTACTATGATTGTTTTCGTTGCATAAGTGCATCTCAATTTTGAATCATTATTGTCAGTGAGAGAAGATCTCTAGGACCTGGCACATTTTTACTCAGTTTCACACAGCATCACACCGTTGCACACACGTGCACTTTTGCATTAGTCAGGGAGAATCTTTTAAAATTCGAGGATCTGACATCGTCAGTGAGAGTTCAAGCTCGAGGACCTGACAACCTTTTAGTTCGGGAAGAGTTTTACGCTCAAGGATCCGAACACCCTGACGAATTGCTAAATCAGGCTGCAAAATGGACTGTCACTAGCTTTGGCATTCGGATATCGCACTATCTACCAAAATAGATTTGCTATCTAGTTTGCTTCAACCCTCTGCCAAAGAGGGGCATCTGTAGACACCCCATTTTTGCACTCGCCTGATTAATCAACTCGTCAACCCGATCGCAATGATTCCCAATGATGGATGTGTATTCCATTGCTTTATTTTGTTACCAGATGTGTTTCAGAAATCCGGATGAGGTATCTCAAACTAACAAAACCTTAAAAACCACGCTACGCTAGGTAAATACGACCCTAGAAACATAGAAATCATCATCTTGCAAACCAAAAAGAAGCTTCACGATAAAAATCACTAAAAACTATCAAATTACCAAAATACCCCTAACCTCAAAACAACCCTAGAGCCTACGTTACGCTTAGAAAACTCATTCAAACACATAAAACAACAAATCGAAACCAAATAAATCATTTCGTCAATTTTCACAGAATTCGACAAAATTACGAAAATGCCCCTCATAAAGTTCACGACCATTTCACATAAAAATTTTCATAAATGACACAAACCAACATTCTCATTGAATTCCTTACGAAAAACCGATTCTAAAACATCCTAGAACATTAAAAACTAACCTAAAACGTGAAAAGTCCTCTCTGGGTGCAAAACGGTAATTTCACAATTTTCATAATTAAAAAATTCCGAAATTAATAAATAAAACATTAAATAATTAAATTTAAACATTAATGAAATTAATTTAAAATTTTGAACCTAAAAAATCGATCAATCGGACTCTCAGGCAAAATTGTTGAGGGTTCGTGGGATATTTCTTTAAGGATCCCTCCAATTGGGGGTCCAAAGAATTAAAGAAATAATGGAAGGGGTTCTCCAAAAACCAAAAGTAAATCAAGCAAGACTAAATTCAATGTATTAAAGTCAATCAAGTGAGACTGAAGTCAAAATTAAAATCAATTAAGCAAGACTAAAGTCAAGTTATTAAAAGTCAATCAATTAAGACTAAAGTCAAAACATTAAAAGTCAATCAAATAAGACCAAAAGTCATAATAGAGATCTAATTAAATAATAACTCTATCTAATAGAGTTCTAACTTAAAAACAATTCTACCTAAAACAATTCTAATTAAAACACAATTCTACCTAAAACAATTCTAATTAAAACATAATTCTACCTAAAACAATTTTAACTAAAACACAACTCTAATTAAAAGATCTCTAATTAAACACTAACTCTATCAAAATTAATCCTAAAAAACATCTATAAATAGAGGTGCTCACACCCTATTTTCGTATCAAATAATAAACCCTAAGATAAGTAGGTCTAGAAGCTCCCCTAGCCCCCCATAAACCCTAGTTTTGGAGCCCCAATCCTTAGCTAACATCCCTCCTTCAATTTTAGTCTAGAAAACACCTAAAAGCCTTCTAAAAACATCCCTAAATCCGCAACGAACTTGAAGAGTTCAAATTCAAAAACAAGGAGATACCTTGCCTGGGAGATCCGAAGTCAAATCCGGAAGCAGAACGAAGCAAGGGAGCACGGTATAAGGAGCTCTTTTTGTCAGATCTGAGGGAATAAAGTCTTTGCATCGGAAAGGTATTTTTTTTTTATTATTTTCTATTTTTATCTAGGTTTTAGCAATGTAATTTACTTGGGAATTTAGTAGAGACCGACTTTGGCCGGGCGGGATTGGTGCCTAACACCTTCCAATCCCGTAACATGATCCCCGAATTCAGTTTTTTTTTTGTTTTAGATTAGTTTTATCCGTTTAGAGTCATTGATCGGTTCCTAGACCGTAATAACTAGGTGGCGACTCCCAAACCTCAAGGGTCAAAAGCGGATCCGCGCACCCCGCGGATCGAGGGCGCTTTCAGAACCCGTGAGCTTGACTGGTACAGAAACCACTCTTTGTCCATCTCGGGAAGCTGGAGCAGAATTTCCTTCCCTTTCCACTTCATCAAATAAAAGAACCCAGGCCATTTGGGAGTATTAGACAGTTTGTACTAGGCCCGAATGTCAATAAGGCTGAGCTTCTGGCATTCAGGAAGTCTGGAGTTCATTAGCTCGATCATGAAAATCAAGCGAAAAAAGTTCCCAGTCATTTGATTGGGAGCCTTATGGTAGAAGTATAGAACTTCCCTAGTCAACGGAGATAGGGGAACTCTAAGACTGACTTTAAATTGGCCCCCAAGGATAATGGTGGTGTCCTCCTCCCAGGTTTCATTGGGATCAAGAAAATCACACTATTTCGCAGCTACAAACTCAGGTATAGAGTAAGTAGAACGGAAGTCTTCTATAGAGGGCCTAGCAAGAGTGTATGGTTTTTTACCCATGGAGGATTGCTGGTTCTTCAGAAGCAAAAACAAGAAAGGGAAGAATAAAAGAAATACAGTGAAAAAGAACCACAAGACAAAAAAAGGGTACCTTAAGCAAGGAGAGAGAGAGAAATAATCTTGAACTGGGAAAAATCATAGCGAAGGAATGGAGAAATCAGCAGCACTTCAACGAAGAAAATCAGAGGAAAATAGAAATGGAGAAAAAGAAGACCATTTTTATAAGTGAGATGTTCTCGAGATACACATTCAATCCTAAGACCAGGGTTACCTAGAAAATGGAGCGCATTATGAGCTGTCGTGACCATCATTGCATCCTAACATCGAGGCGACTGAATGCCTTGCGTCCTGTGCCCAGCCTATGGATTAGACCCATGTGGAGAAATATCAACCATTTGCGATGTCAGACAGGCATGTTTAATGACCGACGGATAAGATGACAGCACGGATCTGTAGACCAATCAATATATGACACGTGGAGTGTGCAATAAATGCGCACCTAGGGACCACGCAACCTATTCAATGCCAAAAACTTCCACCTACACACCTCATTTAATGCAAGACCCTTCGTACGTCAGGAGTCAGATAGCGCGAAACTCGCGCATCGATGATCAAAATGTCTCGAAAATTGCAAGTGTCGAGCAGGGAGTCTCGAAAACTCACGGTACTCATAATTTTCTGAGAGGGGGCATTGTGGAGGAATAAATTCCTCAGCCACAAGAGAAAGCGCGATAGGTCAGAAATATCCATGGCTCGATTTCTCCCCTTCTTGAACCATTATGGGTCAGATACAATCTAAAAAAATAACGACTCAAGAGGAGAGGGCGCATAGATCCCTGGATTTTCGGGATGTGAATGTAATAAGTCAAGGAAATCCCTGACTTCAAGGGATTAAATGTTTACTTCTTCCAAAAAGGAAAGTAGATAAGAATATACGCTAAAGGGAAGGAGGAGAATGCTCTATAAAAGGGGAAAGCAACACATATCAAAGGTATGAAAAATCCTACTAAAGGAAGAGAGAGTAGTAAGGAACCCCGAGATAATATTCCTTGAAAATATCTAACTTTGGCATCAGAGGCTTTTTCTTTTCAGGGAGGAAATCGAAGTAAAAAGGGGGCAACCTCAAAATGGGAGCCAACTCTGAAGATTGATTGGCGTGAAGGGGTTTGCAGAAAATTTGAGTCCACAATAATCATACATAATTCTTTAAAAGAGTTCTAAGAACTTCTTCAATGTTGCTTACGAAAAATGGAGTATTTGTTGGGAGAGGATATTCATAATGGAATGTTCAAATTACATATTACTAAAAATTCTTTTGTTTATATTGTTGAGTCTTCTTCCATTTGGCATTATTGTTTAGGTCATTTAAATTTTAGATCTTTGAAATATATGTCTAGAATTGATTCACAATTATTAAAATTGATTAATTATGATATTTGTGAGTTTAATGGTGTTTTAACTAGACTAGGAAAGCAATATTTTATCACTTTCATAGATGATAGTTCTAGATATTCCAAAAGTGTACAAGTGTTGATAGAACTATCACATAGTATTGACACTTAGAGAACGATTTGTCAACTCTATGTATAGGTCGGTCAACAAATGTAACACTTACGATATTTCCAAAAACTTCGATAATTATTTGGGAAATTCCCCTATATAGAACAACTTTATCATTACTATAAGAGAGCTTCTATAGTCACGTCAACTTTTGCTAACAGCACCCCAAGATTGTGCTAATTCTTTAGTGATATACATTTAAAAGGGGGTGGCTTTAGCAAAAGTTGGTTTGGCAATAGAATCTCTCAACAATTATATGGAGAGAGAAGGCCCAATTTGTTGAGGCAAATCCAAATTAATAATAAATTTTAAATGAAAAAAAAATACCTTAAAATAGATCATTAATGCATAATAATTTTATATTTTAAATTATCTTAACAAGTAACAAAATGTGGAAGAGCCAGCGATTTTGAGAAATTTTTATCTAATACTTACATAGCTATCTTTGGTAATATAAAATGAAAAAAATAAAATTAAAAATTTTAAAAAATATTATTCATATTAAATATATTTTTCAAAACTTTGTGAATAAGTGGGATTGAACTTACAAATAAAAAAAGAAATGGGATTTAACCGTAATTTTTTCAAAAAATTGAAGAAATTTTTCATTATGATTTAAGAAAATATGATAAAAATTACCAAATGAGAAATGACTTGCACCAAATCAGAGGTGGGAAAGGGAGCTTACATGGGATTGGAGTGATTGTACATGGTCATCAGAATCAATGACCAGATTTTCCCAAAAATCACGATTAGCTTGTAATTCCTCCATTTCCTCCTTCACCCATCAAGCATATCTTGAATTTGGGATCATTGCTCCATCTCTGCTCGCACTTACAAGAAAAATCACTTAAAAATGATAAAATTACCAAAATACCCCCGAAATCAAAATATCCTTAGAGCCTACAGTACACTTAGGATACCCTTTCGAACACATAAAACAACAAATTAAAACCAAATAAACTGTTTCACCCATTTTCATAAAATTTGACAAAATTACAAAAACACCCTCATAGGGTCCACGATCATTTCATCAAAAACCCATAAATGATACAAATCGATACTCCCATTGAATTTCTTACAAAAAATTTATTTTAAAACATTCTAAAACATTGAAAAACGACTTCAAAAAGCAAAAATCATATGTGAGGACAAAACGGTAATTTTCCAATCCTAAAAATTCAAAATTTTAAAATTAATAATTAAAATATTAATGAACGTAAAGTGAAATCTTAATAAATAAAATTTAAAATTTTGAACAAATAAAATCAATCAATCAAGCTTACGGGCCAAATTTTAAGTGGTAGCCCACTTGTTCAAATGGAACTGATCGATTGTAAAACTTGCTGTGTAAAATAGATATTAAGATATGTAAAATAAGACTTTGGGTAAGTCGAATTCGTTCCACAGGGACAATGAAGATTCAAAGATTCATTCGGATTAAAATCATAACAGAGTTTTGAAGCAGATTGATTTAAAAACAAATCAGATTTGTTGCACAAATGAGATGGAAATCAACTTGTAAATTGAAATCTAAACAGAAAATAGAGATTGAAAATATAAGAAAGAAGCTTAGAGAATTCAAGTCTACTATTGCAAGTCATCCAAAATGCTATTTAATTCTAAATATGACTCAATCCACGTAGCAAGTCATTGCTCGTGGATCGGAAGATGATTTGATGTAACCATTAATTGGAACCCAAAAGTGTCCATGAAGATCTCTGATCTAAGCAAGATTATCCAACTTATACTTCCATTTGTCATAGAGCATGAGTGTTCTTGAGCTTATCTAAGAAACACTCATCTAAGTTGAAATAAAAGTGTAAGTTAGATGATTTTATCATAAAGAGTTTCACAGAATTAACATGTAAAATAGAAATAACGAATTGAAATAGCATTAATAGCGTGAACTTGCTCCGGCATTCGTGACTTCTCTAATGAGAGTTTAGCCGATCATCGCAAGGATTATAATTGCAAAAAAATAATAAAAGAAAGGAGAAGATGGGTGAAGAAGAAGATGCACTTTAATCCTTCTTTAATAACTCCCAAAAGAACTACAATAAGAAATAAAAGAAACAATTGATCCTCTCAGTACTACACAAACTCACTCTAAAAGAAAAATCAGGAAAAATACAGAGAAATTAGGGAGAAGAAGAGGGTCAAGAGGGACCTAAGAGAGGACTCCTTCTCTGAAATCAACCCTCCAATTATAACATTCATACTTGGGTAATCGGGTTGATATGGCGGATGATTTGATCCGAAGGACCCATTCAGTTACAACCACCGAAGCTTCTCGAACATCTCATGCAAATCTCAAGGATAAATTACTTGAGATCACCGCGGAGCACCCAAGCCCAACCGCGGCGCGGTGACGTGGCACCCTTTTCAGCTCATTTTTTATTATTTTTCTTCTTTTTGCTCGCACATTGTAACCGACTTTGTTAATCATTTGGCAACTTTCACGTGCGCTTTATTTATTTGCATTTAGCAATAATATCTTATTAGTTCTATTAATTTGGATAAATAATTTAATTTTTCAATTATTTATAGGAACTAACAATTATATGATGATAATCTTAGTGTAATTACGGTCCCAAAATCGAATAATTGGGACCTTATCAGGAGCCCATTTGATATTTATTAAAAGACCCTTCCATCTGAGAACCTAAAAAATTAAAGATATAATTAGGATGGTTCTCTAAAAAAAACTTAAAAATATTCTTTCATTGTACGTAATAATGAAAACCCTAATTTCAAATCCTAATTCACTTTATCTTAAAAAAAACCTAGTTAAACTAAAAAAACTCTATAAATAGGAGCCTTCACAATCTAATCTCATAGGCTAAGAGAAACCGTAGGAAAAAAAGGTCAAAAACACCCCCCAACCTCCCCAAAACCCTAAATCCGAAGCCCCAACTCCGTACCTAACATCCAAATCCCAATTTTTGCTTAAAAAATACCTAGAAACACTCCAAAAATACCTAGAAACCATAAAAAAAAAATTCAAAAATCAAAAAATACTCAGATCTAGGAAGAGGATACCTCAACTTGGAGATCAGAACTATCTAGTGACAGAAAAAAAATAGGGAAACTTATATATAAAGACGCTTTCCACCAGTTCTGAGGAAACCAGTTGTCACAATCAATCAGGTATTATTTTTATTTATTTATTTTTAGGTCAGTTTAACAATGTAATTTTTTTAGAAAAAAAATAGAGACTGATGGTTGTCGGGCGGGGTTGGTGTTCCAACCTCGTAACGTGATCCTCAGACCCGTTCTTTTTGTAGATCCAGTATTTTTATCTATTCATAGTCAATATTTGGTTCTTATACCATAACAATTAGGTGGCGACTTTCAAATCCCAAAAAAAATGGATCCGCAACCAGTGGATCGATGGCGCTTTCACACACCCAATTACCTCCCTCAAAAGTATCAAAAAATAACTTCTAAACTCCTTGAAAAAATTCATTAAAAAAGAGAAAATTTGTCAGATCTTAATTATCCTACCGAACCATTTACTTGCCTATGGTAAAAAGTATAGACAACATTCAAAAAAAAATTTGATGTGCAAGCATTATCGAATTGGATTGAGATGTGAACTACCTAATCACCTCTTCATCATTTATGGAATAGATAATTTTGAGCTATTCCTAAAATAGACACTAGTATCCTATGATTTTAAAAATTGTCCAAGGCCAAGATGACTACCTTAATAATCTTAATCATTTTTTCTTGAAACACTCAAATCAGTAAAACATAAATCACACACTCAAAAAACTCTAGAGATTTTTAAATTATAAGCGTATGATCGAAATTACATATATGAAACATAAGATGTTAGAAGAAAAAGAGATGTCCATTAATAGATGAAAGTGGTAGATCAAAAATAGAGAGAGATCTTACTATGTTAATTTCGGAGTGAAAAATATAGGGTTTTCGTACATACAACAAGAGAAAGGGGAGAGACCTTAACAACACTGTTGTAGAATATGGAGATGTAAAAGAGAAAGGAGAGATAGAAAAGTTAAAAATAAGGGTTTTAGGATTTGTACAAATAAGGGAAAAGTGATAGAAATCAGTGTTTTGAGGAGGGTATTTTAGGAATAAAAAATAAATTCATAATTCAGAAGTTTCATCTAGCATCCCCACATCGCTTAACTAAAACTTTTGAATTTTGGTACTTAATTCTAAAATCTAAATCGAAACAAACGGCAATAGAGCTTCTAAAGTCTAAATTTTAAAGGTGGATCACCTCCATTCAAACTTCAGAAGTGTTACCAAACAAACACTAAATCTCTTTCCATCCTTAGAAAATTATACTCAGCTCAAAGAATCTCCACTTGAAATCTCCATTTCTCCTCCTCATTATCTTCTCCTCCTGTGGCGCCCCCCCTCCAAACGCTAACACAAAATCCCATGTCAAAACTCAAGGTACTAGGTGGCACCTCGAAATTTCGGCATAGTCTCCTCTGTTTATGTTCGCATTCTAAGGCGTTCAACCTGCACCTGATAAACGATATACATTCCTGCATATGTACATTCAAAATATAATACTAGTGGAAGCCTATATACATCTAATAACATACAAAAATCAGAGTGCGGAATAAGAAGTTTATACACATGATTATACAGGAATTCCTCAATCTAACAAAATTCCTAACGCTCAAAATCAAAATCTATATTACTCTTAGACAAATCGACACCATTAGGGGTAATAACCCCAGTACTCACCAGGTAATGGACTCTAGTCGTCTATCTGACTTACTAGATGGTCCCTATTCGTTGGTTCTACGCCCGTCTAGCCAACTGCAGGCTCTGAAGCTAAAAAAAATATGAAGGAATGAGTGAGTAACAATGGTTACCCAGTAAGGAAACAAACAATTTCTGCTAATAACCTCTCCTAACATAAACGAATAAACTTATTGAATCATTTTAAAATATACAAAGTTTTACAGAAGAAACTACGATTAACTGGTACATAGAACCAGGGATGACCAACTAAACATTTTAAAACTCACATTACATCGATCATCATTAATTACTATAACATTCTCTTTGTCATACAAATCTAATTGATCAAATGAAAACATTAAACATGCATTTCATTTTATATATAAAAATAAGACAACAGATACATAATACACAATGGTGGAGTATTGGAATTAGAGAGTTGGGATTCACGACTGGATTGCTCCTAGTCGGGACATGACGTTACAATTCTTCTCTAGCTTTTAGTTCATGATTTTGTAGTCGGTCGCTGCACTTACCACGCATGGTTGACCATTTATCTGGCTCAGGCTAGCCGTTTGACTTGACTGTAAGTAATGGGTCTCTTTTCGATGTATCAGAAAGTTCGACTACTATAGATTGTTAGTGATCACTGACTAATCATCTTCATCTATACCTATCAAGCGTGTATGTGATTCTCAAATATACAAATCATTCATATACGAACATCTTTACATTACAAGTTCACTGATAAAGATAGAGAGGAATAATCTGGATTCTAGTTGTGACTCCACTCTCATACGCGTTTCATACCCCGTATGAGCTTGGTGGTCCCTACCATATATCCTAAGATAGTACACCACTCCGGATGATATGCCGCACTATCCCTTCAAGCATTCACAGACTCTTTAATAGCTCACAAAATAACTACATATATATTATTTTCATTGAAAAATAAAAGAGAAATTAACAATAAAAGGTTGAGAATGGATATCAAGTTTCCTACCATGCAACTGTGGCCAACCAGCCTAAAATAAATAACAAAACGGAAAATAAACAGCGTCTCGCGCTAACAGAAATTTAAATAAACATACAATCAGTAACGTTATTCCTAGATATCCGTTCACCAACCTACACACCACATAACAATGTAAAATGCAGACATCACCCCTCGGGTGTGATTCTGACATTTTACTATTTCAAACCCTTTTTTCCTTTTTCCCTTTTTTCGATTTTTACAGTTTTCAATCTCTTCAATAAAGTATTTATTTTTTAATATTCATCAACTCAATATGAGTTCATTGAATATTAAATCATATTTTTCAACTATAGAATTTATTTTTATCAATAATATTGAAAAAGAATATAAATTTTATATCAAAACGGGATCCGAGTAGTGCACAAGACCCAACTGATGGAAATAACCTGTTAAAATACCTTACCCACGTATAATTTGTTAAAAAACACAATTAAACATATCAAACATGTAATTTCTAACGTGAATTTTGAAATAACAAAAGAATTCTATATTTTGGAAATACGTTTAAATTTTCTAATAAAATCCTAAATGCAATTTTTACAATCTACGATTACTAAGAGAAATTGAGAGTTTTTTACTGTCTCTAGGCGATAGGATCGAAGCGTGTACACGAAAATCAAAAAGAACAACACAGAAATCGAGGTGGCTCGTACTTCGAGACGATTGATTTTCGAAATCAGCCTGGTGATTTTGAAGATGTCGATGTCGTCGTCATTTCTCCCTTCTGTGGCGGAGGACGGTTTGACCCCGAAACAAATGAAATCTGAGGTTAAAGTTATGAAGCCCCCGTATATATATATACGTCTATTTTTTGACGATACAGAGTGAAAAAGGCGAGAAAACGAAAGGAATTTGAGTAGATTTTATAGATGTCGAGGCTGCGGACGTTTCTCCCTTCTACGTCGGAAGTCAACGACGAGCCGTTTGTGAAAGCTCTGAAGTTGAAATTCGAAGAAAAATGACTTTTTTTAAAAAATGCATTGACTTTTGGACGGGTTGGAGAAGAAGAAGTATATAAATAAATAAATAAAATTAAAATTTTATTTATATAAAATTTGGGACGAAATTGGTATTTTGCCTATTATTTCGTTTAATGATAACTTGACTATCCGGACTCCAAAAATGACGAATGAATACTCAATTCACATAATTTTTCGTTCCGGATCTAATGGTATGGTCAATTTTTATAAATTGTCTCTAATAAAAATTTACATTTTTGACCTGAGGTGATCCCTAAAATTGATGTCATTTTCGTTTTTGATGATAATTCGACTTCCTGATCTTCAAAAATGATAAATAAATAGTCCATGTTCAATAATTTTTTTGTTACGAACCCAATGGTATAATCAAATCTTAATAATTCATGCTCCAGCAAAAAGTTACTATTTTAGCCTAGTCTAACTCGGTAATCGAAGATTTTGTAACTTTTAAGTTTGGATTCGCATTTGAGTGTGCTTACAGGCTAAAGTATGTTTTTCAATCATTTTGAATTCAATGATAAGGTCAGATTCCATTTAAAATGGTCAGAAACATCCAAAGTTTTACCCCTAAGTCCCACTTTCAAGATTTTTTCAAAATTCTAGTATTTATTTTTCCTCAATATACGAATAAAAAATTTGGGGTTTTACACCTCCAACATTCTCTTTCTACTCCACCAAATCTTTAACTCTTTCTTTCCTCTCACAATCTTCATAATTAAAGAGAATTATGGGAACTGTATGTGAGAAAGCTCGTTCTTGATCGAACAAAGTTTCAAGTTTTCCTCTGTGATTTTTCTAAGCCTCTGATTCCTTACTCAGTAGCAATTTTCCATTGAGTTGTTTAGTGGTTTTCACCGAGTTCATCTCGGTAGATGGAGGATTCTTGGACTCGAAGGCAGTGGTGGGTGCCATCTTAGTCGCCTTTTTGTCGACATTCTCTCTCTTCATCGTTATGAGAAAATTCGATTTTTCTGCATTTTAAAGGGAGAGAGAGCCGAACTGGATCAAACCAATTTCTATGGTTTTTATAAGGAGAAAAAGGCGGATCGGTGGCGGTCTTAGAGAGAGATGGAGTAATAAAGGATAATTTGGTACTTTCATGTCTTTTGTTAAAGGGAGAAAATACATATAAAATCAATGGTATCAACTTTTGGAAGAAAATCAAACTTTCAACGACAACAATGTATAATTGTGAGATACAATAAACTATCTCTTTAAGATAAAGCATGATATAACAGGTTTTGTATCGAAATCGTGTCAATGTTGCTCTAATGTGAAGGCAACAACTCCATCATCCACTAACTCACATTCTTTAACCATTTATTACGGTGTTTCTTTATTTTTTTATTTATTACAAACAAATATAAGAGATAAATCCAATGGTTGACATAAATCTCAGGGATACGTGATGGATTATTGAGATACATATCTTATCTCAATCATTGGTTTTCATGTTTACATGATTGGGATTGTGGGATTGTGAGTGAACAGATGAGTTCCCATTTGATGAGTATATCGATCCCAACCATTAGTTAATTAAAAATGAAAATCTCAACCATTGAGAGTATTTTTCATAATCATATTAATTTAAAATTTTTAAATAAATAATTTTATATCATATTTTGAAATAGAAATTTATTAACAACGAACCAAATTAAATGACGACCAAACCATGGACAGTCAAGTCATGGGTTCAATTTTGAAAACACTGGTGGGTACAGAGACCAGGGAATTAGAAAAACATATAGTTACCTCTTTTACTAATTGTCATTATTTGAGATCCCATCATATTTTTACATTGATTCTCCTCCTCCCTTTTATTGTGACTGTGTTGCCCCTTCCACTTCCTCTCAGCTTTTTACCACAATTTCCCCTCAAACTCCTCCTAAAAGTTTTTTAGGTGATTTAGATATTTTATTTATTTATTTTCAAAGTCCAACGTTGAAGTGGGCAGCCCGTTTCAAAATTCAACACTCTTCGTTACAAGACACGTGACGTTTATAATTTATTTCACACCCTTAAATTATTGTCAAAATTTGAAATACCTCCTTGAAAACTCCACGTGTAATCAAATGGAGAGGGTTCCTTCAAGAAAAGTTTCTTGACTACGTTGCTTTGACATTAAAAATCCTTCACATTTTGATCAAGGAAAATTTTAGAGTGACATTGCCATTGACATCATTTCAGACATTGCTGACGTGGATGTGTCTATAGAACCTATAGATACATGATTTTTGATTTCCAAGGTCACCTCTACTAATATTTGGAATCGCCACCATTCATTTGGTAAGAGGGTGAATGGTTACCCAATGTACATTTTGGAAAAATTGTCAGTTTTGGTGTTTAGAGACTCTCGCTCGGATAAAGTACTAATTAACTTGAGATCGGAGTAAGCGGCTCGATTGAAGAAAAGGGAAAGTATTAGGTACCATTTTCTTCCCACCAAGTGGTGGTAACCTCAACTCAACTTAGCTATTTTTTTGAAGGAAAATACAAAATAAAATAAGTGCCACGTGTCGATAACTTGTACCCTTAGTGGGGATTTGCTTTTAAATGGATTATAGGATCATTTCATTGAAGGAGATGATCCTTATAAACCTTTAGCCTTATGAATTACGTATGTTTGAAAAGTGTTAGCTATGATTACGGGTCAATTCTCATGAGTTGAAAAGAACCCAAATGTCGATTGCCTCAAAACGGTTTGAAGGGTTTAGATATCGATTTTGTTTTGAAGGGGGTTACAACCCTTATACTTTCGACCGAACCAAGGTCCTATCTACCAAAGATAAGGGAGGGGGATCATCACATCTTAGAAGCTTTCTAAAAAGAAATTAAAAAGATGAGGGGAAAAGTAGAGGATGGATATAGAGATGGTAGATAAAGACCGAACCAAGGTCCTATCTACCAAAGATAAGGGAGGGGGATCATCACATCTTAGAAGCTTTCTAAAAAGAAATTAAAAAGATGAGGGGAAAAGTAGAGGATGGATATAGAGATGGTAGATAAAGAGAGGGGGTGTGTATTCCTTTGACCCACTTTTAAGTTTTAAGGTCTTCTTTGACTTTCAAAATGATGAGTCTTCCTTCACTTTTCTTCAATAAAAGATAGAAGATTGAAAGAAGATGATGCTTGATTTGAGAGTAATGCTTGATTTAAGAGTGAGTTGAGATTTTAGGAGTGAGTTGAAAGTAGAGGGTTAAGAGTGAAAAAGTATTTTTTCTTAATTTTTCATTAGGTTTTGTGGGTTCAGAATAAGGGGGGTGTTGGAAGATTTTGAGAGTATTTTTAGGGGTAGAGTTGGGTGAAAAAATAAAATGGAGTAGAAAAATTTAAGGATTGTGAGAAAATGTATTTGTAAATTAAGGGTGGTGGAGGGGCATTTGTGTAAGGGGGGTTAAATGGGTTATTTATAATCCAAATGGGTTGGATCTTTCAACTTATTTGGATTGAGTGTTAGGTGGAATGAAATGAATAGTATTTGGTTGAGAGAATAAGGGTGTAAGATAGTAGTTGATTGATTGAGGGGAGTATGTTTTGATTAAAAGAATAGGTTATGTAAGAAGGTAATTGATTAGGTTTTGGAAGGGTGAGAAAAATAGTCACATGTGTTAAGATATGTGGAAATTATAATTTTAGATGAGTTGATGGAAGAGAATGAGTGTTTGATTTGAGTGGAGAGGTGTGGGTTTGTAGGGAATGATAATGGTAGATTAGGAAAAGGTATGATGATGTTAGGTTAAAGAAAAGGTGATGGGAAAGGTAATTTGATGAGGGAGGTGACATGTGTCACACCTTGATGGTCATGGGTGATTAGTTGTGATGTTGGACTTGGGTTGTTGGGTGTGATAGATTAGTTGGGTTTTGAATCCATTAGGCTTGGGTGGTGGATTGAATAGAAATGGTAGTGGGTTAGGTTGAATAGTTATGGATTTAGAGGTATAAAGGTGGGGTGAGGAGTTTTTGATTCGTGGGTCACGTGAGTTGGGTATTGGGCCGTTTATTGAAAGAAAAAGAAATTTTTTTTTGAAGGTTTGGACTTTGAGGACCCATTCCGATTTTTTGAGCATTTTGCATCGAGGGCCCGATCAAATTTGAGTGTCTATAGAACCATAAATGCTTTTCACCGAGACACGAGTGATAAGTATTTATGATTTTGTATATGACTCTTTGATTAATATTTTCGATGCCCATGTTCTTTTACACCGATAACATGTTCCCTCTGACATTGTCATTCTTGTGTGAAAAAATAAAAAATAGAGAGATTTACTGGCAAACTTATCTATTGCTAATTAAGTTTTTTTTTTTCCCTCTTGGTGGGGTTTGTGGTTAACAATTAGCATATTAGTATAAGATGGGATTCTAGAGGTTTGAACCTAAGACTTAGGACTTACCATTAATCAAGTTTGTTACCAAACAAACCATACTTTATGACATGGATCCCAACTCCAAGGTTTGCTAAATAACAAACTTGATAAAGTAAGGTTTTCTTGAAATTGTCAGAATTCCAAGGAAATTTTTGTCATAAAATACCTTCATTTTCAATCTCTAATAAAATATCTTTAAGTTTTCTTCCCAAATGATCGTGTCCAATCTCTTTAATTAATATGGTAAATTAATTTTAATTTATTTAATCTCTTCTCCAATTCATCATTTTGAATCCCTTCTTAATCCTTTATAAAAAATCTTAAATTTTAATCTATTTAATCTCATCTCCAATCCATCATTTTTTCTCACTTTTAAAGTTTTATCGCATTCTTTGGATCCAAGGGTTAATTCATCTTAGAGAAATATTAAAGGCGCCCAGCAACTTAATCGGGGCACCCCTTCATATACCAATGTTTTTGTCATATATGGGTTAAAAGTTTTGGAATGAGTTGAAAAAATGAATCTATTCCGAAACTTCTAACCCCATCAAAAGTAGTTTACAAAAAAATGAATGGTCAGCGATTCTTCAACTTGTTTTAATTAAGTTAGAAATTTCAGAATGAGATGATTTTTTGTGAGGATGATCTCGTCACCAAAGAGATCATCCTCACCAAATATCAGCTCATTCCGAAATTTCTAACCTATACAAGACAAAACTCTTTAGCTATAGTGTGAGTGCCCAATTAAATTGTTGGCACCTTTAACACTACCCTTAATCTTAAGGTTGAAAATTAGGACAAAAAAATTTACCCAAGAAGCTGAAGATGAATTGTTGATTTTTGTTTCAAATTGTAAATGACCAAAGGTCAAAGTGAGCATGTAGGCGTTTTTGTGAATAATTGAGGTATTCTATGTTTTTAAACCAATAACATTGCCACCTTGATTTAGGTCTCCTCTGAAATACTAATGAGAAATGACCAAAATAACCTTTTTCCTGCAACTTCTAATAAAATATAACCATTGAATTTGCTCTCCAAATCCAGCTATATTCAAGCACTTACCCCTGATTTTTCTCTCCAAAACTAATCATATAAAGGCAGTTCTAAGAAGAAATCTGACTCTCTCTCTCTCTCTCTCTCTCTCTCTCTCTCTCTGTTTTAGTACTTATAGAGAAAGAGTATATTATTATAATATATATAGATTTACAACACCATCCAAAAACAATTTTAGATATTTACAAATAAATGTATATTAGGATAAATTTAATATGTGTATATATATATATTAAACGTTTTAATAAAAGTAGTTCTAAACTAACTTCCTTCGACATTGTCCTGATTGAGTCAACCATTGACTTTTAAACTTGAGACTCCCTATTTTTATAATTAATTAATTTTTTCAACTAATTACAGGCGTCGTTTGCCCCCACCTCCTCACCTCCCTACAATCCCTCTTCTCAATTTTTATTGTTGTTCGTGACATTGCCTCTAGACCACGTGCTAATATTATCTTTTGAGCACTCAAGTCTTCTCATGTACCAACTGAAAATGATTTAAATATCCTTTTCTTCAACTTCTAATAAAATATAACCTTTGAATTTGCTCTCCAAATCCAGCTATATTCAAGCACTTACCCCTAATATTTTTCTCCAAAACTAATCATATAAAGCAGTTTTAAGAAGAAATCTGACTCTCTCTCTCTTTTAGTACTTATAGAGAAAGAGTATATTATTATAATATATATAGATTTACAACACTATCCAAAAACAATTTTAGATATTTACAAATAAATGTATAGTAGGATAAATTTAATACGTGTGTGTGTGTGTATATATATATATATAGTAAACGTTTTTAATAAAAATAGTTCTAAACTAACTTCCTTCGACATTGTGTTGATTGAGTCAACCATTGACTTTTAATATATATATAAAACGTTTTTAATAAAAATAGTTCTAATTGTGATGATTGAGTCAATCATTGACTTTTAAACTTGAGACATCCAATTTTTATAACTAATTAATTTTTTCAACTAATTACAGGCCTCGTTTGGCCCCACCTCCTCACCTCCCTACAATCCCTCTTCTCAATTTTTATTGTTGTTCATGACATTGCCACTAGACCATGTGCTAACATTATCTTTTGAGCACTCAAGTCTTCTCATGTAACAACTGAAAATGATTTAAATATCCTTTTCTTCAACTTCTAATAAAATATAACCTTTGAATTTGCTCTCCAAATCCAGTTATATTCAAGCACTTACCCCTAATTTTTTTCTCCAAAACTAATCATATAAAGCAGTTTTAAGAAAAAATCTGACTCTCTCTCTCTTTTAGTACTTATAGAGAAAGAGTATATTATTATAATATATATAGATTTACAACACTATCCAAAAACAATTTTAGATATTTACAAATAAATGTATAGTAGGATAAATTTAATACGTGTGTGTGTGTGTGTATATATATATATATATAGTAAACGTTTTTAATAAAAATAGTTCTAAACTAACTTCCTTCGACATTGTGTTGATTGAGTCAACCATTGACTTTTAATATATATATATATATATATATATATATATATATATATATATATATATATATATATATATATATATATATATATATATATATATATATATATATATAAAACGTTTTTAATAAAAATAGTTCTAAACTAACTTCCTTCGACATTGTGTTGATTGAGTCAATCATTGACTTTTAAACTTGAGACATCCAATTTTTATAACTAATTAATTTTTTCAACTAATTACAGGCCTCGTTTGGCCCCACCTCCTCACCTCCCTACAATCCCTCTTCTCAATTTTTATTGTTGTTCATGACATTGCCACTAGACCATGTGCTAACATTATCTTTTGAGCACTCAAGTCTTCTCATGTACCAACTGAAAATGATTTAAATATCCTTTTCTTCAACTTCTAATAAAATATAACCTTTGAATTTGCTCTCCAAATCCAACTATATTCAAGCACTTACCCCTAATATTTTTCTCCAAAACTAATCATATAAAGCAGTTCTAAGAAGAAATCTGACTCTCTCTCTCTCTTTTAGTATTTATAGAGAGAGTATATTATTATAATATATATAGATTTACAACACTATCCAAAAACAGTTTTAGATATTTACAAATAAATGTATATTAGGATAAATTTAATATGTGTACATATATATATATATTAAACGTTTTTAATCAAAGTAGTTCTAAACTTCCTTCGATATTGTGCTGATTGAGTCAATCATTGACTTTTAAACTTGAGACACCCTAGTTTTATAACTAATTAATTTTTTCAACTAATTACAAGCCTCGTTTGCCCCCACCTCCTCACCTCCCTCCAATCCTTCTTCTCAATTTTTATTGTTGTTGATGACATTGCCTCTAGACCACGTGCTAACATTATCTTATGAGCAGGTCTTCTCAAGTCTTTTCATGTACTAAGTGAAAATGATTTAAATATCCTTTTCTTCAACTTCTAACCAAAAATATTAAAATCTCTTCAACTATACAATCAAAAGCTTTAAGATCATTCATCTTCAAGTTCTTCAACTATACAACTAACTATAGTTTACCCGCACTACAAGAAAATCCTTCCTCCATCCGTCTAATCTCAGTAGATCGTAAGAGCCCTCTAATCAGGTAAAACTTCTTTCTTCTCTTATTTATTATTATTTATTTTATTTTTTTTGAAATAGAGGCATCAATATCTTCTTTGAGTATTTCTCAGATTCACAAATCCATACCAGGGGCGGAGTCAAGATTTTGCCCACTGAGGGCAATCAAGAGTAGAAATGTTTTTGCGGGGACAACTAAGAGTGAAAAAAAAAAATTTAAATAATTGTGGGGTCATTAAGATTGGAAAAAAAAATTAAGGGAGTAATAGTCTAGATTTTTTTATCTACCCTAAATCCGTTCCTGATCGATACCCTCTTCATCTTTTATTTTTTGTTGTTTTTTTTAAATCTGCGCCTTGCATCCACAAACGAACCATCGTTTGGTTCGTTTGAATCTGATCCAGGAAGGGGGAGACTAAGAATCCTCATCATTTCCATCGATCTCTTCATTTGAACATTTACGCTTCAAAGTCGAATTCTAATGGTTCTTGTAAATGCAAGAATTGGCTCTACACTTTTCTCCTCTCCTAGCTCGGGCAGACCTGCAAATCAGGCCACTCCGACGATCAAGTTAGACAAATTGATCAGTATAGTTTAGTTTAGAGATAAGAAGAATTCGAACCTCTTTTACCCTTAGTCCTCTTCCTTTTATAAGCATTCCACTTGATCGTTTTCTGTGCCAACCTTTGAAATGACCCAAGGTAGTTAGTTTGCTAGGGGCAGTTAGCCCACTCCCTGATATGTCAGCTGCAGGGGTTTGTTGCAACTGCCCAGCCACTTCTGGAATAGTCAGAACTGATCTGACATGATGTGGGTTGTTAGAACTGTCAATCAGTGGCACATCTATCAGATCCACCTCGTCGACCTACACTGTCATTATCCGTGCTACCTAATCAATCGATGACTCAGGTCCGAGCTAGACATCCGCTCGCACCCCGGGGAGTTCAATCTACTGGGCCTACATATCAGGTCATCCGAGCCTTGGATACATACTTTCGAGCTTAATTTCCTGCCACGTGTCCACATTTAAGAATTTCCCCCACAATACCCCCTCTCGTGGGCTCGGGCAGAATGCTCGGGTGCTCGAGAATATTAATAAGACATTAAAAATTGACACGTGGCGTCCTCTCATTGGGTCTTAGCTGGGATCAATGATTTCTTTATGGCGAATCGTTACCTAGCCCGTTCATTTTTAGAGGGCGACGGTCGTTGGGGTTGCTCTCGTAAGGCGTGTCCTGCCTGTTGGTTTTTACGGCGTAATTATTATACAGAGTACACGTGGCGCCTGGAGAATGGCTTGATTAGCGTACAAAGAGGCGAACGGTCACATTGGATCTCTCAGCGTTTAATGCCTCATCATTATTGGTCTGAGAGACCCCGTCCGTTGATCTGAAGTACGCATCTCGAGGCCACTTGGGTCTATAAATACCCTGTTTATCTTTCGCCTTCACTTTCACCTTCATTTGCCTTGCCGTTACTCTACCCATCTGCCTTCTCCCGCGTCTTCCCTGCCTTCTCTCGTGTACCTGCTCGTACGTCTGCTGCGTCGCTGCACCACCGGTGACCTAAAGCCTTCAGTCTTTTCGCAAAGGAAAGGACAGAAGAGAAAAAGGTATTACACCCAAGGTCTCCTCCCCTCTCCTCTGAACCTTTTTTTTCTTCTTCTCTTCCAAATGGCCAGGGGGAAATCTCAGTCCCCCGCTCGCCCTTCACTAGAGGTGGTTAGGGACACGTTTGGTGTCCCTAACTGCGTGCGTATGTCCTATGTGGATGAGACCGCTCTGCTCAGGGAAGGTGCCCCTGGAACCACAGTGGTACACTGGGGGCAACTTAGAGCAGGCCTCAGGGTTCCCCTAAGTGGGTTGACTCGGGAGGTTTTAAATTTTTACAAGAAGGCTCCTGGCCAGATGAGCGGAAATTTCTTCCGACTCATCAGTACTTTCAAGCACATGAACAGTAGGCTGGAGGACGGCCTCCAGCTCGGGCTCTAGGATATCAGGGCCCAATTCATCCTAAAAAAGTGCCCAAACAGGTCGGGCTTCTTCTACCTATCGAAGAGGAGAGGGAAGACGTCCTTGGTCGAGCTTCCTGACTCAGACAAAGAGTGGTTTTTGTTCCCGATCCAATTGTTCGGTCAGTGGGAAAGTGCCCCAGGCGATGAGCTTCCCCCCTTGGCCCGCTCCTCCTTTAACCCCCAAGGTGAGTCTTTGTTTCAAGATTCTTCTTCCTATTTTCTGAATTCTCCTTTTCAGTAACTGACTATCTGGTTTTGACTCTCGCAGACCCGAGCAAAGACAGGTTTCCGGGGGATTCAGTGGTGATTACCCACCTCATATCGAATTCCGACCTTTACAATTACACAACAGCCTTCCTTCCCCCAACCATCCGACCTTCAGACATGGCACTTCAATCCAAGTACCCTCCCCCGATCCTAGGCTCAGACTCCGAGGAAGAAGTTGCTGAGGTTGCGCCCTCCCCACCTGCCGGGGCCCCAAGGGTGGGGCGCGCCGCTGTCAAAGAAGAAGAGGAAGAGGAAAACCACCAACCTCTCCTGAAGAGGCTGAGGAGGGGGCCTCAAACTTCTGCAGCTCCAGCACTAGTACTGCAGTTGCCCCCTCCTCCTGCTGCCGACGGAGCAGGCCAACCAGTCGAGCCTTCACAAGCATCCTCGGTTGGTTCGACTCAAAGGGGAAATCTGCCCCCTCCTACCCCCTGGATGGTACAGCCATCGGTCAGGGGAAGGTTGGTGTCGGATAGGGACTCGGCCCTATCCGACCCGACCGTAGCCAGGGCAATCTTCGAAGATTCCGCGGGACGTGGAGAAAGTTAATCGAAGTTTTGTCGGTGATTCGGCAAAATTTTCAAACGACGCGTTCCGAGCTTTGGCTATGGTAAGCACCTTACTCTTCTCTTTCTTTTTGACTTGATACTATTTTCCTGCGCTTTCATCCTTCTAACGTTTTTTTCCCTTTCTTCCTATCAAGCACAACATGCCGTGGCCAAGCTCGTCGAAGCTTGCGATACCTCCGCGCATGACCTCCAAACCGCGGCGGGTGGCATTCTCCAGCTCCAGGCTAAGAGGGATATGGCTGCGGCCAGCTCCCAAAAGCTCCAAAAAAGCTTGGATAACGCACTATCCGAGCTGGAGTAGAATAAAGACCGCTTGGCTTTGGCAGAGGGAAAAATCTCATCATTAGAGGAGTTGGTAAAGGCGAAGGAGGCGGAGCAAGAGAGAGCTCTTCAAGACCAACTCAACTCCCTCCAAGCCCAGCTAGATTCCTCGGAGGAAGCTTGGGAAGCGGCCTACAACAAGCTAAAGGCAAAGCTAAGGAAAGCTGAGGCTGCTGCGAAGAAGCCGGAGGCGATTCCAGAAGTGATAACCGTCACTGCCCCTGACCTACCTGCTGAAGATTCAGCTGCTCCTACCGAGGATCAAACCCCCGATGAAGCCGAAGTCGTGATTGAAGCGGATGCATAATTTTTTCTTTTTTCCTTTTTGTACTATAATTTTTTGTAATGTAAACCTCTTTCACATTAATAGAATTACTTTTTGCGACTTTGGCATCATCTGATCTTTCTTTTTCTTTTCCTTTTTGTTTTCATATTGGGATCTGCTATTGAAATCCTGTTTGTGTTTTGGCCAACTTTTTACGCTCCTCAATTGGGCTCGGCTCCTGTTAAGGGGCCGAGGCTTTGCCCTTAGTCCAACTCCTCAGTTGGGCTTGGCTCCCGTGAAGGAGCCAAGGCTTTAGCTCCGAACCAACTCCTCAGTTGGGCTCGGCTCCTGTTAAGGGGCCGAGGCTTTGCTCAGGCAGCAGGCAAGGATTGCTAAGATAACTGTTTATTGATAGTATTTCTTCAGATTGAATACATTCCATGGTGATTGAATTACATCCCCCGTTGATGTTTCCAAATAGTATGCGCCTGATTCCCCAACTTTACTTACAATGTAGGGTCCTTCCCAGTTAGATCCGAGTTTTCCACTATTAACCTCTTTGGTGTTGGAAAACACTTTTCGAAGCACCATATCACCGACTTGGAATTTTCGACGTCTTATTTTCCGATCATAAGACCTTTTTAACACTTGCTGGTATCGCGCCAATCTTTCCACGACCCTCTGTCACGTCTCATCCAACCAGTCCAAATTCCGAACCACCATCTCGTCGTTCAGGCCCATCTCCGCCACTTGTGTTCTTATGGTAGGAACCTATATTTCAGTCGGGATAACGGCTTCGGTCCCATAGGCTAGCACGAATGGAGTGAAACCTGTGGCCCTTCTTGCTATAGTTCGATAAGCCCATAGGACATTGTGTAGCTCGTCCAGCCATCTCTCTTTATGTTCCGCCAACTTCTTCTTTAAGTTCCCTAGGATTGTCTTGTTGGATGCTTCAGCCTGCCCGTTACCTTATGGATACCTCGGTAACGACTGAAGTGATCGGATTCCGTACTCCCTGAAGTATGATTGCACGCGATTGCCTTTAAATTGTGTTCCATTATCGGAGATCAACGCATAAGGGATTCCGAACCGAGTTATAATGTGTTCCCAAGTGAATTTGATAACCTCTTCTTCTCTAATTCTAGTGAGGGGAACAGCCTTGACCCATTTAATAAAATAATTGTTGCTACAAGGATGAAGAGCTTACCCCCCTTTTCCCGAGGTAGAGGTCCGACAATGTCCATTCCCCATATTGAGAATGACCAGGGTGACTTCATGGGGTGGAGCTCGCTGGCTGGCTGCAAATGCATGGGGGTATGTTTTTGGCATCTTTCGTAGGTCCTTACGTATCTCTTACAATCTTCCTGCATCCTGGGCCAGAAGTAGCCATGGTTGATCACCTTATTGGCAAGTGATCGTCCTCCCGAATGGTTACCGCAGATTCCCTCGTGGATTTCCCCCATTATGAGCTCGGATTCTTCCTTTGTGAGGCATTTGAGCAGTGGTCCCCCGAATGACATCCTATAGAGCTCTTCTCCCACAAGTGTGTATTTACCGACCTGCCGTAATAATTTTCTTGCTTCCGCCTTGTCTGCTGACAGCACCTTCGAGTGTAGATACTACGTGAACTCTTCTATCCATCCCGAGGTTCGTCCAACCTGTGCGCATTCCCTTTCACCGTGTTCTATGCTTGCTTTAGGCAGGAATTCCACCGGTAAAGACCGTCTCTTCGTTTCCCCTAGCATTGAGGCGATGTAAGCCAACGAATCTGCGTGCCTATTTTCATCCCTCGGTATTTGACATATCTCCACTTGGTCGAATTTCTCAATTTCCCATTTTACTGAGGCCAGATATTTCGACATGCGTTCATCCTTTGCTTCAAATTTCCCATTGCACTGGTTTGCTATAAGTTGGGAATCAGTACATAACTTTATTTGGTCGATTTTTAATTCACTCGCCATTCTCAGCCCCTGGATAACTGCCTCGTATTCAGTCTCATTATTTGATGCCACATACCCGAGCTTGATTATCTTTTCCAGTCTGTCATTGCTCGACGTTATAAGCACTATTCCGACCTTCGAGCCTGAATAATTTGACGAACCATCGACGAACATCCTCCAGCCCGCTCGCTTGTCCCACAACTCTACTTCTTCCGCCCCTTCGTCTTCATTCTCCAACTCTTCCCAGTTCGGATCTTCGACCGGAAATCAGCGAGGAAGTCTACCAACACTTGCCCTTTTAGTGTCGTTCGTGACTCAAACTTAAGTCATATTCGCCGAGAATTACGGCCCATCTTGTCATCCTCCGAGACTTTTCAAACCTGTGCATCATTTCTTTCAATGGGCTGTCCATCACAACTCGGACGCGGTGCTAGAGGAAATAAGGCCTAAGCTTGTGTGCTGAGTAGACGAGTGACAATCCCATCTTCTCCGTCTTGGTGTATCTCGTCTCTGATGGGCCCCGCGTTTTGCTGACATAGTAGATAAGGTACTCCCGTCCCATGTCGACTTTAAAGAGAACTGAGCTTACCGACGATAAACTTGTTGCCAGGTAAACTCCCAACTCCTCTCCTTCTTCCGGAGAGCTAAGGATCGGCGGCTGTCCCAAATACTTTTTCAGGTCGCTAAATGCTGTCTCGCACTCCGCACTCTAGGTGAAGTTCTTTTCTTTTTGTAATAACTTGAAGAGTGGACGGCATCTGTCGGATACTCTGGAAATAAACCTGTTCAGCGCAGCTATTCTCCCTGCTAATTTCTGCACCTGCTTTTGGTTACTGGGGCTCGGCATTTCCACCAACGCCCGGATTTGATCTGGGTTGGCCTCAATGCCTCTCCTGGTGATAACGTGCCCGAGGAATTTTCCTGAAGAACTGCGAATACGCACTTTTTCGGATTCAGCTTCATTTGAAAACTTCGCAACCTGTCGAAAGTTTGCTCGAGATCTGTCAAATGGTTTTCCACTTTCTTATTTTTTACTAGCAAGTCGTCGATATAAACCTCTACAGTCTTTCCGATCAATCCTTCGAACATTCTTGTCACGAGCTTCTGGTAGGTGGCCCCAGCGTTCCTCAAGCCAAACGGCATGACCTTAAAGCAGAACAGCCCTTGCTCGGTGATGAATGACGTTCGCTCCTGATCCTCCACTGCTAGGGGGATTTGATTATACCCCGAGTAGCCATCTATAAATGACATTCTCTCATGCCCGGCTGTAGCGTCGACCAGTCTATCGATCCTTGGCAGCGGGAAACTATCCTTTGGGTATGCCTTGTTGAGGTTTGTAAAGTCGATGCACACCCTTACTTTCCTGTCCTTTTTTGGCACTGCCACTATATTGGCTACCCATTCCGGGTAATCTACTTCCCTGATGAATCCGGCCTTCAAGAGTTTTTATATTTCCTCATTTACCCCTTGTCTTAGACGGGGAGACAACCTCCTCGACTTCTATCAAACGAGTCGGAAGCCTTTATCAATATTTAGTCTATGGCATGCCACCAAGGGGTCAATCCCGGACATATCCCCCATCGACCATGCAAACACGTCTTTGTTTGCCCTTAGAAGATGGAGCAATGCTGCTTTTTTCCTCTCGCAACATTGTGGTGCCAATACTAACCAGCTGTCCTCCGTCATCGTCGAGGTCCACCGCTTCCACTTCCTCAACTGTTGGCCTCCACTCTTGCTGTGGCTTCTTCTGTAATTCTACGATGTCTCTCCTCCAGTTGGTGGTTCCTTTCTCTTCTTTTGAGGAATGGTCTCGACTTTCCGTCCTTGTTTTAGGGACAGGTGGAAACACCGCTGTGCCATTTCCTGATCGCCCCTTATCTCCATCATCCCTTCCTTGCTTGGGAACCAAATAACCTGATGATAAGTTGAAGGGACTGCCCTCATCTCGTGTATCCACCTCCGCCCGATGATCGCGTTATAGGCTGAATCCACATCTATTACCACGAATCTTGTCATTATCACTCTTGACCCTGCTATGATTGGGAGCGTGATTTCTCCCACCTAACTGCTCGGAACCCTATTGAATCCATAAACAAGGGTTGGGGTCGGTTCCAAGCTTTCTGAAATCCCCATCCTCTTTGCCGCTTAAGAAAAGAATGTCCATTGCACTCCCCGAGTCCACCAGTATCCTACGGAGCTCGACATTCTCAACTGAAAGTGCGATCACTAGTGCGTCCTGATGGGGTTTTGCCGTTCCCCTCAAGTCGTCTTTCGTGAAAAACAATCGCCCGGGAATCCACTCCGTTGCTCGTCGTTTCTGCTATCCGTACCCCTGATGCTATGCTGTTGACTCTTACCATATGTCGGATCTTTTTTACTCTCTCCCGAATCTCCTGCCTTAAAGACATTTCGGCCCCCAGCATCCCTGTGATGGTATGAACTATCCCGCATTCTTCTGTTTCTTGACGTCCTCCATTGGTCGACCATCTTTGTTCGGGTTTCCGTTCGACTCTCTCAACAGTTTCCCCTCTTCTCCCTCTTCCCGCCAAGACATACCTCTTGAGCTTCCCTGCTTCGACCATATCCTGAATGATATGACGCAACCTGTAACAATCCTCGGTAGGGTGGTCCTCGGGCTCATGGTACTCGCAGTATGGTTTTCCGGGTTTCCCCTTATACCCCCGAGGTGGCTGAATGAAATCGGGTTCGCTCTTTATGTGCCTCAATATCACAGATAATTTCTCGTTGAGCGGTGTATACGCTTAGCCTCTCTTCCACCTTGACTGCTCATTCGGCTCTCTTTGCCTTTTCTTGCTTCCTTCCCCTCCGAGATTGGTCGGTGCTTTTGGTGTCTCAATGTCTCCCTCGCTGTTGGCTACCGTCTGAGCACTGCGTCTCCTGCCCTTCACGGATTCCTCCACAAGGATGTACTTCTCCACCTTTAAATACAAGTCTTCCAGGCGGGTTGGGTCAGATTTGATCAATGACTCATGCAACCATGTTCCCGGAATGACTGCAGCGATGTACGCCGCTCAGGCGGTTGCCTCGTCCATGCCTCTACATCCAACGCCTTCGTTCGGAAACGAGTTACGAATGACCGGATACTCTCCCCGATCTCCTGTCGAAGGTTAAACAGAGTGTTAACTCCGACCTTTTTCCTTCGCAAGTGGACGAACTGCCCAACGAACGTTTCTAGCTCGAAAAAGTTCGTAATGGATCCAGCTGGTAAAGCCTAGAACCACATCATGGCCCCGAGCCTCAGGGTTGATGGGAATAGCTTGCAGAGTAGCGAGTCATCGTTCTGGTACAGCACCATCTAGCTTTTATAATGTAGAATATGGTCCATAGGGTCACGCGTTCCGTCGTAAGTTTCAAACTTCGGCATATGGAACGTTCTGGGTGGTTCCAAGTTCATTATCATCAGTGAGAACGGTGTCCCCTTGAGCTCTCGGATTGCATTCCGTACCCTTTGCACGGGATCTTTTCCGCGTGCAAGTTCCTCGTCCCTCCTCCTGAGCATTTCCTCCACTTCCTTCCTCGTCATTGTCTCCTTAACTTCTGAGCTTCCTTGCTGCATTTTGACTGCTGCTGAATCTTCAGTCCAATCTGTCTCTGTCCGTGCCATTCGAACAACATCATCAATACTTCGCTCTAGACCTGGGCCTTCTTCGATTTCCACGCGCTCGCCTAGCCTTTGCCTAAGCTCCTCATTTTCCCTTCTTATGTCTGTTATTGAAAGCGCCATCGATCCGCGGGGTGCGCGGATCCACTTTTGACCCTTGAGGTTTGGTCTAGGAACCAAACTGACTCTAAAATGGATAAAAAAAGAACTAATCTACTATAGAAATCTGAATCCGGGGATCATGTTACGGGGTTGGAAGGTGTTAGGCACCAACCCCGCCCGGCCAATGCCGGTCTCTACTTATCCCAAATAAATCTATATCGCTAATGATAAACCTAGATTAAAAAAATAATAAAAAAACTTACCTTTGATCTGTAAAAGTGTTATTCCCTCAGATCTGGTGAAAACGGCTCCTTGTACCGTGTTCCTTACTTCGTTCTATCTCCGGATCTGATTCCTGATCTCCGAGGTAAGGTATCTCCTTCTTGGATCTGGGTGCTTCAAATTTGTTGTGGATTTTTGGAATGTTTTTTAGAGGTTTTTAGGTGTTTTTTAGGCTAAAATCGAAGTAGGGATGTTAGGGAAGGAGTTGGGGCTCCAAAATTAGGGTTTTGGAGAGGTTGTGGAGGCTTCTTCACCTACTTTTCCTAGGATTTTTTCTTTGATACGAAAATAGGGTGTGTAGGCTCCTATTTATAAAGTTTTTTAGGAGAATTAGGGTTTCATTAGGGTTTCTTTTAGGGTTTCAATTAGGGTTTAGACTTTGGTCTCATGAGATGGACTTAGTCTTTAAGGTTTTAATTTAGGGTTTTGACTTTTAGTCTTATGAAATTGACTTGATTAGTTTAGATAGGGTTTTGATTTAGGGTTTTGACTTTTAGTCTTATAAGATTGAATTGAATAGTGTTTTGATTTAGGGTTTTGACTTTAGTCTTATGATATTGACTTTAATACTTTGACTTTAGTCTTTTTTGGTTGACTCTAATGTTTTGACTTTAGCCTTACTTGACTTTAGTCTTACTTGATTGACTTTAATGTTTCTTTTTACATTTTTTAATGATTTATTTATTAATTTCAAAAATTTTGATTATTAAAGTTGTAAAATTACCGTTTTACCCTCAGAGAGGATTTTTTACGTTTTAAGTCATTTTTCAATGTTCCAAGATGTTTTGGAATCAGTTTCTCGTAAGGAATTCAATGGAAAAGTTGATTTTTGTCATTTATAAAAAATTTTGTGTGAAATGATCGTGAATTTTATGAGGGGTATTTTCGTAATTTTATCAAATTTTGTGAAAATTGGTGAAATGATTTATTTGATTTCGATTTGTTGTTTTATGTGTTTGAATGTGTTTTCCTAAGCGTAATGTAGGCTCTAGGGTTGTTTTGATGTTAGGGGTATTTTGGTAATTTGATCATTTTTAGTGATTTTTATCGTGAAGCTTCTTTTTGGTTTGCAAGATGATGATTTCTATGTTTCTGGGGTCGTATTTTCCTAGTGTAGCGTGATTTCTAAGTTTTGTCAGTTCGAGATACCTCATCCGGATTTCTGGTAACAAAATGAAGCATTGGAATAAACATCCATCATTGGGAACCTTTGCGATCGGGTTGACGAGTTGATTAATCAGGCGAGTGCAAAAATGAGGTGTCTACCGTTATCTCATCATTCTATTTCTCCAATCCCCTGTGCATTTCCTCCTTCATCTCCGTGAGTAAGTTGTACATTGCGAGCATAGGGTCTTAGGCGTTTGGAGGTGAATCTGCTGGTAAGGGATTCGATGGCTCTCCGCGTGTCTCGCCTCTAGGTCTTCCCATATTGGTCGTTTTTCTCCTTGTAAGTTTTCCATAGACTGTGCCAAATTGTAGATGCAAGAATTGGCTCTACACTTTTCTCCTCTCCTAGCTCGGGCGGACCTGCAAATCAGCCTACTCCGACGATCAAGTTAGACAAATTGATCAGTGTAGTTTAGTTTAGAGAGAAGAAGAATTCGAACCTCTTTTACCCTTAGTCATCTTCTTTTTATAAGCATTCCACTTGATCGTTTTCTGTGCCAGCCTTTGAAATGACCCAAGGTAGTTAGTTTGCTAGGGGCAGTTAGCCCACTCCCTGACATGTCAGCTGTAGGGGTTTGTTGCAACTGCCCAGCCACTTCTGGAATAGTCAGAACTGATCTGACATGATGTGGGTTGTTAGAACTGTCAATCAGTGGCACATCTGTCAGATCCACCTCGCCGACCTACACTGTCATTATCCATGCTACCTAATCGATCGGTGACTCAGGTCCAAGCTAGACATCCGCTCGTACCCCGGGGAGTTCAATCTACTGGGCCTACATATCAGGTCATCCGAGCCTTGGATACATACTTCCGAGCTTAATTTCCTGCCACATGTCCACATTTAAGAATTTCCCCCACAGTTCTTGATCGCGTTATCAGTTCAACAATTGAGAAGATGAGAGACTGTTGAAAGCTTTGTGTTCAACTTGTGGTGAGAGTTGGTTACACCAAAGAAGACGACAACATTTTGCAGATCTTCCAGGAATCGATTTGCTTATTCGAGACCAATTTCTTGATCCGCATTTATGAACGAGTTTCTGCAAGGATTCGTCTTCTTCTTAACTTCCTGTACCTTTGATCCGATCTAGATTTTTTTCTCTCACTCTCCTTCCTTCATTGATGGATGCGAGTTCTGTAAAGCCTTCGACGGAGGGTTTATAAGTTGGTAGAGATTCTATTAACACACTGAATGTTACTGGTAACAAACCAATCGGTTTTTATTTTTATTTTTTAACACACCGACTTTTACTTGTAACAAACCAATAGGTATTTTTTTTTAACACACCGACTTTTACTTGTAACAAATCAAAGGGGTGGCTGTTTGCACACCAAAATAGTTCAATACACCCACTAATATGCAGATTTGTATGCACATTCTCACACAGCCATCTTTTTTCTAGTTCACCGACTTATTCTTGTTGAGTTGAGTCGTTGAAAATCTTGAGTTAATCTTAGGAGACTCACATTTAGTTGTGACCGAGTCACCTCAAATTTAACTGAGCTGATTGGAGAGGATTCACTGTGGGCCTCAAATTTGTTGGATACAAGCCCAAATTGAGACTTTGTTTTCAAACTTCAGCCTCGAATGCCTAAGAAGCTGGTTTTTTTTTTTTTTTTTTAATTAAGAAACCTTTAGGATTCCTCATTGATTTAGATAGGGCTCTTGAATTGAATCCTTTGATTATTTGAATTTGAACTCTCTTATTCGTAAGAGATATTCTTCTTTTCCAATTGAAACTCCTTGGACATTATAAACTTGAAGATATTGTTCCCTTTCTTTCAATTCGGTTTTTTTTTTTTTTCACATTGCTTGGTTCAGATTCTCTCTTGATCGTTGGAACGTTGGAGGCAACGTAAATCATGATTTTTTAAGGTAATGCACATTCATTCCCTTTGTTTCTCTTTCTAATTTTTCTTTGTAAATGGAAACAAAGGGTGCACCCAAGTCTCCCATGCCACTGTGTATATATACTTGAATTGGTTCACGAATCCTCAGTATTTAGTTGAAACACAAGAATCTTGATCCAAATTCAATAATATGGATATTTTGGGGTGGCCATTCAATTTCTTTCATGTACATATTTGTACAATTTGCATAGTTTTATTATTTTTATTTGGATCATATGATCGTCTGTTATGTCAAGAGCTTGGTAATTTTGATTTTAACAACTAGCGACTTTGGTCCTCGTTACTATGTCTTGGCAACTAAGAGCTTTAGTCCTTGTTATTGCTTCTTAACAACTTAAAGCTTAAGTCTTTGTTATTGCCAAAAGGATAATCTCCCAAACTTAATTTCAAGTACCATTTGTTCTTGTACATAATGATTTGCAACAAGGTGAATTAATCAAGAAATTAGTAACCATTCTTGTTAGTTAGTTTTCGGTGTAGCTATTTATTTGTCGTACACAAGAGCGGACAATACCACCTACCTAGAGGTGTTGAGTGATGAGAGATGTACAGGTTGGTTGGCTAGTCTCCAAAGCAGTTGTTTATTAGTGGTACTCGGGGACGGACAACGCCAACTGGTTAGAAGCGCCACGTAATGAGAAACATATACATGTCGATTTACCAGTCTTCAAAGTAACTGTTTATCAGTGGTGCTGAGGGCAGACAATGCCAATTAGCTAAGAGAATCACGTGATGAAGGATTTGCACATGTCGATTGGCCAGTCTCCAAAGCAGCTATTTATCAGTGGTGCTTGGGGGCGGACAACGTCAATTGACTAGAAACGTTATGTGATAAGAGACATATATACATTGATTGACCAGTCTCCGAAGCAACTGTTTATTAGTAGTGCTCGGGGGTGGACAACGCCAACTAGATAGAAGAACTACATGATGAGAGATAGCAATACACTGATTGGCTAGCTTCCAAAGCAGTTGTTTATCAATGGTGCTCGGAGGCAGACAACACCAACTGATACCAGAGCATTATTGCATAAGATGATTTTTTTATTCATATTCTTATATACCTTTAGTCAATGTGACACTAGTACTTAGTGTGACATGTCATTTTTGAATAAGTGTGTTCACTCTTATTATTATTATTTTTATTCCACAAGAATGGCTAAAGATACTCTTTCCAAAGGTTTAAAGAATAAGAATCGTTCCAAATGGAGTTTACCACATGAAGGTTGGGTAGATGACCCTGCGGATCCTTCTTAGAAGGGAAAATGACTTTACTTTCCCCATTTTATGATAATTGGTCATTAAAGGGGAGGGAATATCCCATTTGCAGAGTTGAGGTTTATCATGCATACACCGATGATCAATTCTTTGAAGGTACAAGATATAGAAAAGGGACACATCACTTGATATGGTGGCTTTAAGTGAGTACCCTTCCACAATTGATGTACTTTTTGGAGATGAGATTGATATAGAGCGTCAATCATCTTTATGTCATCCTTATTATGATCAAGTTTGAAATTATCCACAACCTATTTTGGCATAGAAAATCATACAACATTTCACTCGATGGGACTCAAATATTGATCATCGAGGTGACATTCAATATCTTAGTGATTTTTGGGATTGGAACTTGGATGTGAGCCATAAATTATAAAGTAAAAAAAAAAGTCAACAATACAGTCGTCCTAACAACATATATCAGGCTTTGTGTGAGGTTTGGTGTCCTGAGACCAATACTTTTGTGTTCGGTTGTGGAGAAGTTGACATTTCTTTATGGGAAATGCAGAAGATTTCTATTTTTTTTTTATTACGAGTGAGTATTATGAAAAAGCAATTCCCAATTTTGATAAATTCATGGGTTGTAACGGTATTTCAGGGCTTCCTCTTTCTTGTTAGTATCTGTTTAAGGCATATGTTTTACTTATTTTTTGACAAGGAAAATGACTGTGCTAGACATAGTGAGTGGCTTGATTTCTGGTACACTAAAATTAAATGGATATTTAATCCTCATTTGACAATGAAGTACGAAGAAAGGGTAAAATCATTCTACTTTAATTGTAATAGCCGTTAACATCTTAAAACGAAATTGTGAAGATCATTTTCTTCTTGAGTTATTTTGGTTATAGGGATCGTAAAGATGGAGAAAATTCATTTATCTGACTCGACTTTCCTATGAATCAAAATGTTAAAAATGAAGCTATGACTACTGTCTATCTCTCATTGTGGTTGTGTCGCTTTGTTTTCCCTTGTGAAGGTAGTGATGTCCTTCATCCAAACACTTTCAAGATAGCAGCATTGATGGCTTGAGGTACTACATTCAGCTTGGTACCTCCACTTCTGTGTTGTTTGTACAAAGGTCTGACTCAAACCTATTAAGGTATGAAAACACAAATAGTTATAGGTGCTTCCTCGACTTATTACCCCTTTTACTATTTGGGTAGGTTGGACTTCATTTTCCTTAAAGAGTATTTGGTGACCTTAATGTTAACTATGGATCTTCACATTTGGTTTACACAATTGGTATTTTCAACTCATATTTCTGTTGGGAAGATAGTGCTAAGGATGCAATGGATTTAACCTCAACATGAGTTCTAGTGATTTTAAATGACATCCTAAGGAGGTTTGGCCGTCAAAATGTGATAGAAGAATACAAACTGAAAATTATTATGACTCTTCTGAGATTCAAGCTTTCATAATAAGCTATCGATCTAGATTTTTTTTTCGTGTTTCGACGTGGTAATATTTGCGAGGAGGAAATGTACAGTCCTCACAGGTTTGCTCGTCAACAAGACTTTCATCAACATATTTCTGGAACTCTAATTCTTTTTACAAGATCTGTGGACGTGATAGAATCACACAATTTGTGATTGTCTTTGACCCAAATAAAGAGTTGAGTCAACTTTTTTATTCCCCTGAAAATGCAAGACATGATTCGACAATTTGATAAGAGTTACAAAGATTAGTAGGTTTAAAGACATAGTGCCTCACTTAAATGCCCTTGATTTCCATCTTCATGAGGAAAACGTATTCACTCCGAACTTCAATTTTGATAGAAGGAAAGGTGTTGAAGATCGTGATACAAGTCGTGTTTTGTTTAATACTCAAAAACCTTCTTGAAAAAGAAGAATATAGTAGACGAGTATTGATGAAATGCAAAAAGTTGTTAAAGAGCCTATATTGAAATTGCATTTCAAAAGAATGTTGCCTACTTCAACGACTACTCAAACAGAACAAGACAATATTCTTGGGGTAGATGTAAACTAGTTGCTCAGACTGAGTCTAATGATACGGGTGCAACTCTAGGTAGGCAAGAAGTTGAAGTTGAAAATGATGTGTCTCTTAAGAGAGGTAATTTTACGTCATTTCACACTTCTTATATATATATATAGGGTCCCGTTCAGCAACAAACATTTTGGCAAAACATTTTTCAAAACATGGGTTAGAGGTTTTGGAATGGGCTGATTTTTGGTGAGGATGATCTCTACGGTGAGGAGATCATCCTCACCAAAAATCAGCTCATTCCAAAACTTCTAGCCCCAGTTTACAAATTGAAAAATCGTGGACCGTCCATTTTTTGTAGACCATTTTTCATGGGATTAGAAGTTTTGGAATGGGCTGATTTTTGGTGATGATGATCTCCTCACAGTAGAGATTATCCTCACCAAAAATCAGCCCATTCCAAAACCTCTAACCCATGTTTTGCCAAAAATGTTTGTTACTGAACATTTCCCATATATATATATATATATATATATATATATGGGTCCCGTTCACCACCCTACGCTTTACCCTATACTTTACCAAACGTGTTTTGTCCTACAAGGGTTAGAAGTTTTGGAATAGGCTGATTTTTGGTGAGGATGATCTCTATGGTGAGGAGATCATCCTCACCAAAAATCAGCCCATTCCAAAACTTCTAACCCCATCAAAAATGGTTTACAAAAAATGGACGGTCCACAATTTTTCAACTTGTAAACATGGGGCTAAAAATTTTGGAATGGGCTGATTTTTGGTGAGAATGATCTTCTAATCATAGAGATCATCCTCACCAAAAATCAGCCCATTCCAAAACTTCTAACCCATGTAGGACAAAACACGTTTGTTAAAGTTTAGGGTGTTGAACATTTCCCTATATAAATATAGGGTCCCGTTCGCCACCCTAAGTTTTACCCTACACTTTAACAAACGTATTTTGTCCTACATGAGTTAGAAGTTTTGGAATAAGTTGTTTTTTGGTGAGGATCATCTCTATGATGAGGAGATCATCCTCATCAAAAATCAGCCCATTCCAAAACTTCTAACCCATAAAAAATGGTTTATAAAAAATGGACGGTCCACGATTTTTCAACTTGTAGACATGGGGCTAAAAATTTCGGAATGAGCTGGTCTTTGGTGAGGATGATCTTCTAATCATAGAGATCATCCTCACCAAAAATCAGCCCATTCCAAAACTTCTAACCCATATAGGACAAAACACGTTTGTTAAAGTGTGGGTAAAGCTTAAGGTGTTGAACATTTCCCATATATATATATATATATATAAAATTCTTTTTTTGCGATTTAATTATTCTCGTAAGATCATCAATTGATGTGCACTTCGTTGTCGATTTGTTTGACTTGAAGGATTTAATGAACATTCCTGCCTTTTCAAGTATGGGAGATGTTTGGAATGTCAGTCATCTTAGCAGAGGAGTTTTGAACTTAGTTGGTACTGAAGACCTCTCGAAGAGTAATGGGGATGAGATTTCTTCCTATCCTCACCAAGTTCACATGGTATTCCATCAACCTCAACTACACGTCGACTCCTGTCACATCAGCATTACTTATTTTCAATAAGTTGGTTGATTTATCCGTGATTGCCCAAAGCTACGTGGGATGTTTATTGTTTCTACCCAAACTTGACAAGCTTTCTTACATAATAGTGACATTGATTGATGTGTACAACAAACACTTCATAGAGCTATGAATTCCTTCGATCCAGGGTTGAGTTGATGCTTAATATTGGTTTTTCCAATTTTAGATAATGACAATTTCTTCATATGTCTACAATCGCATCCTTTCAAGGATGTTTTCAGAACTGATCTTGTGCCTTTTGAGAATTTCTTTGAGTCGCTTATACTTGAAGTGAAAGCATATCTTTCGAGACGAGAGAGAGCTTTATCATCTTTGTCAACAGATGATAGGGATCTTCAACTATCTGTTATGGACCAGAAAGCTCAACTAAAACGTCAGTCAGTGGATAGTTTACGCACGTAATTAACTGAGGCTAAAGAGAAAATAGTTGAACTGCCTAAAAGAGAAGCTGAGTTAGAAATTCAGTTGACTCAAATCAGAGAGATGCTGCCACAAGTTATTGCTTCTGAAGAGTCGCTTTTAGTATCCAAGTTCAAGAAGAGGGGGAGACTATACTTATTATCGAAATTGAATGCATCTTTCTAATGCTCTTATCATTTATGAAAACGAAGTAGCTGCTTGCGAAATAGAGGAGTCTTTGAAGAAGAAATTTTGGACGCTTACTTCTTTGTATTAAGCTTATCTTTTTCCTTTTTTATCATTGTATGGGATTTATGAAATTATGACATTGTTTATTTCATTTGAAATCAATAAAATTTCATTCTTTCCTTATACAAGTATTTTTTTATGTGATTGAACTTGAAGTAACTTTACAAGCTGTCTACATTCCCAAAATAGGATCAAACCATAATATAGTTCAAATAGATAAGACTCTGAATTTTTCTTAGACTGCCCTCTCGGATTTTCAATCTAACGAACTCTTTTATTATTTTATTATTTATTTTATTTTATACTTTTTATTTTTATTTTTTTTGGACCGTTCACAGTTTTAACTCATGCGGGTCAAGAGTATCATCTAGTTTAGACTCATATGATAATAAGCATTGTCAGATAGTTTATATTTCTGTTGAAGAATGTTGTCAAACAATTTAGGCTCGTGCCGATTAGCATTGTCAACTAGTTTAGGCTTGTGCCGAGGAACATTCTTCTTTTAAGCATAGTATCGTCTGAGGAACTTGTCGTTGATTGGACCAAGACGTAATCCTTCCAGTATTACAAGAAGGTACGCGCCATTAGTGTACACATTTTTCACCACGTGAGGTTCATCCCACTTTGGATCAAACTTCTTCCCAAAAAGGTGCGAGAAGATGATTAGTCATTGTACGACGAGCACTAAATCACCAATTTGGAAGGAATGTGGTCGAACTTTTTTATTGAATACACGCGACAAATGGACTTGGTAACACTCTAATCATTGTTGTGCTTCCAATCTATTTTTGTCCAACATATCAAGTTCAATTAGATGTAACTTGCCATTCTCATCACAAGTTAGACCTTCTTGAATTGCAATCCTTAGTAAAGGTATCTAACATTCCAAAGGAAGGACAACTTTAACTCCATAGACCAATGAATAAGGTGTTGTTTGCATAGGGGTGCCGTACGAGGTTTTATATACCCATAATGCTTCCCCAATCCATTCATGTTAATCTCTCTTTGATTTTGAGACAACCTTCTAAAGAAGCTTACCAAGGTTTTTGTTAAAAACTTCGACAAGTCCATTTGTTGCAACGTTGTACATCGTGGAGCACCTCTGTTTGATGTTGAATTTTATGCAGAACTGATCCATCAAGGTATTGCTAAAAGATTTCTCATTATCTATCATAATATATCATGGAATTCCGTAATGAAAAATCATATTACTTTTAATGAAGTTGACTACCGTCTTTTTCTTGACCTCTCGAAGGGGAACTACTTCAGCCCACTTAGAAAAGTAATTAATTGCGACGAAGATATAGAGGTGTTGCCTTGAAGTTGGGAGTGGTCCGACGACATCAAGTTCCTACCCATCAAAAGGCCAAGATGCAATGGCTTTAGTGGCTGGCGAATGTAATTCCTATGAAATTGACAAGTTTTACACCTTTTGCGTAATCTAAGGAATTTTTCACCATAATAGGCCATAAAAATCCCATCATCTTCAAACTATGATGGAGTTTCGGTTCAGACTGATGTGAACCACATACTCTAAAATGGGTTTTTTCTAATGTGTCTTGGATCATCTCCGAGACATCTCATTAAGATGTCGTCGAAAAAGTGAGGTGCTTATGATGTATTTCAATTTTGTGATTTAGATCGTCTAGCAATTTTCCATACTGTAGATAGTCGATAAGTAATTTTTCCAGTCTTTGATTTTAGATATTTCGACGGTGTTTGTTTAACGTGGCTCGTAATTTTCATTTGTCTGAGGAAGCAGTACCCACCTTTGATAGATAGGGATACTCATTGTCTCTCTTTCTAGTTTAGCCAAACTTGCAACAAGACTAGCTAAGGCATTAGCCTGCTTGTTTTCAGCTCTTGGTATATAATTGATAATGATATCTTCAAATTAACTTACGAGTTGTGCAGTATAGTGGTGATAAGGTACTAGCTCATGCTTTTGAACGTCATACTCCATTGAGAGTTGATTGATGACAAGTTGCGAGTCCCTGTACATACAGACTTGATGTAACTTCATCTCTAGCCCGAGTTTTAAATGGTCAGAGATTGATATTCTACAACATTGTTTGAATATAGTCTCGTTAAAATAAACGAGAATGGCAATACCTTATTTTGTGGGGTGACAAAAACTACACCTGCTCTCGTTCCATATTTTTTAGTTGCGCCATCAAATAACATTCTCTAAGCTGAAAGCATATCAATATAAAAGACTTCTTTATCATACAAGTTGTGAGACAATTTCCAGTCAATTGTAACATGATGATCAACAAGAAAGTCAACTAATGCTTGTCCTTTTACAAGCTTTTGAGGGATATAAAAAATCTCGAATTCTGATAAGAAAATGACCCATTTAGCTAGTCTTTCCGATAAGACTGGCCTTGTCATGATGTATTTGAATGGATCAACTTGTGGAGTGTGAGATAATGTATGATAACATATAATGATGAGTTTCTTCATAGCAATGATAAACGTTAAACACATCTTCTCGATGGGTAAATAGTTCACATCTACATTGACGAGAATTCGATCCAAATAATACAGCACGCCTTATTTTCCTTCATCATTTTCTTGAGCCAGCAATGCCCCCAGCAACATTTCTTGCGCATTGATATAGAGAATAAATGGTCTATCGAGAATTGGTGCAGATAGAACCGGTGGTTTGAGAAGATACTCCTTGATAATTTTCATAGCGTTTTCACAAGTTTCATCTCACTCAAATGATGTATCTTTTTTCATCAATTGACTAAAGAAATGATAACGTCTATCTAAATTTTAAATAAATCTACAAATGTAAGCAAGTCAGTCTCGTAGACTTTTGAGTTTATGAATCTTCTTTGTCGTCGGCATCTTTTGGATAGTCTTAATCTTATTTTGATAGATTGCAATGCCACAATGCTGAACCACGAATCCTAAAAATTTACCTGAGTTGACAAAGCACATTTAAATAGATTCATCTTGAGCTGGTATCTTCGAAGTCTGTTGAAGGTGTCAAGTAGATGTCGTAAGTGATCTTCCCTTTTTTTGGGCTTTATTAGTAGGTCATCAACGTAACATTCAACATTTTCATGTAGCATGTCACCAAAAATCTTTTGCATAATTCGTTAATAAATGGCACTAACATTCTTAAGTTCAAAAGGCATAACTTTGTAATAATATATGTCTTTTGAGGTACGAAAGGCCATGAGTTCCTCATCTTTTGGTGTCATTCGAATTTGATTATAGCTAGAAGATCCATCCATGAAAAATAAAGTCCCATGTCTTGTAGTTGCGTCAACCATAAGTTCAATGATTGTGAGCGAAAAGTCATCTTTTGGACACACATTGTTCAAGTTACAAAAATTTACACACTCAAATTTATCCATTCTTCTTTCTTAAAGGAATTATGTTGAAAATCCAGGTTGGATATTTTACTTCTTGAATGAAGTTAAGCTTTGATTAATTTGTTGACTTCTATCTCAATTTGTGGTACCAACTCTAGTTGAAAACTGCGTTATGTCTATTTTATTAGGCAAACTTTGTGTTTAACTGCGAGTTGATGAATAATAACTTTCAGGTCAAGTCCTAAAATTTGTAAGTCCAAGCAAAAATATCTATTCATGTAGCAATTTGAAATATTCGACTTCTTCATTATGACTTAGTAGAGCGTTGACGAACGTGGCTCGTGGTTCTTCCATTATACTGAGGTTTATTTTTGTAAAGTCATTGACAATGGCCTGTCCATCTTTTTCAAAGATCGATAGGGCATTTTCAAGTTATTTATCTGATGACGAGGAATTTTCTTCAAGGAATTCGTTAATGGTGATGTGATTTACAGAAACAACATCTTTGGAATTGTTTGTCTCCATAGTTGAATCTTGACTATAGCTCATTTGATTTGTAAAGATAATGGTGTGTCGTTTCACAACCAATGCGTCTGATATCAAGACCTCTAAAATTGCTTGTCGCTTCATGCAAGATGCAATAGTATTATGTAAGCCACTACTATTTCTATGCTCAACATGCTTATTCATTTGCTTGTGTTGACGTTGTGATTCCCTTTGTAGGTTAAACTTGACATTCTGACCAAGTCTAGATAATATAGATGCATGACGTTTATGAATTTTTGCATCGTGATGGTTATCTAAAGTACCCAATCGATCAAATATTGATATTATCGGGATGTAACCACTAATTCGATCAAAGATCGATGTGCGTGAGACTGGTGTTTCTTTTACCATCTCATCAATGACCTCAATTGTAATATATTGTGAAAAAGTCGTCTTCATCTCTCAAATTTTGATCGGAGCCTCGGACGTATAACCTAACCCTGCTCGTGTAAATGAGACTCTCTTTAACTCGAACAAGTCTGACTTGTGTTGCAGTTAAGCTATGAATTTGATCGGTTGGTGGTAATGCACCCAATTGTACAAGTTTACATTTTTCGTAACCAACAATTTCAAATAACTTTGAAGCTTTAGAACTGAACAACTTTTGGCCTTTACCTTTGCGAGATTGTCTTTATGGTTCTTCATGATTGATGTAGCTAGGGTAACATTTTTTCACGGGTGTCCTTATGATATAGGATTTCTAAAAAGGTGTAATCGAAAGGGTTAATTCTTCTTTCAGCATTCCAATTCAACTTTAGAGACAAAAGACTTAGACTTTAATGAAATCTCTTCAAAATGGGATTGTCCCATCTTCCATCGAGATTATATGGTACGTAATGAAATATCGGGGTTGACAACACAACTGTAGATGTCGCGTCCAACTTTGGTTGACTCACGTTGATCCGTTCTGTTTCTAGCTTATGTTTTTTTACTTGTTTTTTCTGAAGATGAGGAATATGAGAAATCTTCTTGGCATAATTTATGGTATGTTTTCCTTTGTCAACTTTTTTGCTTACTAAAAGAAGATACCAAAATTGGGAGTGCTTCTTAAATGATGTCGCCTCCTAAATAAAATTTTGTATCGACAAAATGCATTTCATTTCTGCCCTGTCGAACGGTTGATCTTCAGCTACTACACGTTTTTGCACACCGTCTTGGTAATACTTGAAGCACTGGTGTAATGTAGATGGTACTACTTCAGTTTTATGCAACCACGATCGACCGAGAAGCAAGTGATATGAGATTTTACAATCAATCACGTGGAAGAGCACCGTTAATACTAAATCTATGATAAAAAGCTTGACTTTTATCATATCAATAGCTCTTTGACCACTCAAGTTGAAGCCTTGAATCATCAACTTACTACAAGTAAGTTGAGTCGATGATATGACAACTTGTTTAATAGTATGAATTGGCATGATATATATATTGTAAAATCACAATCAAGGATGATTCTTTGAACTTTGTTTTCCCTTACATAACTCGTAACTTAAAGAGGCCTATTGTGAGGTTGAGACCCCAACTGGAGATCCTCATCAGTGAAGGTAATCATGGCCATACACATACTGTCTTGTTGTGGATTTATGTCAGGTTGAACTTCCTATTTTGATTTAGCTAAGCTTTGGTTTGAAGTGTGCTGAACTTTCTGGAGTTCACTAGAGAAATCCAAGTTGGCTTACGAATCTTTCATTTTTGAGATAATATTATCTTCCTCAAGTCTTTGATCTCCATCACTGGATGTAGTAGGATGCTCCTCGACTTATCATCAACATCACCTTCTAGGATTTTTGCTTCCACTTGGTGACATGAAACCGTGTAAACTTCCTTTAAGAGCTTCTTGGGTAAGAATTCTAAAAGAGTAACTAGCACACAGGGAGGTTGTTGAAAGATGTTTTTAGGGTCTGTCCTCTTTCATTTCTTTGAACCTGTACTTGGTTTTGACTTTCTTCTCTTTGGCTTTGGAGTCAGAGGAGTCAGCACGTACGTAAATCATCTTTTTCGACGAGTAACAATTGTCCACCCTTCGTCATCAACTAAAGCAGACTACGAGAGACTCGACTTTGAATTTGAAGCCGAATGAAATTATTGTCGTTGTTGAGGTGAAGTGGGAAGTGTGACGATCTTATCTTAATTTGGCCATGCCCCTAGCGTGGGATGGACTTTTTCAATGTTAGAACGTACGGACATGGGTTGTGGTAGTTGAGGTAGAACTTTTATCATTTGGGGAGATGGAGTCTCTGCTGCATATAGACTTGACAAGAGTATTGGACTAAAAGTTCCAAATGTGACAAAGGTCATATTAGAAGTAACAACATTTTTGACATAGTCAAACTCAATTTTTCATTAACGTGTAAAATCCATGATTTTTTCCTTGAAAACGAAGCATTTTCAATTGGATGACTAATTATCCTATGATAACGATAATACTTTGGATCATTGTTACAATATGTTTCCTCAGGTCGTTTGGGCATTGGAAGTTCAATGAGCTTCAATTTCAGTAGTTCTTTGAACATCCCCGAGACATCAACATCCGGAAAATGGTACCCTTTCGTCTCAAGCTCATTGAGAGTTTTTCAAGTTTTTCATTTTTCTTGTGTCGAATTAACTATTGACTGATCTTGACAGATTTGATGGTGGTGGTAGACAAAACTTCCTTAGTTTGGAAGGACTTATCATTCTTCTTATCCTGCCTTTGACACTTGCTCGGTCATAGAGTCTGATGTATAGCTATACTCTGCTCCATGTCATGGGCTTAAATAGCTAGCTCTTCGAAAGTATATAGCTTAATTCCTTTCAAAATGTAAAAGAGTTGCCAATGCATCCCTTAAATATACATCTCGATAACAAAAGAATGAGAGAGATGATCTATGCAGTTGAGGAAAAGATTTCTCCAGCGTTTGATATACTCGATGACCAGTTCATCATTTCTTTGTTTGACGACGGTGAGCTCTACCATACTTATCGTTCTTCTAGTGTTTTAAAAGTGACCAAGAAATACTCTTTCGAGTTGATCCAAACTATCTATTGAGTTAGGTTCCAAGTTGGTATACAAATTAAATGCATTACCACGGAGGGAGCGAACAAATTGTTTCACCATGAAGTCGTCGAACATATTGGCGTCGATGAAGTTAGCAATATGTTGTTTTGGATTGCAACTAATAACTTGAGTAGATTCAAAATTGGAGGAAAGGATTTTCCTACCTTTATCAATAGTGGTAGATGTGATAACGTTAATGCTGCGAGATGCCATTGATGCTTTTGTTGGTATTTTTGTAGTTGATTGGAAGATAAGAGGTTTAGATGGTCCCATCGGGCGTGCCAGAAATTTGTCAATAATAAATTTTATAAATTTACCTCGAGATTCGTGAAATAAGATCATAAATGATTTTATTGATTTGATAAAAATGAGAGTACAGATCTCATTGTTTTCCTCTGATTAACAGTCAAGTACAAAAAGATAACGTATGTAGCTCTCCGAGCTTCGTGCTTTATCGACTAAGAAAGTTGCTTTGATGGTGATTTTGTTTGTACTTGATCTTCCATAGATTTTCTTCTCTTCGGACGTTGCACTTTATTGGCTGAAAATGATTTCTTGACTTCCGGAGAAGGGCTTTACGCTTGATCTTCTCTTTAATCGGAGTCCGGATATTTAAAAAACTTTGTTTTGTCTCTAGATGAGGGCTTGAGAGCTTCTGTCTTCTAAGAGAAAGTGATCCCAATCCCCTCTTAATGAGAGAGGCTTTGATATTTATAGACTTAAGGATAATTGAAATTTTCAATTATGCCCCCTTATCTAACCGGATTTTACATAATCGGTTTAAATGATATTTGGTTATTGATCCAGGCCATTTTAATGGACGTTGAATTTAACCATGGGCTAACTCGTTTGTTGGGTGTATAAACCCAATACCTAATGCAGACCACTTAAATTAATTAGATCATGGGCTTTATCTGCGAAAGTCTAAAACCCAAGCTTGTAGGAGGCATATTCCCAGTTGATGGACTTAATTTGAATGCAATGCCCATTTATAACTTTAGGAACTTCATTTTCATTTATAAAATTTGTAAAGGCATCCTCAAAATTTTGGTGCCTACAGAGCCCAACCTATCTAACTTGCCCAAAATTACTTAACTTGGGCTAACCCAAGTTCAACCCAATTTTAGAAGCTCAATCTTGGGTTGAGCTTGGGTTAATGAATTCTAACCCAATGGTTGGGTTGAGTTGAGCTCGGGTTGACGGTTCTACAACTTGGGTTGAGCCTATGTTGATCCTCCAACCCACCCAGGTTGCAGTCCTACCTGTCCTCTCCCAAGTGTTTTTGGTGATTTAGATACATTGTTTTATTTTTTGAGGGATACCTATTTTTTTTTTTTTTTTCTTTTGAGTTAAGTGGGCAGCCTGCTACAAAATTTGAAGGAACACTCTTTGTTACAAGACACATGGTGTTTAGAATTTATTTCACACCCATACATTTCTGCCAAAATTTAAAATACTTCCTTGGAAATTTTCACATGTAATACATTGGAGAGGTTTCCTTCAAATTTTTTATGCCTGTTTCTAATATTTTTTTTTTTACCACCCGTGTTTGAAAAACAATTCCCTTTGAGATTTTAATCCTTCACATTTTGATTAACATTTCAGATGTCCCTATTTTTCCAAACTGATGACATGTCCCCCCTAACATTGTCATTCTTGTACTAATAAAAAATAGAGAGATTTACAGGCAGACCGTCTGTTGCAATTTTATTACAAGCATTCCCCTACTTTAAAAAGTTGGGCTAGCATGACTAACTTAGTATGATTTCAAATCTTACTAAAAGGTTACTGAGCCCACATGAAATCTAGATGGCTGTGGTGTTGGATTGCCAATGTCGTAATCCATTTGATCAAAACGACCCCTAGTAGGGATAAAATCTTACAAAGTTAGTAAGGAAAGTCTTAGTATTTTTAAAACATTGCTAGAAACATATGTTGTGTACCCCCATTGTATAAGAAATTGTAACTGACATTATTATTGACATTCAAATCAAACAGGGGAAGATAAGAAAAAAAGGGGTTACGGGAGGAAAGTATGGACTTCTCTGACCCGCTCAAGAAGCTTTGGAATGTATGGCAGATCCGGTTTTTAATTCTCAGTAGTACGATCCTTCAGATCTTACTCATCATATTGGCCCCCCTTCGAAAGGGAAAATGGTCCAAAATGGTACGCCCATTAATATGGACATTTTACTTGCTGGCTGACTCGGTCGCGACTTTAGCCCTTGGAAACCTCATCAATGCCCAAGGTGACAACTCACTTTGCCACGATAACAAGCAATCTATTAGTTGCGCCAACCACAGAGAACTTATGGCATTCTGGGCTCCATTTCTATTATTGCACCTCGGAGGTCCTGACACTATTACCGCTTTTGCTATCGAAGACAATGAGTTGTGGTTAAGGCATGCACTTTTGTTGATTTTCGAGGTCTTGACAACAAGTTACGTTTTTGTACGGGCACTCCCCATGAAAAGACTCTTAGTCCCATTTTTACTAATGTTTACGGCTGGAATTATTAAGTATGGTGAGCGAACTCGTGCTCTTTATCTCGCAAGCAAGAATGTTTTCAGGGATTCCATCGTTGGAAAATACGATCAAAATTACAAACCCTTGCAAGACTTCATAAATAAAAAAGCAGCAGCAGCTATTCGCAAATCACTGAGCGGCGTTGAAGTGGTAGAGGCGGCTCATCTTTTGTTCAAGAATTTCAAGGGACTAATTGTTAACATGATTTTCCCATTCGAAGGGTTGTTGTTCACTCGATCCTTCTTTCAGAAATTGTCGGCCACAGAAGCCTTTGAAGTAGTGGATGTCGAACTCGGATTCATCTATGATGTGCTCTATACAAAGGCGGCCGTGCTGCATTCTTCCATTGGGTACATTCTACGCGCCATTTGCTCCTTATCAATTTGGACTTCACTCTTACTTTTCATTTTCAGTCACAAGAACAATTATAATAAGTTCGACGTAGGAATTACATATGCATTGCTTATCAGCGCCATTGTCGTAGATGTTATAGCATTTATGATGCTCATCTTGTCCGATTGGACTATCGCGTCCCTAAAGACTAGCCACCACCTTAAGCCGATGGTCTCTGTGGTGCACAAATTTGTTCTCTTTCTTACCAGACCCAAGTGGTCAGAAACAATGTTACTGTATAATTTGATTGATGTCAGCCTCGTTCAGCGTTGGAGATGTGTAGATTGGATAGTAGACAAGTTTGGCATTGGAAATTTATTAGATTATGTGAAATATAAGCCCCGTGCACCAGTCACAAAAGAACTAAAGCAATTCATTTTCGAGGAGCTGAAGAGGAAATCTGATGAGTTTGCAAGTGATCTTGAGACCATGAAGAAGTTACACTCGAGTCGAGGTGATTGGGTTCTCAGAAAGCCGGATTGTCCCCTACAGCTCAAGGATCTTAAATGGAGTCTTGGAGGCGTAGAATTCGATGAGAGTCTTCTATTGTGGCACATTGCAACTGATATTTGTTACAACACTGATGAGCGCTCGGACAACCAAGAGACGGACCTAGAAACTAGTAGCACAAGTGACAACCGACTAAAGAGGAATAGACCTTACACTCACACTCAGAAAGAATACAAAGAGATGGGCAAGAACATAGCCGACTACATGCTATACCTCCTAGTGAATCAACATTTGATGTTATCATCAATTTTGGGGAATAAATTCCGTGGATCATGTGTCAGTGCTCAAAATTTCTTTCTTGGAGGGAATTCAAAGCCAAAGTCGAAGGAAGCCCGTAGACATTTACTAGAGAACATAAATGAACTCTACTCTCGTAACTCTGTCCTTTATAAGGCAGTTAATCTCGCGGAACAGCTCAATGAATTGCGAGATCAGAAGAAGAAATGGAGGATGATTTGTGAGGTGTGGGTGGACTTGTTATCTTATACTGCTAGTCAATTTAAGGAGCTTTCGCAGCTACGTAAAGGAGGAGAGCTTGTAATATTTGTACGCTTCTTGATGTTTCACCTTGGCTTCAGTGAACAGTTCTATATTGAACTGGCTAGCGATCTCGCATAAGAGGACAAGTCATGTGTGTTGTAATAACTCTACACGTGGCAGCAACTCTACCCATGCATGCACTGGAACATAAGGATGAGAATCCTACACCTCGTGCTTGTAGCAGTAGTCTACACGTGTACTAGTAGTAGATAAGGATGAAAATCCTTAAGCACTCTCACGTCTCGTATTGACTTCCACGTCCCCGTTCTTACGCAATCATTTCTTTGTTGTTGAATCACTTTTATTTGTAATTGTACCTGTAATATATATTATACTATTTGAGAGTGATTTTTTTTTTTTTATTGAAATGTTGTGTTGCATATGAAGAATTGCAATAATTACTTTTGATCAAAAGTTTTGAAAATTTGCACTCAAGCAGATGATTACTTTAATAAAGTATTCTTTGAATAAGTACAATGATTATTTTAATTGGTGTACTTTGAAGTTGTATAATTTTTCAAGAGGTAAAACCTCACCATTAAAGAGAATCAATCCACCAAAAAGGCACGTTGACATTTATATATATGTCATTCACTAGAGATGAAAATTACAATATTTTTTTCTCTTTCATTATAATAATCATACATAATTCTTTAAATGAGTTCTATGAACTTCATTGTTACTAACTGCAAAATTCAGACTTTGTTGTAATATAGAAGTGTTTTGTCAAGAATTTGATAGTAAACTTTATTTGAAATAGAAACAAATAACACCTTAAAGATAGTGTTTCGTGCGTGCCTAAAAATAGTTATTTTGGATTAATGATATTCTTCTTTTTCTACATTGTTCTTAATTGTTTTAACATTTTTAAAGTATTACCGAAATGAAAAAAGAATCAGGAAATGACAACATTCAAAGTGATGAATGAAGCTTTTGTGAGGTTGGACAGATTTGATGGAATAAACTTCATTCATTGACAAGATAAAATCATGTTTCTGCTTATTGTATTGAAGATCTCTTATATCTTAGATGATAGAAAGAAAAGGGAGGAAGATGAGTTGGTGTAGGACATATTCTGAACACACTATCAAATCATTTCTACAATCTATATATTTCAGTGACATCTCCGAAAAATATTTGGAATGCTTTGCAATTCAAGTATATGACAAAAAAATTATATACGAACAAATTTCTTATCTTTAAGTACTTTGAATTTCTAATGGTTGACTACAAATATATTCTGAACCAAGTTCATGAGTTACAAGTTTTGGTTTCAAAACTTCGAGAGGTAAGGGTTGCACTTCCGGAGTCATTCCAATTTGGGCCAATAATTACTACATTACCTCCCAATTGGAATGACAATAAAAAAAAATCTTATGCATAAAATTAACGATTTTTCCTTAGAGGAAATACAAAAGCACTTGCGGATTGAAGTAGAAACTCAGTTTTGTAAAAAGAAAATTGATTCATCACATGTGAACTTTGTTAACAAAAATGGTTTAAACAAATATCATAATCATCTCAAGGCGAACAATAAAAGATTCAAGAATAATTCCTCCAAGTCCAACAAGAAGGAAAAAAACTATTTTAATTGCAGTAAGAAAAGTAATTTTGCTCGTGAATGTAGACACAAGAAATCTGAGAAGAATGAAAATAACAATAATAATGCAAATCTTGTGAAAAATAAGATTGAAAAACTTATTGCAATGGTGTCTGAAATGCAAATTGGTATGATTACTGAATTATAACTCTGCCAAAGTTTTGGAAACAAGGAAGGTGGAACTCATATTTATTTCTGGAAAGAAGTTGACACTCCAAAATGTCTTTTATGTCCCAGAAATTAGAAAGAATCTTGTATCTGCAAATTTATTGTGTAAAAACAATATCAAAATCGTATTAGAATCTAACAGGATGATACTTACAAAAAATGGAGAAAGGATATTCATAATGGAATGCTCAAATTAAGTATTAAAAAAAACTTTTGTTTATGTTGTCGAGTCTTCTTCCATTTGGCATTATCGTTTAGGACATTTAAATTTTAAAACTTTATAATTTATGTCAAAACACGGTTTGATTTTTTGTAATAATTTTAATATTAATAAGTGTGAAATATGTATTCAGGCTAAATTAAACTGAGAAACATTTTCCTAGGGTTGAAAGGAATTCACAATTATTAGAATTGATTCATTCTGACATTTGTGAGTTAATGGTGTTTTAACTAGAGGAGGAAAGCGATATTTTATCACTTTCATAGATGATAGTTCTAGATATACATATGTATATTAAATGACTAGTAAGGTTGAAGCCTTCAATATGTTTAAAAGGTACAAGCCTGAAGTTGAAAACCAAAAGAAAAGGAAAATTAAAATCTATCGAAGTGACAATAGAGGTGAATATTTCCCAAATGAGTTTTTTACTATTTTGTAGAGAACATGAGATTATACATCAAAAAGTGCTCCTGGTACTCCATAGCAAAATGGGTTGGCTAAAATGAAGAATAGAACACTTACAAATATAATCAATTCAATGATTATACATGCTAAGTTATCTATCAATTTATGGGGTGAAGCACTACTTACTACTTGTCATGTACATAACAAGATTACTTCTAAGAAAACACCATATGAATTATAGAATGGAAAAAAGCCAAATTTAGAATTTCTCAGAGTGTGCAGGTGTTTGACTTTTTATAAGTCTCATGATCCAAAGAAATCAAAATTGGGTCCAAGAGGCATCAAAAGTGTCTTTCTAACGTATGCCAAAAATCCCAAAGTATATAGACTATTAAATATTCACTACAAAAACGACATCTTTCTACGGTGGAACTTTAATGGCGTTTTCTAAAAGCCACCTCTAATTGTTGACCAACAATAATGTTGTTTACTTCACTGTTGATAATAGCCTACAAATAATGGTGTTTGTATAAAAACGTCGTTAATTAGGTTGATTAATTTTTAAACGTATAGAAAAAATATTTAATGGCGGTTATCTTGGGCCGCTAATACATACGATGCTTGGTGGGCTGATAGGTTCTAAGAACTTCGTCAGTGTTGCTAACTGCAGAATTCAGACTTTGTTGTATCAAGGAAGTATTTTGTCAAGAATTTGATAGTAAACTTTATTTGGAGTAGAGACAAATAACAACTTAAAGATAATGTTTCGTGCGATCCTCAAAGTCGTCATTTTGGATTAACTATATTCTTCTTTTTCTTCATTGTTCTTAATTGTTTTAAAACTTTTATAGTGTTATCGAAATGAAAAAAGAATCAGAAATGAATACATTCAAAGTGATGAATCAAGCTTTTGTGAGGTTGGACAGATTTGATGGAACAAACTTCACTCATTGACAAGATAAAATCATATTTCTGCTTATTGTACTGAAGATCTCTTATATCTTAGATCCTAATTTCCAACTTTTCCATAATCAAGTCCGCAAGATACAAAAAAAATAAATAAATAAATAAAAATAAAAAATAATATCAAATAGAAAGAGAAGGGAGGAAGATGAATTGGTGTGTAGAGGACATATTCTAAACACACTATCAAATCGTCTCTACGATCTATATATTTCAATAACATTTCCAAAAAATATTTGGAATGCTTTGCAATTCAAGTATAAGACAAAAGAATTAGATATGGAAAAAAAAAATGGGAAACCAAACTTTCGGCCCTTTAAGGGCTGAAATTGTGAATTGTTTAATAAAAAAAATCGAAACCAAAATTTCGACCCTTTAAGGGTTGAAATTGTAAATTTTTTAATTAAAAAAATTGACGCACAAATTTCAGCCCTTAAAAGACTGAAAATGATTCTTATCAATAATTTTGTAAAAATTTTTAAAAAAAAATTGTGAATTAAAATTTTTTTTATTTATATTTTTGTAATAATTTCCCCAAAATATAAATGCCAACACCAATTATTCACATTTCATTATAATATCAGAACATCAAAGAAAAATTTATGTAAAAATCTCTCTCTCTCTCTGCCTGTATTTATCTCTCTATTCTTGATCCTCCTTTTATACCCTCCGGCCCAGCAATGAATGTTTCCACCTAAAACAATATTTTTTTAATCCATATTTGGAAAATGTAGTAAAAATACGAAAATGCCATTTTCTTTGGTGATAAATTACTAGAGTTACCATTTTATTACCTTTGGGTAAATAACATTGACTCCTTGTAGTTTGGCATAATTCCTTTTTAACAATCTAACATTTTGATAATTGCACTTACCTACCTTATAGTTATCTAAGGGGTTCAGTTACTTCCCTCCTCCCCCCCTTCGTCAAATTGCCATCAACTTAACAAATAAATTCTATTTATAAAAATCATTTTACCCTTTTTAAAATGTAATTCTTTTTTATACCTGTGAAAAAATGAGTTCAATGAATGCCTAGGTAGGGCATTTTAATTATTGTTTTAAACTTCGGATTTTCTAATATAAAATAAAAGGGTAAAATAGTAAAATAATATTTAAATTTTAACCTTTCAATGAAAAGGGAGGTAAGTGCAATTATCAAAATATTGGAGGGTTAAAATGGAATTATACCAAATTATGAGGGTCAAAGTGTAATTTACCCTTTAATTTACCTTTTTGAGGGGAATTTTTTTGGCCACGTGGCAGACTCTTTGTATCCCATCTCATTTTGATGAAACCTATAGACCTTAAAGTTAGTTTTATTGGTAAATTCAAATCAATTGTTTTCTTATCATGAGCATTAGATTTGTTAATGAAGCCAATGATAATAGAGGTTTGAATATGAGGGCTGGAATTTATCCACCAAATTGATTTTTGAGATGTAGATCAATCGAGATAAGATTGTTGGATTCCTCAAGGACTCTCAATGGATCGGATCACACCGAAAACGAATTCAATGACTTTGTGTACCAATCAAGGATTTGGATTTGGATAAGGACCCAATTTTTAGATCATCCATGTCCTTAATATGCTTGAAAATATAAAATGGTGTATATTTGTAGTATATATCTCATTAGATATATAACATATTTTATTCTTATTTATAATTTTATTAAATTAAAATCGATCAAAAAATATTTACTATTTTATGATCAGGTTAATACCAGCACATTAGTTTTAGAATAGTGATAGACTGACTCTTCCTCCCCCCTACTCTCTTGTTGTGGTATGTGTATAGAATCATAGATTCTTTTCTTGGGATACACAATTGCATATCCCTGTAAATATGTCGAATTATGTATCTCAAGGAAATCTATGATTCTGTGCACATGCCGCGCCAGGAGATTAGAAGGGGAGTATGTTAGATGGGGAGTCAAAAAATCACAACTCTATTTTTTATCGGATTTGGAGCTTAAAATGATAGATTTGATCAGGTGGGCTCTGACCCATAGCTCAGTTGGTTTCACATATTGTAAAGCAACTTTGAGTTCATGGGCTCAAGCTCAGCTTTCAAAAAAATAAGACAAAAAAAAAAGTTAGATCCGGTTAGGTCTGACTCTAATAAATTTTTTATCGAATCGCTAGGATTTGGTACTGCTCCTCTCCGAATTTGATCCATTGTGTGGAATATAAATCATTAGTTTTGGGTGTTGAGAAAAATCGAACTAAGAAATGAGTAAAAACAAAACACAAATCACGCACAAAAACACAGATTTTTACGTGGTTCCCTCAAGATCGAGGTACGTCCATAGATCACATTGATTCCACTATGAAGGGAAAACTTGAAGTTACAGATTACACCCTTACACCAAAACGAGAAATATAAATACCATAGAAAATCTAACTAAGGTTTTACATAATATTAGTGAAATTATAAAAATACCCTTGAGAAATTTTCTATACCCCACAACGAACTCAATGTTGAGCTCAACCAGCATGAAAACGTGACTTGGTTTACAGTACCTCTTTGTTGACCAGTACCATCGAGCTCCACAATAGGATCATGATGCCCTAGGTAGAATATTCATTATGGTAACACACATAAATGGTAAGAGTAGGTCCATGATATAGGGTTCTCAGCGAATTGGATCAGATCCAAAATCTATATATGTTTAAACTCAAAGTCCAATTCATTTTGTGAATCAAGGATTTAGGTTTGGATGAGGATCTGATTTGAAAACCTATCATATTGATTCTAGATCAAACACGCCACACTAATACGTGCGAACATATGTAAATTATATTAAACGAAAATGATTATCCAGACCAAATCAATCAGATCGAATTTGGAACCTAATACTAAGATTCGATAAATAAGTTAAAAAAACTCAAGCCAACAAGGATCCAATCCGATCCTTACAGGATTGGTCTGATCAATCTTTTTTTTTTTCTTTCATATATCGATCGTTAGTGAGCCACACATTGAGATCAACCCATTTGGCAAAATTTAGGCGATTAACTAGATTGATTGATCGATGTGCATTGTTCATGAGAACTATACCATTCAATAAGAAGCTTACATCTGAGCAATCCAAAAAATGACTAAAAAATAAATCTGACTAATTAAGCAGGATCTCATCCAAAAGATGTGAACTTGTACTTGTATGCCAGGTCCTACATAAAGAAGTTATGCTCGTGTCGAGGTACTTAGATTCTCAAATACACGGATTGTCCTGCGAACCAACTTGACTGGAGTATTGGAGAAGTTGAATTCGACAAGAGTAGTTTTCCACTAAAGAGCCCCTTAACATTATTGGAAAGGCCGGTGTTAAAGGCACCACAATTCTTAGTAAGGGCACTTGCAAACTTTTTTCTATGATTTGAGGAACCCTAATATATTTCAGCACCCCATTGTTTGTTCAGTCGATATGTTCATGTCGACCTTGACCAAGCAAGGTGAACATAGGCCAAAAAATCGGTATTAAAAATACATACATATTTCAACACCTCTGGATCATGTGCACCGAGGGAGATAAAACCCGCATCCATTTCCTCATGCCTTGCCACATGGATTTTTCATTAAATTTGTTATTTGAAAAAGAAGAGTCTTTGATATCTATGTGGTAAGATTTGAGGTTTGGAATGTGGGTTTTAGCCCTCCTCCCTCGGGTGTATATTATTTAAACTCGTGATAAACTTCTCCCACAATCATACCCACGAATATACACTTTTATATTTTATTTATTTTATTTTGATATCTGTGTGATGTAATTGTATTCATTGTTATGTATGAATAAAATCAAAATGTGTTATTTATTTGAAAATGTCCTCTAAACCTAATTTTGCTAATTTTTTCTAAATTTAATTTCTGTTTAAAGTAGATTGCTTGGCTAGCAAAGCAAGACACATGGATGGCACATTATGTTTGGCGCACCCCTTGGTGGAAGGAGTTTCCAGCCTCATTGTTTGAGGAATTTAATTATTTAGCTGAAGATAAATAATCCAAATAAATTAAGAATTTAAGGAATTGGAGCAAATTGTTAATTTTCCATATGATATATTGAGTTTTGAATCCCCTGGAAAAATTAATCTCATGATCTTCGGTCACATAATTCTCATAGTAGTTGGAAAATGTCTAACTCTAGAGCAATGTTTTAAAAACCGAATGGATGATCAGATCAAATATTTGTCAAATTGGTTAGACTACGAGGACTTTGACTATGAATGTATGTCACACAAAATTGCCTATCGCGCATTCAAAACATCGTTTAATCACATTTACGAAGGGAAGAATATAAATGATTAAACGGTTCTTTCTTTCCTTTCTCCCATGGACCGCTCCGAAAATCTTGTAGATGATAACAAACACCTCAATATAATGCCAAATAATCATCCATTAATAGATACCCAGAGTCAATCAAATGATACTTACCTACCAAACAAAATAAATAACTACAATCATAAAATATTCAAGTAAATAAAATATTATCTCGATTAATACTTTAAATACCGACCTTTTGGTGGGTGTGAAAATCTTAAATTGGGGTCAGTGATGGTATTCTACAATATGTTTGAGTCACTTGCTTGTCTCTCTCAACTAACCATGACACATGTAAAAAACTTGTCGAAAAAACATATAGCCAACACATTCTGTGTTGTGCATTTTCGACCTAAAAAATGAAATTGTCTGCTACAAGAACATGTACTATTATAGGTGTACCATCTATCACTCCCACACATTCCTTCATATTAAAATAATAATATGTAAGACAATGCATGAATTATAAAAATATATATTGGTTTAAGGGTATGTTAGATTGCATGGAAAGTGACTTTCTATGGAATTTGAAATCTATGAAAAAATAATGGTGGAAAATAGGTAAGGTTGGAAAATCAAATTCTATTGTTTGATTTTACTTGGATAAATCCATGGGAAAAATATCCGAGAAAGATGAAAAAAAAGGAGAGGATGAGGAAGAGAAAGAAGATAAGATGAGAGGGCACTACAACATTTTTGGCCTACAGCGGCATTTTATAACAGCGGATCATTTTATCCGCCTCTATATATATATATATTTTGCAGCGGATAATTATATCCGCCATGATAGGTACCGCCCACAAACTGTATATACAATTCCTATAGCGGCGGAACAGTATATCCGCCGTTACAAAACCCAATTTTCTTTTGTATAAAAATTCGATTTAGTGAGTTCTGCTTGTAAATTTTTTTTAACTGAATATAGCAGCGGATTGGAAAATCCGCCAGTAAAAAATTATTATTTTTTTTAATATAAAAGGTTTAATTAATGTGTTGCTCTTTATAAATTTATTTTAAATTGAATATAGTGGCAGATTACCATATCCGCCACAATAAAATGAATTTTTAAATATTTAATAAAAATTGAATATAACAGCGGATTAGTTTATCCGCCACTAAAAAGTCAAAATTTATTTTTTATTTTTTTAGTATAAAAAGTTATGTTAATGAGTTGTTCTTTATCAATTTATTTTAAATTGAATATAGCAGCGGATTATTTGTTCCGCCGCTACAGAATGAATTTTTTTAATATATTTCACTTTAGTGAGATTGAATATAGCAGCGGATTAATTTATCCGCCGCTATAGGGACTAGTAAAAAAAATTTTTATGTACATTTTTGCAGCGGATCGTTTTATCCGCCGTTATAGAAATGAAATATAACAATTTTTTGCAGCGGATCCGTTTATCCGCCCCTATAGGACCTATACATTACGCAGATAAAAAATTTCATCCAATTTATTTGCAGCGGATCTTTTTATCTGCCCCTATAGGACGTATGCATTGGGGAAAAAAAATTCCATCTAATTTATCTGCAGCGGAAAAAAAAAGCCGTCGGTAAAAGGAAATGGCAATTCAAATAGCAGAACAAGAAGAGACCAACACAGGGAAAACTAGAACAATCACCACGGAATGATACTATACTAAGTACCTAAATTCTCATTTATTTAAGAGAAAAATCGCATACATAGTAGTTGATCAATAGGATCATCAAATAAGATTGATTTATTTAATTTTAACCTAGTGTGTGTGTGTGTGTGTGTGTGCACTGTGTTTTTGACCTCGTTCTCTGTTCTAGTTAACATGTATCCAGCAGGGCACTTTAGAAACTAATATAGTTTACTTGATTGCATCATAAGTTTTTCAATTCTCAAAATTAACTTTTTAACTTGAAACAAAAATTGCTTGTCAAAACCATGACATATGACCTTGAGCTATTCCCAAGCGTTTGTGAAGCTATGACTATTAAGATTTAAACTTTTCTAAATGATTAATCAGAATATTTAAAGCTAAGTACCAAGTTGGATGATCCTGTGAAGTATTAACTAGTGTTCTTTCTTATTTATAGTTTGGTGGATGCTTTTGAAGCGCAAATAAAATCTGCCATGGATAATTTAATTAGCAAGAAAATTAAAGAAGGTATTTGAAAGCTTAATCCAAAGTTGCAAGCTATTCCTAAAGAAATCGCAATAGATGAGATTGCTTCTTTGAATGTCACATTTGTTAATAGTGCACACGATTATGGCCTCATTAGCTATTCTTTTATTTGCAATGGTCAGGTACTTCTTATGTGTGTCAAAAAAATCAGTAAAATCTGCTTTGGTGAAGGAATAAATGGTACAGACACAACCGATATGGATATGAAGCAATGGATACAGAGAAACTGTGAAGATGACATGAAGAGATGGATGGAGAATTCCCCAACCGATCATCTCATTCAACTTCTTTCCAAAACTTCTCAATTTGACAAGTTATTTACCAATAAGGTATCTTGTCTTTCAATGGTATTCTTTATAAGAATGGCCACAGTTGCATTACCAAATTCCCTTGGTGCTTCTCTAGACCATACATAAAAGAAGTATTTACTGAATTACAATTACAAAAAATATTTAGTATGTCTACATCTGTACCTAACAAGTGCTTAATTACTTATTGAGTGTTGAACTAAGAATGGAGTTGTGGTTATCATACTATAATCATGCTTAAGGACCTAGGGTCGTCGATCACCTCATGCTTTTAGATTGTTGTGGGTATCATACTATAATCATGCAACCTCTCATAGAGTTGCCATGTGCAGTATGCACAATGCCTTGTGTGCTTGTAATGAATCCTGTTTCTCCAATCAATTGTTTAAATATTTTATTTTATTTCAGCCGGTGTGGTCTAATGCATTAGCACATTGGCAAGTGCTAAAAAGGCTTGAGTGTGTTGGTTAGTATCTTAATCCATTTGAAATATTAGTAATTTATTATAGTTTGTTTCTTTTATAATTCTTTCTCTATAGGCATTAGAGAAAAGTATAGTTCTGGACAATAGTTTGTTTGCTTTGTTAAATCAATTGGTCCTTTGCTTGTGTAGGCCAAGAAAAATGAGCTTCGTGATGAGAAATAGAGGCTAAAATCAGAGAAAGAGAAGTTGGATGGGCAATGCTCCAATAGAAATTTTCAAATCGAATAACTGAGATTTAGGATTTTTTTTGTTTTCAAAAGGTCATATGTTACACATTCATTACAACAATCTGCTGGGAGAAAGGTACTCACCACTTAATCCTCTCTTGTTTCATAGTTACAATTAAGAATGTGGGGCATTCCTTATAACTTGAATATGTTCTCAAAAATTATTTGAGCTATGGTGGCAGCCGTATAATGATGAGAGATGGGAATGAAGTGAGCAAACTTTGAGAGTCTATCTACCACCACAAAAATGGTTGACTTCCTTTTGGATTTAGGAAGTCCTTCCACAAAATCCATTGAAATATCTGTCCATACTAGCATGGGAATTGGTAGAGGCTGTACAAGTCCAATTGGGCTAAGAGTAAAATGACAATTCTATAAGACTAGGAAGACCGATTATGTTTTATAGAGCTGAATGTTGAGAATCAAGAAACAAAATGTGCATAAATTGAGCATGTAGTTACAATTATTTTCACGCTTGGTATCATGGTATGTAGCTACAATTTCATTATATGTGGATCCTCAGAGAATTCTATAGAATGAGGACCCTACCCTTATTAAGTGGGGTGGTGTGTAGGCAGGCCAATGTGGGCAAATAACTCTCTGAATTCTTTGGCCTCTACTTCTCTACCCTGCAACTAGACTCATGATTCAAATGATTTTAAACTTACAAGAGTACTTCCATGCATGTTATCAGGGTTCATCTAAACGGCGTGAACCATCCATGTTGACATGTTTTTGAATCTGGCATTCCAAGGGTTCTTATCTTAATGCATATCTTATTTTTTCTCCTATTTTTTAATTTAGTATCAATTGACATTTATTTAGGGATAAATCATTCTTACTCCAAACATTAGACATTTGTATGGAAGTAAAACCACTAAATTTATGAATGTCATGTTCAATGACTATAATGTGATTCATCTTGCATCCCATTATTTGTCTACCCCAATAATTTGAATTTAACCATTTAATGCTAAGGTGATTAAATGGTGAAATAAAAAAAAATCTTTTAATAGATGTTAATGGAGCAGTGGTCATCAAGAGTAGAATTAAATATTTCTTGCTTTTTGTGATTTGCCTTTCCAATCTTTTATTCGATCCTTTTTTGATATCTAAATGAATATGTGCATGATCACTTATACTTCATCATTCTACTTTGTAGTACCAAGGAAACCAGACTTCAGCTTGGATACACGGAGGATGATGTTGTATCCAATGATTTTGTTGGTGACTCAAGGTAGAAGTCTTGTTTAAAATACTCTTTTTTTCTAGAACTGTAGATGAAAATGTATTAATGAAGAAGAAATAGAGAAGGTTGAGAAGGCCTACCTGGTATAGAGCTAAAGAAACACAACAATACACGAGCAGAAAAAAATATATATATATTGCAACTCCAAAAGTCACAAGTTTTTTTCTAGAACTTTAGTATACGGCTCAAACTGGTTTCTCGATGAACATATTTGAGATTCACTGAGATGGATGGCACTTGGTTTGTCACTATGTTACCTGATTCGTTGGTTTGCTCAGTTCAAATTTGGGTCATGGTTCGCCATTCTAGAACGAACCTGGTTCGTAGGGGTAGGTAGAGATAATTCATTTTTTGGTTCACTTGTAGATATATATAATTCAAGTATACAAGTTATAAGTTCAATTATAATGTTAAAAAATACCAAGTTAAATATTGATATCATAATCCAAATTCTAATATAAACAATGAAAAAGTATAATAAATTGGTTTGGTTCGCTGAACCTAATCAAAATTCGGTGGGTTCGTGGTTCGTTTGATTTTACTAACCCAGTATGAACCATACCGTGAACTAGTATGTGGTTCGGACGAGTATCAATGAATTGGATAACATAGGTTTGTCACAGGTTGATTTTTGATGTATGTCCATCTACCATTTCTCATTTTCTTTTTGGGGACTTATTTTCAGGTCAAGTATTTTCGATGCCAAGGCCGGCATCGGACTGAGCTCCTCCTTCATGAAGCTTGTTTCGTGGTACGACAATGAGTGGAGTTACAGGTACTCTCTCTCTCTCTCTCTCCCCCTCTCCCTCTCCCTCTCCCTCTCCCCTTTGTGTTGCTGGTCTAAAATGTACCTTTACATGGTTTTGCACAGCAATCGAGTGTTGGACCTGATCGAGCACATGGCTTTAGTGGCTGCAAACAACTGAAGTGTGCATGGATATCTGTGGTCTGTTAGGACTTGTGTCATTCGTTTAGTGCAGAGGAGGTATGCTCAATAATTATTTGTGTAAGAATCTATATACAATCATTTCTCTTTTTATAAAATTTATTTGTTACTATTTTAATTTTCTTTTGATTCCAAGTAGTTTTTTTTTTTATCTTTGTTTAAATTGATGGAGGCACCCAATTAAGCCCACTCTTGTGGCCATATTCATGTGATGTTTAGGTCACCTGCCCAAAATCATACCTCCTTGATTTCGAGAGACATCCATAAAAGACAAAACATAAAAACACCTGTGGCCCATGCAGTTGGATACTGAAACAAACATTCAAAAGACCACCACCACCACCAACCACCATTAGTTTATACTCCTAAGTCTTTGAGTTTGGGTAACCAACATCAAATGCTTTATACCATTTGCTACCAAACCTGTGGCCTAACTTTCAATCATGGTAAGTTGCATTCAGATCATTTATTTCACTTTGGGTTGGTATGACAACCTTCAAAAGCCCAACATAAATTACCAAAAATGGGTTCTTGGCAAGAACTTCAGCTTGGGAGATTTCCTCAGTAAGCCCAATATCACATTAACTATTTTTGTTTATTTATTATTAGTTGAAACTATAAACATGTGCAGTTCTTTGGTGATTTACTTATGTATTAGTGCTGGATTAATAAAAGTTAGTGTGGTAATAGCAGCTCTCTTATATTATTTATTTTAAAGTTTTCAATCTGTACAGGTTGGAGGACACAGGTTATATATATATATATATATGAAAAAAAATTACAGCAGTGGATACAAATTCCGTCTTTATATATTGTTTTCGAAGGATATATAATGATTTTTTTTTATAAAAAAAAAAACGTACAGCGGCGGATTTTAATATCCGCCGCTATATGTGTTATATTTTTTTTTTAAAAATTGACCTATTGCAGCGGATCTTAATATCCGCCGCTATATGTGTTATATTTTTTTTATAAAAAAATTGACCTATTGCAGCGGATCTTAATATCCGCTGTTATATGTATTATATTATATTTGTTAAAAATTCGACTTATTGCAGCGGATATTTATATCCGCCACTAAAGATACCACCTGCAACAGCGGAATACATTATCCGCTGCTATAGTTAGCGACGGAGGAAACAATGACGGATTTTTGGTTCCGGTGCTCATCGCCGCAATACCTTTTACCGGCGGAAAAATGACCTTGTAGCGACGGAAAAATCCGCCGCTGTAGATAAAAAATGTTGTAGTGGGGAGAGGTTTGGAAAATGATAAGAGAGAGGGAAGGATGTGATGGTGGTGATGATGGAGGTAAGTGGGGAATAAGATGATGAGAAAGAAAATGGGAAAACGCGTAGTGGTGGTTGTGGCAAGAGAGGTAAGGAAAGGAGAAGAAGAAAAAAACGAAGAAAGAGAGAGGGTGGTCGAAAATGATGATGATGGGGACGGCGATAATGATAGTGACGACAGTGAGGTTAGTGTGATGATGGCTATGGTGGTGGTGGTGATAAGGAAAAAAAATATATGAGTGGGGAAGAAAAAGATGATATTTTGGGAATGGAAAATATGAGTTGATTTCACTATTCTATGCATATGGGTAAAAAAGTGAAATCCATCTTTTTGTGGATTTTTTTATTAAGGTGGAAAATTAATTTTCATGAAAAAATGCAATCAAACAGATGGAAAATATTATTTTCCATGCAAATTGATTTTCTACCCTATTTTCCATATGCAATCAAACATACCCTAATAATTAAAAAAATGTAATAAGATACCTTAAAGAAATGTCAGTATCTTCAACTAGTTTAGATTTTTAGAGGGATCTCATTCGAGTATCGAGGCACGATAATATCCTAGATAAATGTAGAATCAACTCCAGAATTCTATGAAAATACTTGCTTACAGTCTTTTCTGAATGTTAAAATCGATTGGCAATCAATCTCATACTTGCATTTTATACTAATATCATTAGAAACATTGCCAAAGAGACTTCTAAAGAAATACGTTTCGTACTGTTTAAGTTACCTTGTCGTGAAAAGATGATAATAGTTTGTTAAAAACATGTTTATCCATTCTAAATTGTTCATGTTAAACACTTGCGGTAAATATTCGAGAATGAATAATTAGAAGTTTGACCGAGGCTTATGTTGAACACAATGTCCTTAAGACAATTTTGTTCCCGCAACTTGGTGCACACGGATCAATGAACAATTTTCTCCCAGGATACAACGATCACACGTGTAGAGGCAGCACTACAATCTACACGTCTAGCGAACCGAACGCTACTATTTGTACTCTCAAAGAATGCAAATGGAAAGCAGAATGCTTGCACGTTTAAACAGCAAAGAAGGAGAAGACCTATTTATACGAGACAATGCGTCTCTTAGGAAAAGGAATGTGCATGTGTGTCTCTTAAGAAAAACGGATTTAAGCCCAACCCATCGCGGAACCCACGTGAAGCCAAATTGACGAAATTTGCACCCCCCTGCGCGCGCATCGTGTGCCCGCATACGCATTAAAAGTATTTTGGACCAATGGATCAAATCCTTCTTGAGCCTATGGGCCCCTTATGCACGTGCGTGGGCTTATCTAAGTCTCTCTCTCATATACACTTAAGTGATAAAAGAAGTTCTATATAAGAATTAGACAATTTTCTTATTCCTATCCGATGTGGGACTAAAAAATTTCTCTTATAAACTCAATAATCTTATTAACCACATACAACAAACCATGGTTAATAGGGGTTCTTTGGAGCTGATTTTTCATTCACCCATAATGGATTTTTGACAACTTAAAACATGAAACTATTATCTTCAATGAGATGAATAAGTTTCCAAGTGGTCCGACCTCAAAAAACTAATGGGACCCACTTGAATCGTAGCTCAAATACCCCTACTTGGTCACAAAAATCTGGATAAAAAATGCAGATTTTTTTTTTAACAGTTCATGACATATAAAACTATTTTTTAATAAAACATATTTTATATAATCTTTTCCAGTAAAATTAGAATTTTTTTTAGGTTATTTATTTAAAATATATTCGCATTAATGTAAAATTTGAGTTACTACCACTCCAATTGTTAATAGTTCAAGATTATCATCTGAAGATGAATTTGTCAAGTCCTCATCAAACGGTTAATTTATCAACTCTTCATTTTACGATGAAGACAAAAAAATACATCCAATGATGAATCCATCAAATCTGTTTGTCTTCAAATATGTAATAAAATATCAAAATTCAAACTTATAAACAACCAAAATACCATGATCTAACGATAATAAGGCAATCAATATTGATTTAAACATAACATAAATATCCCCATTACAAAAATAAAATACAAGCATTCGATATAAATAAAAACAAAAACATCCAACAAAAATAAAACACCAACTATAAAAAGTTTTTTAATATAAAAAATAATCACACAAGAAATTTTACATATTATCACGACCACCAGAACTATCACCAATTGACATTTGCCTTTTACTTACCAACCACCATAAATGCGCTTCCGTTGTCTTAAAACAACAAAATACATCTCTGGATCCTAACTTTTTTTTCAAAGTTGTAACATGTCTAAACATATAACTAACTTATGAATGTAATATCATCTAATAGCTCGTCTAATAACGTAACACAATATATGATATTAGTCTTCTTGACCCATTTTTCCTTAATAGTTTTAACAAGTTGATCAAATAAGTCTTGAGATATATATATATTTTTTTAATATATGTATTTTTTTATATAATATAATATATTTGTTATTGTTTGTGAATCCTGATTATACTAGTTAGTAAAGAGTATTATTCATTACTCATGGTCAGTTGAGTCATGAGGTTAGATTTTGAAAACACTGATGGGAACGAAAACCAAGGAATAATTTTGGAGTCTGAAAAAATTTACTGAATCAATTATTTTATTTAAAAAATAATTCATATGACTACCTAATATACGATCAGAAAAACATATAGTTGTCTTTAGTGTTTTTAAAACATTGCTAGAAACATAAGTTAGTAAGAAATTGTCACTGATATTATTATTGACATTCAAATCAAAGGTTAAGGGAGGAAAGTATGGAAAATGGCGCCAAGATCCTTCTCATCAACTTGGCGCCCCTTCGAAAGGGAAAATGGTCCAACGTTTCTTCCAAAAACAATGTATGATTTGCCAACTTTTAGAACTTTGTTGCCAACAACTAAACACCGTCAAGGACTTCTCAAACTATTTGGCATATTATGTTGTTACAGTTTTGGTAACAATATGACACAACAATGATGTGATTGCTTTCACTTGCAACACTAAAACCTCAGGAATTTTGTGGTTAACCCACGATTTGGTAAGACCAACATGGAAGACTCTTTTGAGATTTTATTTTAAGGGTGACCTTGGTTTCGATTAAGGGTTCTACCCATGGTTTTTAAACTCGTTTGAGATCGAGACGTATCGTCCGAGTTAACTTAATATCGGAGTTGAACAAGACCAACTCACAAAATCATTTTTTGACCGAGTTTTACTTCTCACGTTCAATTTTTTAAGTTATCTCATGAGACGTCTCAAACGTATCGGAAAACTCGTCCGAGATGACTCGGTATCAGAACTGACGAGACTAGATGCAATACCGAGTTTAAAAACTATGGTTCTACCACTACAGTAAAATAGGGCTATAGCGACGGTCGAGACCGTCGCTATAGGTATAAAATACCGTCGCAAAAGCATCTCACGACAGCCAGGGAGGCCGTCGGTTGTTGTCGCTGAATAGGCCATCGCTGAATGTATATGAGTTATAGCGACAGCCGCGCTGGCCGTCGCTATAGAGTATTATTTTTTTAAAAAAAATTTGTTATTTAGCTAGGGTTTTGGCCGTCCCTATAAAAGCTTTTGAAAAAAAAAAAAAAATTTTAATTTTACACCAGCCCCCTCATGTATTGTTGAATATTGAAAATACCCTATGTTTTGAAATTAATGACCTTGACCCCTATTACCAGTATGAAAAGACCCAAATGCCCCTCCTATCTTCAACTTTAAAAAATCTATTTGCCAATCCAAATTCTAATCTACAATTTGAAACTCCTGCAATAAGTAATCCAGATGCATACAAGACAACCTCCACTTGCCTGATTCCATTGTGGATTAATTCGGTAGCGTGCCTCCCTCAAATCTACAATACTTCGCCTTACTTGTCGTGATAACAACACTATTTTGTGGCAATGTTTCTCAAATACATATATACTTGTCTGATTCCATTGTGGATTAATTCCAACACTTGGTAACTGCAACCACGAAAAATCAAAAAAATAAAAGATCATAAGTAGAATTTAAAAAAATCAAAACTTTAAAAGCACAATTGAAGATGAATCTATTGTGCATGAATCGGATCAAGAATTATCCCTACAGATCTGAACAAATCCAATTTCTGAGGTAGCTTTATTGCAACAAAATCGTTGCAAATATCTTATAGATGAAAAATGATAATCTAGGACTAGTTTAGAAACAAATTGCAGTCTAGAATCATACAAATGAAGATGAAATTGAACTATAAAAACCAATCCAAAGACATGATTTTTAGCACTAATTCAACTAAATATAAAGAACAAACATGAAATCCATAACTTTTAGAAAGAACAGATGAAATAGAACTCACCATCCACTACGTCATAATGCACGAAAAACGACTGTCCATGAATACCTACGTCGTCCATGAATCCCTCACTATCATTCCTACTCTCTCTATCCATGAATACCACGTCGTCCATGAATCTACACATATGCACATACATGTGTGTGTGACAATTTAAAAAAAATTCATGTATTTATTGTATTTTTTTAAGTACCTTTCCCTTAAGTAGCCAGCATTAGTGAAGTAAATAGGAGCATCAATGTGAAGTATGAGAACTCCAGGAACGGTATCGGCCACTGGATACTGATCTACTTTCTGTAGATCATGGAGTTAGGGATGTTGCCTATGACACAGGTTCTTGGCCTTGCAGTAGCAAGTGTATTTAGAGCAGCTTTCCTAATTTCACCATCTCGTTCCAATGTCAAACCAGCAACAAGTTGCAAGGACTTCAAATAATTATAGTACCCGTCGACATTTAGAAGACCAATCTGTACCACATACACATAAAGTTAGAACACCAAGTCAGGTTCATGAAGTCATAAAATTCCCTCAAAACAGAGGTATCAATCAAGATAATAAAAAGGCACGGTAAAACTTTCATTTTGATAGGTGGTTGGTTAAGTGTAAGATGAGGTTTTGATCCCAGGTCTGGAATTGCTGCACACAGTTTCAGATCAATATGACCCATACCTGTAGCTGGAAAGCTAGCTCTAGCCCTTTCTCCTGCGAGGACTCCCCTTGTTGAATGCAATTCCTATTTTACATATATTCAATAGAACCGGTTCAATACGAATCAAAACTAAAACAATATGAGCTACTAATTCAAACCTAGTTACAAGAAGGGCAGATAAGAATGTGAACAGTGGCACACCTTTTGAGTATCATCCATAACTGCCTTGAGGAAAGCCACATCATGTTCAAGTCGTACATTGTCAGAGTGAACGATATTTGATAGGCTGTTGGCCTCTTCTTGTGCAAGCTCTACACTTGCCATCTTCTCTTTCAGCAACTCCATTTCCTTCACTGGTCATACTTCCAGCAATATCAGTATGAATTCATCTAGTGATTTCGTTCTCTGCTCCATTGCTTGAAAATATCAAAATTGGTTTTACTAGCAGAGACGATATAACCCATGTCATTATACATTGGTATATCCCGAGGTAATTCAACAATGGTTTCACACATGCTCAATATATATATTTTTTGTTAAATTTTCTAAACAATCACTGATTCAACTTATGACAGCAGAAATACTCAGCCCGCACATAGTTTTAGAATCAGGTCAAGTAAGGTGTGTCCTGTTCCTATAGAATAGGAACAGTGTCTATGTGGCACATCTTGGTTGGAGTTTAAAGCACATCGGCTCCTAACCAAACCATTTTCTACTTTGCACGCAGCCTTATGTGTTTTATCTCCAACCAAGAGGTGCCAAGTAGACACTGTATGTGGCTAATAGCCTACTATAGGAACGGGACACCGCTCTGGATCACGACTCGTAATTTTCATAAAATTATTGAAATTCGACGGATTAGAATCAAGTTTTATAATAAGAACGTTAAGGCGAGATGGTTTATCAGATATCTATAAAAAGCTCTATTGAATCAAAATTCAAGAACATTTTGTAGTTTAAAACAGACCTCAATAGGTACAAGAGTTGTTCGAATGACCCTGCATATAAGAGATTAACCAGAACCAGAAATTAACAAAAAAAAAAAGCATTTTAATAAGAGCCAGAAGTTCATAGGTTGGTTTCATTATTAAATTTATATGAAAAATACAACCATCATGATATTTCTTAGTTACCCAAGAACATGGCAGCCACCATCATAAACTGTCTGAGATATCAAACCCATCAATCCATAAACCAAATCAATACTCATTAAACTTAAAAGAAAAACCCATAAAAGATTTCACAAAAGCAATCAAAAGAAATACACAAAAACTACCAATTAATTAACTAATATATGACTTACAACCCAAAATATGAAAAACGAAGAGGAACACAATTCAAAACAGCAAATACCCATTAATCAGAACCCTTAAAATCATTTAAAATAACTTTTCAGGGATGGCCTAGAATCATCTGCTGCCCATTCTGCAATTTAGATGGATATAAGTGTGGTCACTTTCAGAATTTAAGGGACATTTCAACCTTAACTCGACACACATTTCAGTTGTTGGAAACACCAGCCTCAACAAACGTGCTGCACAGACAAGTCATCCAATAAATTCCTTTTTTATGGGTAAAGTATGTCATATATAATGAGATGTTTCGATAATAAGGTCTCAGCATATCAGTGACGTGTGGTGCATACTAGGTGAGTGTCTCCAACCAACGCTAAATTTCATAAAATGGAATGGGTTTCTAAGTTAATGACAAGCACAACCCCTGGTAAAGAACATCAAATAGGTAGGGTCATCGTCATCTATGCCTTTTCTTTGATTCTGAAATCATTTTGTTATATTGTTTGTCTTCTTTTGGATTAGTGTTTGATCTTGCCTAACCAAATACATGTATGTATCTATATATATATATAAAGAGTTCCTTGAGTAGGTGAAAGAATTTAAAGACTGCTTTGGAAATAAATAGGGTATGGACTTGAATCAAGAAGTGAAATGGAAGCTATGATCCTTGAATTTGCAATAGTAAATGATCTTTCAATAGCAATTTTGTTTTCGAAAAGAGAAATAAAAATTGGAGGAATAGAATTACCAAAGGAGGGAGGCATTTAATGAGATAGATATATGAGAATTCATCAAAAAGAAAGAAAGAAAAAATTCTCCTTGCTATGTAATGAGAGACACACTATCAATGTCGCAAATTGAGATACAAAATGTCAAATACACAGCCCACAAACCAATTCACCAACATGTCCGTAAAGATTATTTCATATTTTGAAACATATCATCATCGATGCCGTTAACTATGCCTTATCCAACTAATGTCATTCGACTCTCCCGGAGAAATCTTCATTCATGGCATGTGTCTTCATATATTTTCTAGAATACTTAGTTCAGGTCATGTGTATAATATAGAAAGAATATACTTATATAAGCTAATATACATTAAAATCATGTACACAATACGCAAAAATAGGTAAAAGAAAATATTTGAATAAATAGAGCTCCAAACACGCGCAAGCAAACAGAGAAACAGATTTATAAGCATTTTTTTTAGCATGGGAACACTCCAAACTGTTACATAAAACACGAAGACGGGCAGAAGAACTCAAAGGATGCATCATGACTACCCATGCCCTTTGAAAAATATTCCTTATAAACAAGGAAACAATTTACACACTTTACACGCATTTTTTCACGAAATAGAAGTTCACAAAATCAACCATAAAAAAAAAATTTGATCTCAAAGTTCACAAAATCTAGAGTGTTTTGGGGCATCAATCATGCATCCATTGAAATTGATGCAGCTTCCCATTCAATAGAAAATTTTATAATCAGATTAGGCACTTAAGAAGTGAATTGAGTTTACTAAAGGATATCAAACTTGCAAGAATAAGTTGTATTCCAATATTCCTAGGTTTACAATAACAGCTGTTGCTTCTGTCCAATTGAGAAGGACAGCATATGTTTATGGAAGGCACATTATTTTTGCACCTAAATTACGTTCAAGTATCAGTAAGTGAAAGTAGATATGGACACTTGATTTAATAGGAGCCATGACTTCAAGTAGAATTGAATGAAGGGACCCAAAATTTTGGGGGATGATGGTGGTGATGATTTAAGCATGTGTTGCTTCACAAATCTCCAAGCCCATTTGACAGGCATGGCCTGGTTGGGGTAATGGAATTTTGCATCCCAACCAAAGAAGAGTTGATTGGAAAATTGGTACTCACCAAATTAAATACATGCAAGATCCATCCAGCCGTCTATAATTCCCAAGTTTGACCTCAGCCATTACTTCACCCACACCACCGAACACTGAAAAATCACGAGCTTTAACGACACGAACATACAAATACTACATTTGTTCAACCAAATCATAAGTCGAACTGGTTTTATCTTTGTTCATCGGTCCACCGCCAAGGTGAGGATTAGTTTCTTTAAGTAAAAACTCATTAGAACCACCAAACCCATTAAACCCAGCACCATTAACACCAGAAACAGAAACAGAACCAGAACCAGTCAAGGATCATATCTATGAATTGTTATAAAAGGAATTTCATAGAGATTCGTTAGAGATGATTAATCTAGCGAATCTCTATTTATAACTTTCACCAGCGAGTTAGGGCATATCTACGAATTCAAAGATATTAAAATGGCAAAGTTTAGGTAAAATGGAGGAAGCAACAAATGAATCAAATAAACTGCATATTACATTCAAGGATCCAACCAACCTACCAGTGGAATCCAGAAGCAAAGCCCTAATGTTATCTGTATGTCCTCTTAGCTTCATAGTTTTTGAACAAGTTCTTGGATCCCAAACACGAACAACCTACAGAGTGATTTTCGAAACCATTAACAACTCTTCTAACCAAAAGCTATAGTCGAGCAAAGCCAACCTGAATATAAAAACAATTATAGTTTGACTAATACATATAATAATACACAAATATAGAAAGGTTGGACATAGGAAACTAAACGTAAGCATCACATTATACCTTCTCAGTTCCACCAGAAACAAGTAAAGCGTTACTATCATTCATTGCCAACACATATACTGATTCTTTATGACCTTTGGCAGCAATGGTGCTACATCCGTGTGGCCGTGGTGTGTGCGGAGAAATACTGCTGCTTGAACTAATAGAGTGTAGACCTGTATTGGGCAACCCAGAGTTGCTAGAACTAATTGTACCATTTGAGCTATCACCCTCCATCACATCAGCTAGCTTTGAAACTGGAACAAGAGCAATGAAGTGTACGTTTTACAAGTATACATAGCATACTAACCTGGATCTTTAGCAATGAAATGCAATACTAGATTAATAAAATTGCCCAAGTTATAGAGCAACTTGCTGTTATGTTTTGCTTGCAAGTCTACCAATGTAAATAATGTGTCTGATACCTAAGTTGCACAAAAAAAAAAAAAAAAATTACAAATCGAACTCCATCTAAAGAGTGTCTTCAAATAAAAACCCAACTGTATGCAATTCATATGTTACAAATTTACAAATACACTTGTATGCACCACACAATATCTACACCTCAGAACAATCATAGACATTTGTGCATAAATGAGGTTTGATAATTAATAACTAAGGGAAAAAAAAGAATCAACCAAGCATTGGAAAAGGTCATAGACTATAGAGGGTCCGCAATGAAAAATTCTCTGTTCCCACAAGAAGCATGCTCTATAAATAAATTTCATTTGAATCCATTAAAATTAAAATGAGAAAAAAAAAAAAAAAAAAGATTTGAAACCAAAAACTGATTATGATTATGATGCAAAGAACTGGATTGAAGTAGTTTTTCTGAAACATTCATCATCATCTAAAATGATTATGATGCAATTCCAACAAAGCAAAAACAAAAAACAAAAAACAAACAGAGGGAGTGAGATGAAAAGATATTTGTAACTTACAAGTTGTTGCCTAGTAAACTTCCAAACAAGTTTCTGAAGAAAATTGTGCAGAAAAAAGTTGTGTTAAAATAAGATAGTTAACCAAATGAAGCTAGAAACTAGAAAGAAGCCAAAATGTAACAAATGAGCATGATAAGGCATATTTACATATCATACAAGTGATTTGGTTAGGGCATTTTCAATTAAACACACGATACAAACTTAATGCTCCCAAACCAACCAAATATAAAATCGCACAAGGAAACACACAATCTACACCATACTATAGAATTTAAGAGGTGCAGATGCTGGAAACCGAGTGAAAAAAATGTTAGCTTCCCTTCACAGTACTAATATGGACATAAATCAGTCCTTATATATGAGATTTCTATAGTTAGTTTGCCTAAAATAAATGAGATTGAGCCTTCACTACTAAACTGCAAGGGTAAGATGAAAATTAAGTATTATGGAAGAGGAACTCACATTCCTTCTCCTTTCTTCAACATCCAATCAAGAACAGGTCCAGTCAACAAATTGCTAGTCAGGTACGTAAGCCATCTCATTAGTTCTGTTTGATTGCCAACTTTTTGTTACATACTAGCATACTAATCAGATCACTTACATGAAATCTATCTTTGACAGACTATCAAAGCTACTTGGAATTTGTCCTGCTAGCTTGTTAAAGCTGAGATCTTCGTGGAAAACATATCATCACAAAACATTTACGGAAAAGTTTGCAGCCCACAAGAACATGTTCAACAACAATGTTTGGTAGTACTCTATATAAGCATTCAACTCACAGGCTAGTCATGTTTAACAAGTTACTTAGTGGTGGTAAAGCATTTCTTGTGCCATTTATGTCACTAATCCTCCTACATAAAGAAATTCAACCAAGCATTAACTACTACAATGAATTGCTTAGTCAAAGATCACCAAAAAACATTTACAAAATAATTAAGAGAACATGATATACGGAAGGATTACTCACAGCCTATATAATTTGGTCAAAAGAGAAATGTAGATGGGATAATTTAGTTTACAAATGTTATAAGTTCTAGTACTACCTCTAGCTTACCTCCCAAGCCCAAGGATTATCCATTTCAACCATGGAATTGAATTTTTAAATATTTCTATAAAACATATAAGAAAAATATTTTTCATTAGAGCTCGATTAGGGTGTAAGATATGCTATATGAAATCTTAATTGACTGTAAATTTACATTGATTTACTGTTGTAAGCTAAACTCCAATCCATAACATATCTAGGGCTCAAGCTTAATAATCCATCAAAAATAAATTGAGAAAAAGAAATGAACAGCTTGAATTGGAAAAAATTACAGATTCTAGGGTTTCAAATCAAACAAAAACCACAAATTAAATTACTTGAATCAATAAAAAACTAAAGAACTAGGGTTTATCATGATGGGATTGAAGAAAACTAATGTTTCTTCTTAAGGACTTACAAATTTGAAATTCTTTTATAGATCTTCTATCATTATCTTCCATTTGACTTCAATCGTTCTCGAAATCAACCAAAGAGAATGAAATCCCTCTACCGCCCCTTTTTCTTCTTCTTCTGGTGAAACAAAGATCAGAAGCCAGCTTTCAAATCAAATGTGAGAGACAAATAGGGTTTTGTGAGAATAGGAGAAGCACAACTTTGAAATCGACTATGGTGAGTAACCGAGGATGGGAGACATTGTTTTAAAATTGAAGATTTGAAGAAATCGAAGATCAGAGATTGATTTACAGTCAGATATTTAGGGAAATCAGAGATGAGAGATCAATTTACAATCGAAGGTTAAGAGAAATAGATGACGAGAGATCAATTTTCAATTGAAGATTTAAACAAATCGAAGGAGAGAGATCGATTTACAATATAAAAAAATTTAGAGAAATCAAAGGTTTCTTAGAGGAGGACGAGTTTTGATTTCGTAAAAAATTGATATTAGAGAAAGAGACGATTTACAGAGTAAGTAACCACGATCAAAGAGTGAGAGCCGAGGGAGAGAGAGGAAGAGCCCTTCTTCCTTACTTCCATATATAAAAAGTCACATTTTTCTGTTACTACAGATGGGTATAACAAGGGTTTAAATGTGACCGTCGCTGCAAGTCGTTGCGATAGAACTAATTTCCTGTAGTGTACCAAACTTCGACTTGCACAACTCTAATCTTTCCTCCATTTTCTTCTTTGTTTGAGATTCTTTCTTCTTCATCCACCAGCAGGGGCGGAGCTGGGGGGGGGGGGGGGGGGGGCAATTGCCCCCACAGAACTTTGAGACACCCCCATATTTTTAACAGATTACATGTCCCATTTGTCCCCACTTCCTCATCTCTCTCCCCATTTGCCCTCACGCCCTCACCACTCTCCAATCCCTCCCCCCTCTCAATTTTTTGTTGTTGATGACATTGCCTCTTGATCTCGTGATAACATTACCTCTTGAGCAGGTCTTCTCATGTACTGATTGAAAATGATCTACACATCCTTTCCTTCAACTTCTAACCAAAAACCTTAAAATCATACATATCCTTTTCTTCAACTTCTAACTAAAAATCTTAAAATCATTCATCTTCAAGTTCTTCAACTATATAACTAACCATAATTTGCCCCTACTACAAGAAAATCTTGTCTCCGTCCGTCTACAAGCATCTCAGCAGATCGTAAGAGCCCTCTAATCAGGTAAAACTTCTTTCTTTCTCTTTTTATGTATTTTTTTATTTTTGGAATAGAAGCATCAATAATATCTTCTTGAGTATTTCTCAGATTCACAAATCCATACCAGGGGCGGAGTCAGGATTTTGCCCATTGGGGGCAATCAAGAGTAGATATGTTTTTGTGGGGGACAACTAAGAGTGAAAAAAAAAAAAATTTGTGGGGTCTTTAAGATTGGAAAAAAAAAAAATTAAAAGAGTAATAGTGGCAGATTTTTTTTATCTCTGTTGCAATATCTCACTAATTTATATACTTTTGAAAATTCTTGTGAGGCCCCACTCTAAAATCCGTTCCTGATCCATACCCTCTTCATCTTTTTTTTTCTTTTTCTTTTTTTTTTTTAATTTTATAAATCTGCGCCTTGCATCCACAAGCGAACCATCGTTTGGTTCGTTTGAATCTGATCCAGGAAGGGGGAGACTAAGAATCCTCATCATTTCCATGGATCTCTTCATTTGAACATTTAAGCTTCAAAGTCGAATTCTAATGGTTCTTGATCGCGCTATCGGTTCGACCATTGAGAAGATGAGCGACTGTCGAAAGCTCTGTGTTCAACTTGTGGTGAGAGTTGGTTACACCAACGAAGACGACAAGATTTTGCAGATCTTCCAGGAATAGATTTGCTTATTAGAGACCAATTTCTTGGTCCGCATTTATGAACTCCAAGGATTCGTCTTCTTCTGGACTTCATGGACCTTTGATCCGATCTAGATTTTTTTCTCTCACTCTCCTTCCTCCACTGATTGTAAACCCTTCGACCGAGGGTTGATAAGTTTGTAGAGATTCTATTAACACACCGAATTGTATTTGTAACAAACCAATCGACTTATTCCTGTTGAGTTGAGTTGTTGAAAATCTTGAGTTAATCTTAGGAGACTCACATTTAGTTGTGACTGAGTCACCTCAAATTTGTTGGACACAAGCCCAAATTGAGACTTTGTTTTCAAACTTCAGCCTTGAATGCTTAAGAAGCTGGTTTTTTTTTTTTTTTTTTACTTAGGAAACCTTTAGGAATCCTCATTGATTTAGATAGGGCTTTTGAATTGGAATCCTTTGATGATTTGAATTTGAACTCTCTTATTCGTAAGAGATATTTTTCTTTTCCAATTGAAACTCCTTGGACATTATAAATTTGAAGATGTTGTTGCCTTTCTTTCACTTTTTTTTTTTTCACATTACTTGGTTCAGATTCTCTCTTGATTCTTGGAATGTTGGAGGCAACGTAAATCACGATTTTTTTAGGTAACGCACATTCATTCCCTTTGTTTCTCTTTCTAATTTTTTCTTTTTAAATAGAAACAAAGGGTGCACCCAAGTCTCCCATGCCACTGTATATATATATATATACCACAATGTCTTCGTAATGAGTGTCGTTTTTGTGGCACGCTTCTTGGAATGATGCTGGAGAGGTTCCACTAGTTTTCATCATTGTTCGCGTTATAGGAAGATCACAACTAATAACTTGAGTAGATTCAAAATTAGAGGAAAAGATTTTCTTATCTTTCTCAACAGTGACAGATGCGATAACGTTGACGTTGTGAGATGCCATTGATGCTTTTGTTGGTATTTTTGTAGTTGATTGGAAGATGAGAGGTTCAAATGGTCCCACCGGACGTACCAAAAATTTGTCAACAATAAATTTTACAAATCTACTTTGAGATTCGTGAAATAAGATCACAAATGATTTTATTGATTTGATGAAAACGAGAGTACAGATCTCAGTATTTTTCTTTGATTAATAGTCAAGTACAGAAAGGATGATATATGTAGCTCTCCGAGCCTCGCGCTTTATCGGTTGAGAAAGTTGTTTTGACGATAATTTTGTTTATACTTGATCTTCTATAGATTTTCTTCTCTCCGGACTTCACGTTTTATTGGCTAAGAAGAATTTCTTGGCTTCTGGAGAAAGGTTTTATGTTTGATTTTCTCTTTAATCGGATCTTTAAAGAACTTTGTTTTGTCTCTAAAAGAGGGCTTGAGAGCTTCTTCTTCTCTAGAGGGAGAGTTTCTGTCTTCTAAAAGAAAGTGATCTCGATCCCCTCTTAATGAGAAAGGCTTTGGTGTTTATAGACTTAAGGATAATTCAACTTTCCAATTATGCCCCCTTATCTAACCGGATTTTACCTAATCGGTTTAAGTGGTATTTGGTTATTGATCTAATCCATTTTAATGAATTTTGAATTTAACCATGGGTTAACCCGTTTGTTAGGTGTATGAGCCCAATACTTAATGCGGACCACTTAAATTAATTGGATCATGGGCTTTATCTGCGAAAGTCCAAAACCCAAGCTTGTAGGAGGCACGTTTCCAGTTGATGAACTTAATTTGGATGTGAGGCCCATTTATAATTTTAGAAACTTAATTTTCATTTATGAAATTTGTAAAGGCCTCCTCAAAATTTTAGTGCCTACAGAGCCTAACCTGTCTAACCTGCCCAAAATTACTTAACTTGGGATAACCCAAGTTCAACCCAATTTTAGAAGCTCAATCTCGAGTTGAGCTTGGGTTAATGAGCTCTAACCCAATGGTTGGGTTGAGTTGAGCTCAGGTTGAGGGTACTACAACTTGGATTGAGCCGAAGTTGATCCTCCAATCCGCCCAGGTTGCAATCCTACCCGTCCTCTCCCAAGTGTTTTAGGTGATTTAGATACATAGTTTTGTTTTTTGAGGGATACCTTTTTTTTTTTTAGAGTTAAGCGGGAAGTCTGCTACAAAATTTGAAGGAACACTCTTTGTTACAAGACACGTAGCATTTAGAATTTATTTCACACCCCTACATTTCTGCCAAAATTTAAAATACTTCCTTGGAAATTTCCACATGTAATACCATGGAAAGGTTTCCTTCAAAAAAAATTTGCCTGCTTCTAATATATATATTTTTTTACCACCCGTGTTTGAAAAACAATTCCCTTTGAGATTTTAATCCTTCACATTTAGATTAACATTTCAGATGTCGCTATTTTTCCAAACTGATGACATGTCCCCACTAACATTGTCATTCTTGTACTAATAAAAAATAGAGAGATTTACGGGCAGACTATCTGTTGCAATTTTATTACAAAAATTCCCCTACTTTATCAAGTTTGGCTAGCATGACCAACTTAGTATAATTTTAAATCTTATTAAAAGGTTACTGGGCCCACATGAAATCTAGAGGGCTGTGGTGTTGGATTGCCAATGTCGTAATCCATTTTATTAAAACGACCCTAGTAGGGATAAAATCTTAGAAAGTTAGTAAGGAAAGTCTTAGTATTTTTATAACATTGCTAGAAACATATGTTGAGTACCCCCATTGTATAAGAAATTGTAACTGATACTATTATTGACATTCAAATCAAACAGGGGAAGATAAGAAAAAACTAAACGAAAAAAAGAGGTTAAGGGAGGATAGTATGGACTTCTCTGACCCGCTCAAGAAGCTTTGGAATGTATGGGAGATCCGGTTTTTAATTCTCTGTAGTATGATCCTTCAGATCTTACTCATCATCTTGGCGCCCCTTCGAAAGGGAAAATGGTCAAAAATGGTAAGCCCATTCATATGGTTATTTTACTTGCTGGCTGCCTCGGTTGCGGTTTTAGCCCTCGGAAACCTCATCAACGCCCAAGGTGAAGACTCCCATTGCCACGATAACATGCAATCTATCAGTTGCACCAACCACAGCGAACTTATGGCATTCTGGGCCCCATTTCTATTATTGCACCTTGGAGGTCCTGATAATATTTCTGCTTTTGCTATCGAAGACAATGAGTTGTGGTTAAGGCATGCACTTTTGTTGATTTTCGAGGTCTTCACGACTAGTTACGTTTTTGTACGGGCACTCCCCATGAAAAGACTCTTAGTCCCATTTTTACTAACGTTTATGGCTGGAATTATTAAGTATGGTGAGCGGACTCGTGCTCTTTATCTCGCAAGCATGAATGCTTTCATGGATTCCATCATTGGAAAATACGATCCAATTCGCAAACCCCTGCAAGACATTGAAGTGGTAGAGGCGGCTCATCTTTTGTTCAAGAGTTTCAAGGGACTAATTGTTAACATGATTTTCCCATTACAAGATGGGGAGATGATTCGATCCTTCTTTGAGAAATTGTCCGCCACAGATGCCTTCAAAGTAGTGGATGTCGAACTCGGATTCATCTATGATGTGCTCTATACAAAGGCAGGCGTGCTGCATTATTCCTTTGGGTACATTCTACGCGCGATTTGCTCCTTTTCAATTTGGACTTCACTCCTACTTTTCATTTTCAGTCACAAGAACAATTATAACAAGTTTGACGTAGGAATTACATATGCATTGCTTATCAGCGCCATTGTCGTAGATGTTATAGCATTTATGATGCTCATCTTGTCCGATTGGACTATCGTGTCCCTGCAGACTAGCCACCACCTTAAGCCAATGGTCTCTGTGGTGCAGAAATATTTTCCCTCTCTTACCAGACCCAGGTGGTCAGAAACAATGTTACTGTATAATTTGATTGATATCAGCCTCGTTCAGCCTTGGGGATGCGTAGATTGGACAGTAGAGAAGTTTGGCATTGGAAATTTATTAGATTATGTGAAATATATGCCCCATGCACGAGTCACAAAAGAACTAAAGGAATTCATTTTCGAGGAGCTGAAGAAGAAATCTGCGTTGGCAAATGATCTCGAGACCATAAAGAAGTTATGCTCGAGTCGAGGTGATTGGGTTCTCAAAAACTCGGATTGTCCACTACAGCTCGAGGATCTTAACTGGAGTATTGGAGACGTAGAATTCGATGAGCGTCTTCTATTGTGGCACATTGCAACTGATCTCTGCTACAACACCGACGAGAGCTTGGACACTACTAGTGGCAACCAAGAGACAGGCCTAGACACTAGTAGCACAAGAGAAGACCAACGAGAAAGGATGAGACGAACTAAAAAATACAAAGAGATGGGTAAGAACATAGCCGACTACATGCTGTATCTCCTAGTGAATAAACGTTTGATGTTATCATCAATTAAGGGGAATAAATTCCATGCAACATGTTATAGAGTCAAAAATTTATTTCCTAGAGGGAAATCAAAGCCGACATTGAAGGAAGCCCGTACAATGTTACTTTCTATAAATATAAATTTCTTTGAAGATGCACTAACGGAAGGAATGGGAATCGACCCTATTAACTCTATCTTGTTTGGCGCAGTGAAGCTCGCAAAACAGCTCAATGGATTGCCTGATCAGGAGATGAAATGGAGGATGATTTGTGAGGTGTGGGTGGAGTTGTTATCTTATACTGCTAATCAATTTAGGGAGGTTTCCCGAGGTGCACATCTAAGTAAAGGAGGAGAGCTTGTAATGTTTGTACGCTTCTTGATGTTTCACCTTGGCTTGAGTGAACAGTTCTCTTCTGTACTGCATACCAATCTCCCATAAGAGCACGAGTCATGTGGCAACAATTCTACACGTGGCAGCAACTCTACCATGAATGTCCTGTAACATAAGGATGAGAATCCTACACCTCTTGCTTATAGCAGTACCTCTACACGTGTACTAGTAGATAAGGATGACAATCCTTAACTCCTTAATTACTCAATTATGTCCTTGTTGTTGGATCACTTTTATTTGTAGGTGTAACGGTAAGATACATTATAATATGTGGTAGTGAATTTTTTTTTTTTTTTTTTAATATTATGTCTCACGTTGAAGAATTGCAATAATTACCTTTTAAAATATTATGATAAATTTTTTTGAAAAATTGTACTCAAGTAGAAGATTACTTTAATAAGGTATTTTTTGAATAGGTATAATATTTAAATAGGTATATTTTGAATAGATATAATAATTATTTTAATAAATATACTTAAAAGTTGTACAATTTTTTAAGAGATAAAACCTCACCATTAAAGAGAAGCAACCCACTGAAAAGGCACATTACATTTATATATATGTCATCCACTAGAATGAAAATTACAATATTTTTCTCCCTCCCTTTCACTATCATAATCATACATAATTCTTTAAAAGAGTTCTAGGAACTTTTTTAGTGTTGCTAATTGCAGAGTTCAAACTTCGTATCTTGGAGATGTTTTGTCAAGAATTTGATAACAAACTTTATTTGGAGTTGAGACAAATAATACATTAAAGATAGTGTTTCATGCGTGCCTCAAAGTTGTTGTTTTGGATTAACTATATTCTTCTTTTTCTTCATTGTTCTTCTTAATTGTTTTAAAATTTTAAGGTGTTACCAAAATGAAAAAAGGATTAGAAATGGCGACATTCAAAGTGATGAATCAAACTTTTGTGAAGTTGGACAGATTTGATGGAACAAACTTCACTCGTTGACAAGATAAAATCATGTTTATGCTTACTGTACTGAAAATCTCTTATATCTTAGATCCTAATTTCCAACCTTTTCCATAATCAAATCCACAAGATACAAACAAATAATATCAGATATAAAGAAAAGGGAGGAAGATGAGTTGGTGTGTAGAGGATATATTCTGAACACACTATCAAATCGTCTCTATGATCTATATACTTCAATGACATCTCTGCGAGATATTTGGAATGCTTTATAATTCAAATACAAGATTGAAAAATTAGATATTGACAGATTTCTTATCTTCAATTACTTTGAATTTTCTATGACTGATCACAAATCTATTCTGGATCAAGTTCATGAGTTACAAGTTTTGGTTTTAAAACTTCGAGAGGTAAGGGTTGTTCTTCCGGAGTCATTCCAGGTTAGGGCAATAATTGCTATATTACCTCCCAATTGGAATGACTATAGAAAAAATATTATGCATAAAACTGAAGATTTTTCCTTAGAAGAAATACTAAAACACTTGCGAATTGAAGAAGAAACTTGACTTCGTGAAAAGAAAATTGATTCTTCATATGTGAACTTTGTTAACAAAAATGGTTTAAACAAATATCATAATCATCTTAAGGCGAACAATAAAGGATTCAATAACAATTCCTTCAAGTCCAACAAAAAGGAAAAAAACTTGTTTTAATTGCTGTAAGAAAAGTTATTTTGCTCGTGAATGCAGACACAAGAAATCTTAGAAGAATAAAAATAGCAATAATAATGAAAATCTTGTGAAAAATAAGATTGAAGAAATTATTGCAATGGTGTCTGAAATGCAAATTGGTATGATTACTGACTTATAACTTTGCCAAAGTTTTGACAACAAGGATGGTGGAACTCATATTTACTTCTAGAAAGAAGTTGACTCTTCAAAATGTCTTCTATGTCCCAAAAATTAGAAATAATCTTGTATCTACAAATTTATTGTGTAAAAACGGTATCAAAATCGTATTTGAATCTAATAGGATGATACTTACAAAAAATGAAGTATTTGTTGGGAAAGGATATTCATAATGGAATGTTCAAATTAAGTATTAATAAAAATTCTTTTGTTCATACTGTCAAGTCTTCTTCCATTTGGCATTATCGTTTAGGATATTTAAATTTTAGATCTTTGAAATATATGTTTAAACATGATTTGATTTTTTTGTAATAATTATAATATTAAGAAGTGTGAAACATGTATTCAGGCTAAATTGACTAAGAAATCTTTTCCTAGGGTTAAAAGGAATTCACAATTATTAGAATTGATTCATTCTAACATTTGTGAGTTTAATAGTGTTTTAACTAGAGGAGGAAATCAATATTTTATCACTTTCATAGATGATAGTTCTAGCTATACATATATACTTAAATGACTAATAAGGATGAACCCTTCAATATGTTTAAAAGGTGCAAGGCTAAAGTTGAAAACCAAAAGGAAAGAAAAATTTAAATATTTTGAAGTGACATGAGAGGTGAATATTTCCCAAATGAATTTTCACTATTCTGTGAAGAACATGGGATTATACATCAAAAAGTGTTCCTCATACTCCATAGCAAAATGGATTGGCTGAAACGAAGAATAGAACACTTACAAATATGATCAAATCAATGATTATACATGCTAAGTTATCTATTAATTTATGGGGTGAAGGATTACTTATTGGTTGTCATGTAAATAATAAGATTACTTCCAAGAAAACACATGTTTCACCATATGAATTATGGAATGGAAGAAAGCTAAATTTGGAATATCTTAAAGTGTAGGGGTGTTTGACTTTTTTATAAGTCTCATGATCCAAAGAAATCAAAATTGAGACCAAGAGGCATCAAAAGTATTTTGGTAGGGTATGCAGAAAATTCCAAAGCATATAAACTATTAGATATGAATTCGAATGTTATAGTTGAATCTAGGGATATTGAATTTATCGAAAATAAATTATACAATGATTCTAACCCAACAATAGTTTCTACTCCTATTCCAACTATTAACTCAAGTTCTATTACATCTCTTAAGGATAAGAGAAATGTATCCGGAACAAGTGTTGAATCTAGGAAAGGTCAACGAGTTAGAAAAGAAAAAACATTAAATAATGACTTTATTTCTTCTCAAGCTACTGACTTTTTAGTAGAAAGAAATAGATGTAAGATTCTCAATTAAATACCAATTTTATTAAATATTGAAAAGGATGACCTTAAAACCTTTTTTGAAGCAATGGCTTCTAGAGACTCAGTCTTTTGGAAAGAGGCAATTAATGATGAAATGGGATCAATCTTATCAAATCAAACTTGGGTTTTAGTAGATCCACTTCTAGAATCTAAACCAATAAGTTGTAAATAGGTATTCAGAAGAAATTACAACACATATGGATTTGTTCAAAGAAGCATAAAGAAATGCAAATTTTAAAAAGAAATTGGAACAAGTATATCTATTGAGTGTATATTTTCCTCTACTCTCCGGTGTGTCATACCCTAGTTAAGCCCCGTGACCTTCTTATATTCATAATTCTCCCCTTATCCAATATATCAGTCTTTTGGGGTAATTGGCTGGTTAACATGATAACAAAGCACTAAGTTCATATAAGTCATGGTTTCTAATCTTTCCACCCTTATGGGTGAGGAGTGTTGAGTGTATATTTTCCTCCACTCTCGGGTTAAGTCTCGTGGCCCCTCTTATATTCATAGTTCTCCCCTTCTCCAATAGATTGATCTTTTAGGGTAGTTGATTGGTTAACAATATATTAGAGTGCTAAGTTCGTATGGGTCACGGGTTTGAATCTTTCCACTCTTATGGGCGAGGGTGAGTGTCGAGTGTATAATTTCCTCCACTCTTGGGTGTGTCATACTCTAGTTAAGCCTCGTGACCCTCTTATATTCATAGTTCTCCCCTTCTCCAACAAATTGGTCTTTTGAAGTAGGTTGTTAGTTAACAATATCTAAAAACCGTGCTGACATTCAAATTATAGCAAACCCATTTATATATCTATGTGGAACAACAAGGAAACATAATAAATCTACTAACCAATAAGTTCTATTACACAAAGCCTATTAAAAATAAAATCCCTCAACAATGTTTGACAATCCCAACAATATTTAAACAGTCAATCAACTTCAAATGTCCATTAGTAATCAGAAATTTCAAAAAACAGAAGAAACTCAACAGAATAACATGGGTTTAATCTTTAGAGGATTGGTTGAGAGTACTATATTATGACAAATACATTCATATAATCTTCAATGATCATATATATTATGTCTCAACTTGTCCCCCGCAATATCAAGTTGACCAGCCCGAGTCATCACATATGTGACGAGATGAATAATTATGTCTTTTAGGTAAAATAAGTTGAATTATAAGATGCTATAATTGGTGAAAAGGTCATATTTCTATTTAGATTTTAGACAAAAATATTATTTATTTATTCTTATAAAAATTACAAAAGTTGGTTGTCTCCCATGATATTCCAAAATATTGAACAAGTCATATCATATCTCAAAGGAGACAATGTGAATGGCGATTCACATTAAAAATCCCAGGAGTTCACTAACGATACCAAGTTGACTCAGGTGAGTCAACTCAACCTCGGATGACTTTTAGAATCATTAGTCTAGACTAGAGTACTATAATCCTACTACCATTGAAAGAAAAATATAAGACAAAACTGATATCTAAGCTTACCATAACTAAATTGTTAAAAAGTGTCAACCACAGAGCATTCTCTATACTTCAAATGCATTCCTCCAGATGGAGAACCTCAGGGATGTGCAAAGGATACACTGCTCTACTTTTCCACTGAAGCAATTGCGAAGAATTCCCTAATTCTCAAAGAGGTGATCACTTAGAAGTAGTGTCATTGTCGTCACCATAACTATGCATTCTTCTCCACCCATCACCGCCCAAGTCTTTTTTCTATTTGTTCACATTGCCATCTCTCTTATGGTTCTCTTTCAAACTACACATCAACACTCTTTTCTCCTTCTCCTTCTGTGAGTCCCGAGGAATCTGAGTTGGTGTTCTTTGGATCCTCGTCGATTCAAGTTTTGGTTCAATTTTCAATCTTACAACCTCTATTTGTAGATCATAAATTTTTTATTGAAGCTCTATTACCTTGGTCTCATTGGATTGAGCTTTCTGTCTACATTCCAGCACTAACTAATCAAATTTTAACAATTATAAGTGCTTTAATAAGTAATTCCAATTCCCAAATGGTGCTAGATTTATTCAATCAAAATGCGACGTGCATTCAATCATATCCATTGACCCCAAAATGAAAGGTTGTCAATGGGTACGATATAACTAAATTGTTGAAGAGTATCACCTATATGTTTCAAAAACGATAAGTAGCTAGTGGGTTTGGGTTGAGTCATATTCAGTTTAATTGGGTTGTAATTTGTTTCAACCAGACTAATGTGATTATTAAATGGATTGTGTCTAGGTAAGAGACATTAACCCACTCAACCTGTTTTGACCCGTTTAGTTATTTTGTCATTAATGTGTTGTGTTTACCCATGTAATCTAACTTGTATATAACCCATTTAAATCATAAAAGATAGGAGGTATTTCAAATATCAGCAATTATTTAGGGATTTTCAAAACTATCAATTTTTTACCATCATAATACTTTTTTCGCACATATTTTTGTAATACATATTTTTTTTTCAAATATTTTAAAATATAGAAAGTGTTTAAGATATTTATTGGATAATTAAGCTTTTAGTTTAGGAAACTTATTCTAAAAGACTAATCCGAATGTCAAAAATTCAAAATCCTTATTTTCTTGGTTGTGATTCTCTATATGATTATATGATTCTCTCTCGCCTTCTAAAATTTAAGGCAAAGAAGAACACCGCAACACAACTCTATATCTAGTTATCCATATCCGATTTTCATATCCTTATCCAACTCAATATATGGTTATCCATATCCAATTTTTTACCCACTTATGCTAAGGATGTCATATCCTATTATTTATTCACCTTTTTTAAAGGATAGTCATATCAGACTTGTACCCAAATTTCAAGCAGATATCCAAATCTAATATATATACGTCATTGTGAAATTGACGGAAAAAACCTTAATTTTGGGTTATACAAATATTTTATTGTGAATTTATCGTATTAAACTTGGATAAAAGAATATTCGGGTTGGGTAGGACATATATCCATATCCGACCCTAAAAATAATTGCTGATAAATTTACCTAAATTCTTAAATGGATAAAAAAAAATTTATACCCATACCCAATTAACTCGGGTAGGATGAGTCGGGTAAGTGGATATTATCCAACCCATTGCCAACCCTATTCAAGGTATCTCGTACTTGACATTGATTACACTCCATTAATTACATTTTTATTCTTTTCTCTTTTTACCTTTTTTCTACTTACACGCATTGAATAATGAGTTGTGCGGGAGTAATATTGAAATTGAGATCGTTTCACACATTGGTGTGCACAAAACCATATATACTTCTCACTCGTATCTCGATGAAAAGCATCTATAGTTCCTACACACTTTAACATCAAAACGTGCGATATGAGGTACAATCTTGAGTTCACTTCAGTATTATTCTATATTTTATTATAAATTTATCACATTAACTTTATATAAATAGATATTACTGATAAATTTACCCGAATTCTTAAAAGGATAAAAAAAATTATACTCATACCCGATTAACTCGGGTAAGCAGATATTATCCAACCCATTGTTAGTTCTATTCAAGGTATCTTATACTTAACATTGGTTACACTCCATTTGTAGCCTTTTTCTTTCCTAATACTTTAACCTTTGTTCTACTTACACGCATGGAATAATCATTAAACTTAGTCCACCAACCCTCAAGCTTAAAAGCCAACCCCAACAGCTAGCAGCCCAAAATCTCACTAGTTCGTGTAGTCTTCGGTTTTGGCTCTCACCACAAGTCCCCAACGAGCAAGGTATGCCATCTTTCTTCGTTGACTATGCACATGATATATTAATTAAGATTTTAAAACTATAATTGTTGATTATTATATTTTTTGTTTGGTATTAAATGGTTTACAGTAAAAGTTAATTTTCATTTAGATATATATATATAGAGAGAGAAAGAGAGAGAGACAGAGAGAGAGAGAGAACACGGCCCATTCTGTAGACTCACGGAAAGGTTAGTCATCTCACAACGTGAAAAATTCCATATTCAAAGGTTCTAATCTATCGCATATGGGGAACATCAATAATTTTGAGGACCTGAACCATCAAAACTCAATTTAAAAATTCGTGGGTCTTGATTCTTCGATTTCTTCAATTTTCATAAAGTGTTTGTTCACTAACAATTTGGACAGTGTCTACAAGAAATCCAATGGTTAAGATAAATCTCAGGGATATGTAATGGATTATTGAGATACATATCATATCCCAACCATTGGATTTCATGTTTACATGGTTGGGATTGTGAGTGAACAGATGAGTTCCCATTTGATGAGTCTATCCATCCGAATCCTTAGTTAATTGAAAGTGAAAATCTCAACCATTGAGATGACATGTCTAATCAGTGGGGGTTATTGCAATCATTTAGCAAATAATTTTTTTAAGGGTATTTTATCAAAGAGTCGTGCTAAATTGATTCGAAGAAAGACAATCAAAATTCACTCAACTGACCTGGCATGTGCACATAACCATACATTTTTCCCTCGAGATATACAAGGTAAGATATCTATGGTTCTATGCAGTTGAGTGAATTTTGAGTGGCATTTTTTGGAGTGTGTTTATCATTATTCTTTATCAAATCATTTGCAAAAATTTAATTAACCATCAAATCAATGCATTTTGAGAGTATTTCTTGAAATCGTACCAACATTACAAAAGTTAGAATTTATCCATGGTTAAATTGTTTTTATTAAATTAAAAACCTTAAATAGATAATTTATATCATATTTTATACTATTTTAACAATATAATATATTTGTTTGCGTTTGCGTTTTTAAAACATTGCTAGAAACATAAGTTAGAAATTGTAACTGATATTATTATTGACATTCAAATCAAAGGTTAAGGGAGGAAAGTATGGGAGATCCGGTCTTTAATTCTATGCAGTATGATCCTTCAGATCTTACTCATCATCTTGGCACCCCTTCGAAAGGGAAAATGGTCCAAAATAGTAAGCCCATTAATATGGGCATTTTACTTGCTGGCTGACTCCGTCGCGGCCTTAGCCCTCGGAAACCTCATCAACGCCCAAGGTGACAACTCCCATTGCCACGATAACAAGCAGTCTGTCGGTTGTGCAAACCACAGTGAACTTATGGCATTCTGGGCTCCATTTCTATTGTTGCACCTCGGAGGTCCTGACACTATTACCGCTTTTGCTATCGAAGACAATGAGTTGTGGTTAAGGCATGCACTTTTGTTGATTTTCGAGGTCTTGACAACAAGTTACGTTTTTGTACGGGCACTCCCCATGAACAGACTCTTAGTCCCATTTTTACTAATGTTTATGGCTGGAATTATTAAGTATGGTGAGCGGACTGGTGCTCTTTATCTCGCAAGCATGCCTGTTTTCATGGATTCCATCGTTAGAAAATACAGTCCAATTCCCAAAACCACGCAAGAATTCATAGAAAAAGAAGATGACGGCGCAATTCGCAAAACACTGAGCGACATTGAAGTGGTAGAGGTTGCTCATCTTTTGTTCAAGAGCTTCAAGGGAGTAATTGTTAACATGATTTTCCCATTAGAAGAAGGGAAGAAGATTCGATCCTTCTTTCAGAAATTGTCTGCCACAGATGCCTTCAAAGTAGTGGATGTCGAACTCGGATTCATCTATGATGTGCTCTATACAAAGGCGGGCATGCTGCATTCTTCCATTGGGTACATTCTACGCACCATTTGCTCCTTTTCAATTTGGACTTCATTCTTACTTTTCAATCACAAGAACCATTATAACAAGTTTGACGTAGGAATTACATATGCATTGCTTATCAGCGCCATTGTCGTAGATGTTATAGCATTTATGATGCTCATCTTGTCCGATTGGACTATCATGTCCCTGCAGACTAGCGACCACCTTAAGCCAATGGTCTCTGTGGTGCACAAATTTTTTCCCTTTCTTACCAGACCCAGGTGGTCAGAAACAATGTTACAGTATAATTTGATTGATACCAGCCTCGTTCAGCGTTGGGGATGTGTAGATTGGATAGTAGAGCAGTTTGGGTTTAGAAATTTATTAGATTATGTGAAATATACGCCCCGTGCACGAGTCACAAATGAACTAAAGGAATTCATTTTCGAGGAGCTGAAGAGGAAATCTAATTTTGCATATGGTCCCTAGGCCATAAAGAAATTATGCTCGAGTCGAGGTGATTGGGTTCTCGAAAAGTCGAATTGTCCACGAATGCTTAACTGGAGTATTGAAAATGTAGAATTCGATGACAGTCTTCTAATGTGGCACATTGCAACTGATATTTGTTACAACACTGACAAGTGCTCGGACACTACTAGTGGCAACCAAGAGACGGGCCTAGACACTAGTAGCACAAGTGACAACCGACGAGAGAGTGATACACCTTACACTCGGAAACAATACAAAGAGATAGGTAAGAACATAGCTGACTACATGCTATATCTCCTAGTGAATCAACATTTGATGTTATCATCAATTACGGGAAATAAATTCCATGAAACATGTCGCAAAGTCAAAGAATTAGTTCCTGAAAGACAGATATCAATTAAAAATGACGTTGAAAATGCACTAAGCGAAGGAATGGAAATCATCCCTGTTAACTCTATCTTGTTTGGTGCAGCGACGCTTGCAAAACAACTTGATGAATTGCCAGAGAATATGAAATGGAGGATGATTTGTGAGGTGTGGGTCGAGTTGTTATCTTATACTGCTAGTCAATTTAGAGAGGTTTCCCGAGGTGAGCAGCTAAGTAAAGGAGGAGAGCTTGTAATGTTTGTACGCTTCTTGATGTTTCACCTTGGCTTGAGTGAACAGTTCTCTTCTGCACAGCCTAGCTATCTACCATTGCAAGCAATGGGAGCTCTATACATGCAATAGTGTCGACTTCCACGTCCTTTTCTTTCGCAATCATTTCCTTGTTGTTGGATCACTTTTATTTGTAGCTGTAACTGAAAGATACATTATAATATGTGAGTGATTTTTTTTTTCTTTTTTGTAATGTTATCTCTCACAAAGAGTTTCAATAATTACTTCTTGAAAAGTTGTGATCAAAAATTTTGAAAAATTGCACTCAAATAAATGGTTACTTTAATAAGATGTTCTTTAAATAGGTACAATATTAACTTTAATAGGTACACTTTGAATAGGTACAATGTTTGCTTGAAACTGTATAATTTTTTAAGAAGTAAAACCTCACCATTAAAGAGAAGCAACCCACAGAAACTGCACATTGACATTTATATATATGTCATCCACAAAAGATGAAAATTACAATATTTTTCTCTCTTTCACTATAATAATCATATATAGTTCTTTAAAAGAGTTCTACGAACTTCTTTAATGTTGCTAGGTGCAGAATTTAGACTTCGTTATATCTTGGAGGAGTTTTGTCAGGAATCTGATAGTAAACTTTATTTGGAGTAGAGACAAATAACACCTTAAAGAAAGTGTTTCGTAAGTGCCTCAAAGTCTTCATTTTGGATTAACTATATTCTTATTTTTCTTCATTGTTCTTCTTAATTGTCTTAAAAAAATTTAAAGTGTTACCGAAATGAAAAAAAAAATCAGAAATGGCGATATTCAAAGTGATGAATCAAGCCTTTGTGAAGTTAGACAGATTTGAAGGAACAAACTTCACTCGTTGACAAGATAAAATCATGTTTCTGCTTATTGTACTAAAGATCTCTTATATTTTAGATCCTAATTTCCAACCTTTTCCATAATCAAATCCACAAGATACAACAACAACAACAAAAATATTAGATAGAAGGAAAATGGAGAAAGATGAGTTGGTGTGTAGAGGACATATTCTGAACACACTATCCAATCGTCTTTACGATCTATATACTTCAATGATATCTCTGCAAGATATTTGGAATGTTTTGCAATTCAAGTACAAAATTGAAAAATTAGATACAGAGATATTTCTTATCTTCAAATACTTTGAATTTTGTATGGTTGATCATAAATCTATTCTAGACTAAGTTCATGAGTTACAGTTTTTGGCTTCAAAACTTCGAGAGGTAAGGACCGGAGTCATTCCAAGTTAGGACAATAATTGCTATATTACCTCCTAGTTGGAATGATTATAGTAAAAATATTATGCATAAAACTGAAGATTTTTCCTTAGAGGAAATACAAAAACACTAGTTGATTGAAGAAGAAACTTAGCTTCGTGAAAAGAAAATTGATTCTTCACATATGAACTTTATTAACAAAAATGGTTTAAATAATATCATAATCATCTCAAGGCGAACAATAAAGGATTCAAGAAGAATTCCTCCAAGTCCAGCAAGAAGGAAAAAACCTTGTTTTAATTGAGGTAAGAAAATTTATTTTGCTCGTGAATGCAGCACAAGAAATCTGAGAAGAATGAAAATAGCAATAATAATGCAAATCTTGTGGAAAATAAGATTGAAGAAATTATTGCAATGGTGTCTAAAATGCAAATTGGTATGATTACTGAATTATAACTCTGCCAAAGTTTTAGGAACAAGAAAGGTGGAACTCATATTTATGTCTAGAAATAAGTTGACTCTCCAAAATGTCCTCTTATATCCTAGAAATTAGAAAGAATCTTGTATCTGCATATTTATTGTATAAAAACGATATCAAAATCTTATTAGAATCTGACAAGATGATACTTACAAAAAATAGAGTATTTGTTGGTAAAGGATATTCATAATGGAATGTTCAAATTAAGTATTAATAAAGATTCTTTTCTTTATATTGTCGAGTCTTCTTCCATTTAACATCATCATTTAGGACATTTAAATTTTAGATCTTTGAAATATATGTCTAAACATGGCTTGATTTTTTGTAATAATTTTAATATTAAGAAGTGTGAAACATGCATTCAAGCTAAATTGACTTAGAAACATTTTCCTAGGGTTGAAAGGAATTCACAATTATTAGAATTGATTCATTCTGACATCTGTGAGTTTAATGGTATTTGAACAAGGGTATAAAAGCGATATTTTATCACTTTCATAGATGAGAGTTCTAAATATACTTATGTATATTAAATAACTTGTAAGGATGAAGTCTTCAATATGTTTAAAAGGTACAAGCCTGAAGTTGGAAACCAAAAGGAAAGGAAAATTTAAATCTTTCGAAGTGACAGGAGAGGTGAATATTTCCCAAATTAGTTTTCACTATTCTGTAAAGAGCATGAGATTATACATCAAAAAGTGCTCCTCGTACTCCATAGCAAAATGGATTGGTTGAAACGAAGAACAGAACACTTGTAAATATAATCAATTCAATGATTATACATGCTAAGTTATCTATCAATTTATGTGGTGAAGCACTACTTACTACTTGTCATGTACATAACAGGATTACTTTCTAGAAAACACATGTTTCACCATATGAATTATAGAATGGAAGAAAGCCAAATTTGAAATATCTGAGAGTGTGGGAGTGTTTGACTTTTTATAAGTATCATGATCCAAAGAAATCAAAATTGAGTCCAAGAGGCATCAAAAGTGTTTTTGTATAGGGCATGCAAAAAATTTCAAAGCCTATAGACTATTAGATATGAATTCAAATGTAATAGTTGAATTTATCGAAAATAAGTTATACAATGATTCTAACCCACAACAGTTACTACTCCTATTCCAACTATTGACTCGGGTTCTAATGCATCTCTTAAGGATAAGAGAAATGTATCCGAAACAAGTGTGGAACCTAGGAAAAGAGAACGAGTTAGAAAAGAAAAGGCATTAGATAATGACTTTATTTCTTCTCAAACCATTGTCTTTTTAGTAGAAGGAAATAGATATAAGGTTCTCAATAAAATACCAATTTTATTAAATATTGAAAAAGATGACCCTAAAACCTTTTCTGAAGCAATGGCTTCTAGAGACTCAGTCTTTTGGAAAGAAGCAATTAATGATGAAATAGATTCAATCTTATCAAATCAAACTTAGGTTTTAATAGATCCACTTCTAGAATCTAAACCAATAAGTTGTAAATGGGTACTTAGAAGAAAGTACTACACATATGGATCTATTCAAACATTTAAGATTTCTTGCAACACAAAGAAGCATAATTAAAGAAATGCAAATTTAACAAAAAAAAAAATGGGAACAAATATATCTATTAAGTGTACATTTTCCTCCACTCTTTGGTGTGTCATACCCCAGTTAAGCCCCGTGACCCTCTTATGCTCATAGTTCTCCCTTTATCCAACATATCAGTCTTTTGGGATTAACATGGTGTCATAGCGTTAAGTTCACATAAGTCACAGTTTCGAATCTTTCCACCCTTATGGGTTAGGAGGAGTGTTGAGCGTATATTATCCTCCACTCTTGGGTTAAGTCTCATGCCCCTCTTATATTCATAGTTCTCCCCTTCTCCAACAGAATGATCTTTTGGGGTAGTTGGTTGGTTAACAAGGTATCAGAGTGCTAAGTTTGCATAGGTCACGAGTTAGAGTCTTTCCACCCTTATGGGCGAGGGTAAGTGTTGAGTGTATAATTTCCTCCACTCTTGGGTGTGTCATACTCTAATTAAGCCTCGTGACCCTCTTATATTCATAGTTCTCCTCTTCTCCAACAGATCGGTCTTTTGAAATAGTTTGTTGGTTAACAATATCTAAAAACCATGTTGACGTTCAAATTATAGCAAAACCAAGACTAATCATAGACCCATTTACATATCTATGTGGAACGACAAGGAAACACAATAAATCTACTAGCCCATAAGTTCTATTACACAAAACCTACTAAAAATAAAATCCCTCAACAATGTCTGACAATCCCAACAATATTTAAACAGTCAATCAACTTCAATTGTCTATTAGTAATCAGAAATTTCAAAAAACAGAAGAAACTCAACAGAATAACATGGGTTTAATCTTTAGATGATTGGTTAAGAGTACTATATTATGACAAATACATTCATATAATCTTCAATGATCATATATATTATGTCTCAACTTGTCCCCCACAATATCAAGTTGACCAGCTCGAGTCATCTAATCTATGAAAAGATGAATAATAATGTCTTTTAGATCAAATAAGTTGAATTATAAGATGCTAATCGGTGAAAAGGTCATATTTCTATTTAGATTATTATTTATTTATTCTAATAAAAATTACAAAAGTTGGTTGTCTCCCGCGATATTTCAAAATATTGAACAAGTCATATCATATCTCAAACGAGACAATGTGAATGACAATTCACATTAAAAATCTCGGAAGTTCACTAACGATACAAGTTGACTCAGGTGAGTCAACTCAGCCTCGGACGATTTTTAGAATCGTTAGTCCAGACTAGAGTACTATAATCTTATTACCATGGAAAGAAAAATATAAGACAAAACTGATATCTAAGCTTACCATAACTAAACTGTTAAAAGAGTCCCAACCACAGAGCATTCTCTATACTTCAAATGCATTCCTCTAGATGGAAAACCTCAGGGTTGTGCAAAGGATACACTGCTCTACTTTTCTGCTGAAACAATTGTGAAGAATTCCCTAATTCTCGAAGAGGTGATCGCTTAGAAGCAGCGACATTGTTGTTACCACAACTATGCCTTCTTCTCCACCCATCACTGCCCAAGTCTTTGTTCTGTTTGTTCACATTGCCATCTCCCTTATGGTTCTCTTTCAAACTACATATCAACACTCTTTTCTCCTTCTCCTTCTCCTTCTCCTTCTCCTTCTGTGAGTCCTGAGGAATCTGAGTTGGTGTTCTTCGGATCCTCGTCGACTCAAGTTTTGGTTTGGTTTTCAATCTTACAACCTCTATTTGTAGATCAGAAATTTTTTGTTGAAGCTCTATTACCTTGGTCTCATTGGATTGAGCTTTTTGTCTCCATTCTAGCACCTAATTAATCAAATTTTAACAATTATAAGTACCTTAACAAGTAATTCCAATTCACAAATGGTGCTAAATTTACATAACTCAAAGATATTTATTCAATCAAAATGCGAGTGCATTCAATCGGATCCACTAAACCCAAAATGCAAAGCTGTCAATGGGTACGGCATAACTAAACTGTTAAAAGAGTGTCACCTGTCAGTTTTGAGAATAATTCAGCAAGGAAAAAATTTGGAGAAAAAGAAAACAATAAAATTGGGGAAATTTTGGAATATATATCATCATATATTAGACATTATATAGAAGGAAAATTTCCGAAATAATTACAGATATTTTACTTTATTCCAAGAGTGTACAAGTGTTGACAAAACTACCACATAGTGTTGACACTTAAATAACGGTTTGTCAACTCTATGTGATAGCTCGGTCAACAAATGTAACACTTTCAGTATTTCCAAAAACTTCGATAATTATTTGGGAAATTCCCCTAACATAGAACAACTTTATCTTTACTATTAGAGAGCTTCTATAGCCATATCAACTTTTGCTAACACCACCCCAAGATTGTGCTAATTCTTTGGTGATATACATATGAAATGGGGTGGCTTTAGCAACAGTTGGTGTGGCAATAGAATCTCTCTACTATTATATGGAGAGAGAAGAGCAAAGTTGTTGAGGCAAATCCAAATTAAAAATAATTTTTAAATGAAAAAAGTACCTAAAAATAGATTCGTTAATGCATAATAATTTTATATTTTAAACTATCTTGACAAGTAACAAAATGTGGAAGAGCCCGAGATTTTGAGAAATTTTTATCTAGTACTTGCATGGCTCGCATTCCTTCTCTGGTAATATTAAATAAAATTATAAAATTCAAAAAATTTAAAAATATTATTCATATTAAATATATTTTTCAAAACTTTGTGAATAAGTGGGATTAAACTTACAAATGAAAAAGAAACAGGATTTAACCGCAACTTTTTCAAAAAATCAAAGAAATTTGTCATTAGATTTAAGAAAATGTGATAAAAATCACCAAATGAGAAATGACTTATACCAAATCAGAGGTGGGATAGAGAGCTTACATCGGATTGGAGTGATTGTACACAGTCATCAGAATCAATGGCTCGATTTTCCCAAAAATCACAATTAGCTTGTAATTCCTCCATTTCCTCCCTCACCCGTCCAAGCATATCTTGCATTTGGGACCATTGCTCCATCTCTGCTCGCACTTGCTCCACAATTTTCTGCACAATCACTTTGCATCGTCCTGAACATGCTTTCTCCTCATGGAACAACATCTCCTGTTAAGTAAAAAAATTCATTTTTATAGAAATTCAACCACTTTTGAGAACTAACAAAAATGGGCCAATGAGTTCCACTCCAAGACTTCGAATTATATTTTAAAAAAACTACCCCATCCAACAATCTCAGTCACTTTGATCAAAGAAGAAAAGTTTGTATCAAATGATTTTACTCATAATATCATGTGCCATGGTCATGTAGATTTGACAGCAGAGGGACCGTGCGGCACATTAGTCGTGGGGAAAAGGCTGGAGAGACATTAAATTGACATCATTTCACACATTGCTGATGTGGATGTGTGTACGGAACCATAGATGCTTTTCATCGACATACGAGTGAAAAGCATCTATGGTTATGTGCGCACCTCCACGTCAGTAATGTGTGAAACAATGTCAATTTTAATGTCATTCCAGCACACCTCTTAGTCGTGGTTTAATTAGTGCAAGCCTTGAATCCTTATATACCCAAGTTGTCTTGATATACTTGGATTATGCTCCAACGACATTATTAGTTTGCATAAAAACCTGCATTAATAATAGAGCCCCGTCTAGTGTTAGATGTCCTACATTTATGTCTTTCGAAAATGGTAAGTGATTCTCTGACTCATAATTTTCAAATCAGATCAATAAGATTTTGGGTGTGATACATTCCATTGACATCCCTAACCTTATGAAGCATGAAGGACATTGTTGTCATGTTTCCATATTCAATGACCCCACAATCTAAAATTTTCAAATGAAACACTCTTTCAAGTCTAACTCCAATCAATGTCTGACCCACAGAAGAACCCAAAAAGTCAGCATGGTTTAGGATGTTAGCAGTTGGATTTGAAATGATTTGAAACATTTTCATGGACATGAAATTCAAAAAATTTATGGGTGAGTTTGCTGTTCAAATTCAAGGATATTAGCCGTTAGATTTGAAATATTTTCATTGACTTGGAATTCAAAAAAATTTTACTGGTGAACTGGATTTTATAAATTTAGAAGTTAGAAATAATCAAAAAAATTCAACAGTGGGTGGATTAATAAAGAGATGCTATTGCCGCACCAAATCTTATGTAAATCACCAAAGAATTACACATAGTTGGTAGGGCATCAGCAAAAATTGGTGTGGCAATATTAACTCTCTTAATAAAACTACACCACCTATTATTTAAGGAAAAACAAACCCCCCCCCCCCCCCCACCCCCTCTCATGTTAGTAGCAAAAAGTGCATGTATTTATTAAAGCAAATAAATGTGCAAGGCATGCTAGTAACAAAAGAGTATACTATAAGTCTAGGAAGGAAAGGTCTAGAAATCTAATAATATTAAACTTGTGATAATAATAATACCTTAAAAATACAATGAGGGTATTGTAGAGAAATTTATATTCAAATAAAATATTTAATAATGAATATCTCCCTAGCCATCAAAAGACTTTAACAATTTGAAGATAAAAATATAACTTTTTCTTCGGGATACACGAGGAAAAAATCTACGGTTTTGTGCACTTGCCACGTCAACCGAGTACGGACCTCGTATGTTTTTTCAAGTCATGTTATCATTAGTATTAAAATTACTAATAGTTTTGCATTATCCACTTAAATAATCGAAAAGTGAAAGATGATTTAAACGTACCCCTCCACGTTTTGGTGAATAAGAGATACTTAATACCCGCCCCCCTCCGCCTCTTCTTTTTCTTATCAGTTAGACTAATGATAAAATTACCTGATTGCCCTCATCTTTAATCTTTAGGTATTCACCATAAGATCCTATCTAATTCAACATTGAAACCTAAGCAAAATAGGATTCTTGGGAAAGTAGATAACAATAGAATTTCAGATAGAAAAATCAATATTTTTTTTTTTTTTTGTTATAAATTGAAGAGGACATTTAAGTCGTTCAGAATAAGTCTGTAAGAAAAGGCCGAAGTAAAGCAGACATATCTTCAATTTGAAAACAAATGGGGTATCTCAAATATTTTAGAAAAAAACACAAACAGGGGCTTCTCAAATATTCACCAAAACATAAAATAAGAGATTCGAACGTTGGTGGCCATGCCACCACGGCAAATACGCCACGTGTACATAATTAAGGACAAAGCTAATTAAAAAGAAAACTATACCCTCAAACGATGGTTAAGGGTGTCCATCAAACGAACGGCTGAGATTAAAGAAAATTCTGAGCAAATCTCAAGAAAATCAAGTACATCCTTTTCAAGAACTGATTTCTAGGAAAATGCATATTCCTTCCTCACATCTCAGCCGTCTGTTTGATGGATAATCTCCTCAAACATCGTTTGAGGCTAGAATCAATAGCAAAACTTGCCTGTTTTTTGTGGCTTTTTTGAAGTAGAACAGATGAAGACGAATGTGGAAATTCGATTCGTCTGGAACTGGAAGTAGAGGCAGAGTTGGTTGAAGATGAGAACATTGTACCGTACTCTTCTTCCATCCTCTCTAACATCCCCTTCGACAATCTCTCCATTTTTCTTCTAAGAATCTCCACCTGTTATTATGTAATATAAAACTAGTTCTTCAATTTCTAAAACCAAATCCAAATCAAACTAGAATCAGATTTATTTATTTTTAAGAGAGAGAGAATTTCATAACTATTTCAAAAATGAGATTTGAAGAAAAATAAATTAAAGAGAGATCAAAGATTAAACATTGTCACAAACAAGAAGAAGAAACGAAACATGAAGATGAAAACAAGGTTCTAGTAACAGAGATTTCAAAAATGGGATTTGAAGAACAAATAAGAGAAAAAGGATATTTAAAAAAAATTCAAAATCAATACAAAGAAACGAGACATCGAAGATTAATTATAGGGATTCAATAACAGAGATGATCCAAAATCTCTGAGAGAGCAAAAAAAAGTGAAATTAAAGCTTTCGATTGCAGAATGCAGATCACTTACAGCATTAGAATAACAGAGATTTCAAAAATGAGATTTGAAGAACAAATAACAAATATATGATTAAAAAAAATCTCAAAATCGAGAAGAAGAAACGAAACATTGAAGATCAATACCAGAGATGATCAAAGTGAAATTAAAGTTTTCGATTGCAGAATGCAGATACTTACATCTGTGAATCGGTTCTCTTGATCTGAAACGAAGCTCTTGGAACTCTTTTTGATCGTCAAGCTTGCTTCCGCCATTGCTCGAATCTCTTTCACGCATTTTTCATCAGATCTTTCTGATCCAAGCTTCTCTAATCTCTTCTGAAGAACCGATGCTTGTTTATCGAAGTTACTACACTTCTGAACATTGAAATCTCTAACTCCAGAGCTCCTCTGCAACTCCTTCAGTTCTTCTTCCAAACCTTCGATCTCTTCCTCCAAAACTCCATCACCGATCTTTCCTTCATAAATCTTCTTTTTCCCCTAAAAACAAAGCAAAACGATCGATCAACAATTCAAACTTCAAAGCAGAAGAGATTTCTATTTTTAAATCTATAATAAACTTTAAAACACAGATTATACGAACAGAAATCAAAGTTTCCACAGCAGATCGCAGAGTTCGCTTCGTTTGAACTCGATTCAACTCCAACTTCTTCAACGCTAAATCTCTTTCCATCCTCAGAAAATTACACTCAGCTCGAAGAATCTCCGCTTGAAATCTCCATTTCTCCTCCTCAAAATCTTCTCCTCCAACATTCTCTCTGTACTCCATCAAATCTTCAACTCTTTCTCTCCTCTCACAATCCTCATAGTTCAAGAGAACTATTGGAACTGTATGTGAGAAAGCTCGTTCTTGATCGAACAAAGTTTCAAGTTTTCCTCTGTGATTCTTCCGAGTCTCCGATTCCTTACTCAGCAGCGATTTTCCACTGAGTTGTTTAGTGGGTTTTCGCCGAGTTCGTCTCGGTAGATGGAGGATTCTTGGACTCGGAGGCGGCGGTGGGTGCCATCTTAGCCGCCTTGTTGTCGACATTCTCTCTCTCTCCCTCTCTCTCTCTCTCTCTTTCACTCTCTTCTTCGTTACGAGAAAAATCGATTTTTCTGGGTTTTAAAGGGAGAGAAAGCCGGACCGGACCCAACCGACTTCTCTGGTTTTTAAAGTGAGAGAAAACCGAACCGGTGGCGGTTTGAGAGAGAGAGAGAGATGGAGAAATAAAGGATAGTTCGGTACTTTCGTGTCTTCTGTTAAAGGTAGTTTTTGAATGAAGCTTTTATTATTTTCTCGAGGAACGCTAGCAACACGCGCGATTTTCTGATTTTTTTTTTTATTGAAATTGGAGACAGGTTTAAATGGAAATTACAAAAGTGCCCATTATTTCAAATATTTACTGAATATAATTTTTTTTTTTTTTTTTTTGGTCTAGCTAAAAATAATTGTCTTTAGTGCGATAGTGAAAGTGATTCTCCCATAATTAGAATCAAAATCGAAAAATGGATTATTAAATGCATTTGGAGAAAGGAGCATTTTGTTTGGGACTTTAAAGGGTACTCTCCCATAATTAGAATTGAAATCGACTATACTTAAAAATGGAACATGACTTATTTCTTGTATTTAATCTAAGGGTATTTTTATAAAAATAATTTAAGGGCATTTTCGATACAAACTCCAATTTACAAAGTGTGTTTATTACACTTTAACATGTACCCTAAGGACACACATTAACAAAATCCTTTTTGAAATATGTTTCTTGCATTTTTTTTTTTTTAAATTGAAATGGTGTTTTATGAAAATACTTTCCATAAATTTTGTAGCAAAAATTTTGGGGGATTAGTTTATGCTGATAATTTTTCAATAAACTTAACCCTAGAATCATGATAAATTGGCACTCTTTTTTGTACGATCTCTGACCTAACAATTCCCAGAACCATGAATCTTTGTCCTTTATGTATCTCAAAGCAAAGGATCTACAATTTTGTTAAGGAAATGTACAAAGAGTGTACAAAAAAGAATTTCAAATGATCATAACTCTTAACTGTATCGATCATCTTATTCAAATTCATGAGAGTCAATTGACATTTTAATTTTTTCTTTTTTTTCTTTTTTTCTTTTTTAAAAAGACATAGAGAATGTGATAAATGAAATATATTGTGATAACTAATATCACTAGAGCGGACAATTGTTTTTAGAACATTTCTTTAGCACTAATCTTACGCGAACCGCAATATAGTGACTACCCTATTGAATAGAAGCCCTGGTCTAAATTTATCACAAAAAATTGTCACCTTCTCTAAAATTTCATATGGTACCTGTTTTTTTTATCCATTAACAAATGATTGTTCAGTATGCTAGCTCTTGATGAGTTTACACACCAAAATTCTAAATTTTGAAGTAATTTTTAAAAGAGTCGAGATCCCATACCTTGTTTCTATAGATACAAATGACGTCTACATGGCATAATTTAATTAGGAAATAAATTCACTGGACTACGTGAGCGGCTTGATTAGGAGCGCAAGGTGTTTTAAACACTAACTAAAACTAGCTACCTAGACGCCTAACCTATTTTACAGGATCGAGACATCATATTAGATCCTGAGTATTTTTAGAATTAGGATTAAGTGAGTAATAATTGTTATAGAATTCATACTTAATATTAATTATTGGATTTTATTGGGGGTAAGATTTGAACTCAAGAACTTATTTTCTATTAAATGCGGTTAGTGTAGGGTTTTTCCATTTTTAGTGAAACATTAGTTAAAAGTGCATTTTCCTTATTTGTGATGATTGAATAGTAAAAAATTCTTTGATTTGTTTGATAATTCTTTAAATTTTTAGTCCTACATTGGATAAATATAAGACTTGCGCGCAATATATTAATGTTCTCTCTCCTACTTGCTTGAGTATGAGTGAGAAAAAGAATAGATCTTGCACGCATATGGGAGCCCAAGGCACCATGAGATTACAGCTTATTATGTTTGGGGCCGCCAACCCATCGAAAAACCTTAGTACAGTTGTGCGTATGCGATGCGCACACAAGGGGTGCAAATCTCGAAATTAAGCCTCACATGA